>NC_054482.1:45742746-46059205 GCF_017639515.1 Carcharodon carcharias
GTGGGGGAGTCCGACTCCCGGACATCGGCATGATCCTGGAGCCACTGAGGTATGGCAGCAAATAAATCTTTGAGCTGATGTACATCAACCGTAACCTGCCTTTCTCTCTCCTGAGCCAGGATGCCTGCATTGCCCTGGATATCCTCCAGATGGTGGTGGATGTCAAGACTACCAGTGTCACTAGCCAGCCAGAACAGCACAGTGCTGAGTCCTCAAACACTAAAAAATATCCAAATTCCAGAAAGTCCCCATTGGTCAGACCAACCTAATGCTCATGAAATTACCAATGCACCTCTGGTGGAAGGGGTACCAGAGAACGATCAGCAGTTTGAGAAACTGCTAACTCCAACTACAGTGATGGTACAGCTGATCAACACAGCAACTACTGTGCACTCATTGCAGCTTCTAGCCCAATGTCACAACCACAAGCTCTGCTGGAACCTGGTACCAGTCTCTCACCATCAACAACAAAGCGTAGAGGTGATCATACCACTAACCCTTCTTCTCAGCATAGGAATGCACTTCTTCAGCATCAGGACTTCAAGACAGCCCACATGAAGAAAGAAGTGGAAAAAGCAGAGCCAAGGAGGTGTCCACCCTGCAAAAAACGATCAAGAGCAATAGAAACTATGGATCGACACAACAGCCAAACTGACCGGGCATGGGTCAACATTAAGCAATGGAAAAAAAGAATGAAAGAATACCCAAATGTCAGTCCAACCTCCAAGACAACAGCAATAACCAGGACCAACAGAGTTTGCCGCTCTTCTGACAGAATGGCAAAAGGTATGCAGAAGAGTTGTAAAGCCTCCAGAATGCTGGACCTCTCTAAGTTCAAGCTCTTGAACAGGGGGGATGGGGTAGTGAGAATGCTGTTAATGCTAATATTGTAATAGCAATAATGTTGGAATAGCATTAAGGTTGTAATAATAAGGTAATTGCATAAGACTTGTATCAATGTAAGACTTCAAGTAAACTAATGTAATTATATATCCATGGGATAAAGACTGGGTGGGGGGAGGGTGGTATGATATAAGGGTCTGCGGGACTGAGTACAGTATCACTCACACAGTGATGTAAGAAGGCACATGACCCAGAGCTAGGGTCAATGTGGTGTTGGCCAGAGACATGTTAAGATCTAGACATGGAGATAGCTCCTTGCCTGTACTCTCTACTGTGTATATGTATATAGTTACAAATAGTTAATAAAAACTTGGTATTAACATACAGAAGACAATCACCCAACATCATTACAACAGAATGATGACCTTTTTTTCCCAAGAACCTTCAACATAAAAACACTAAAGGCAGGATTTTGCAGGTGACCTCTCAAAGAGGTAGCGGAGAAAGCATCCCCACTGATACTGGCTGCACTGCAGCCATTTAATGCTCCAAGGAACATTAATTCACTGGAGATGGGACTTCTGCCCCTCACTTGGGAGAAAGTCCCACCTAAGAGAGCTGCTGGCCAATCTGATTGGCTTGTAGCTCAATAGTCCCAACAACACCATTAGCGCAGTGGCCAGGACAGATACTACAAGCAATAGTCCCCATGACTGCTACCATCTAGAAGGACAAGGGCAGCAGATACATGGGAACACCACCACCTGCAAGTTTCCCTCTAAGTCACTCACCATCCTGATTTGGAAATATATCGCCGGTCCTTCACTGTTGCTGGGTCAAAATCCTGGACCTCCCTCCCTAACAGCACTGTGGGTGTACCTACACTACAAGGACTGCAGCAGTTCAAGAAGGCAGCTCACCACCACCTTCTCAAGGACAGTCAGAGATAGGGAATAAATGCTGGCCTAGCCAGCGACCCCAACATTCATGAATGAATTTAAAAAAAGGTAAGTTCCAGTTGTCTTACAACAGAGAGGGGAGCTGAGGCCTGAGAGGGGTGGTGGGGGTGCTGTGGTGGGAGTCTTGATGGAGAGGCCAGATGGGGACGGAGCCCCTGTGGGGGACAGGCATTTTGGTGGGAGTGTTTGGGGGGTGGTGCCCAATGTGGAAAGGTGGCCATTTGAAGGAAGAGTTCCACCCTCCACACCCACCACCATCTCCCCACCCAGCTTTCTGTCCCAAGGCCTGAGAAAGGTGACTTTGCAGGCTTCCTCCCTGCTCCTGAGTTCCTCCTGTCAGCCTGGGGAGGTCAGGCATGAAATGGCCCCTAAGTGGTCATAAGTTGCCTGCTTAAAGCCTTTAAATGGGGCCGGCTAGGACTCACCCGTCCCACTGTAAAATTGTAGACAAGTCAGGGTGGGTGAGAGAACGGTGGGAAGGCCATCCAGGGAATTTTATGGGCTTTCCCCTGCCTGCTGTCCCGATGGCAGGGGAGAATAAAATTCAGCCCTAAAGAAAACTTATATAAATGCAAGCTTCAGATCCACTTCTGAAAGACTTCCAAATTCTTCATAGAGTGAACCACAAGCATAGTGAAGACTTTAAAACAACTTTCCCACATAATTTTACATGGACAACAAACTTAGATGAAAGAACAAAGTGCAGTATTTCTAAGTCATTGTCATAGCTTATGAACAGTTGAAGTCCCAAGGACAGATTCTTCACAGCACTCTACTAGTTACATCCTGCCATCACAAAAATAATCAATTTATCCCTACTCTGTTTTCTGTCCTATAACCCATTCTCAATTTTTACTAATGTATTACCCTAAATCCACAAACTCTAATGTGTAAAAACCTCATGTGGCAAAATCAAAATACCTTCTAAAATCTAAATTTACTACATCCACTGACACCCCCACACCACAGCCCCCACTCCCACCCCCTTATCTACCTAGGTAGTTACATCCTCACAAAAATCCTAATAGATTTGCCTTTCATTAAACAGCGTTGATTCTGCCCAATTATATTGTGGTATTATTATTAGTATTACACTTTTTGTATTTCTAATCTGGTGGGTTTGGGCAGACGAGTCAGGCAGGTGACTTTCCAGGGTAGGCGGTGGCATAGTGATATTGTTACTAGGCTAGTGTTCCAGAGACCAGGGTAATGCTCATGGCAGATGGTGAAATTTAAATTCAATAAAAATCTGGAATGAAAAGACTGATGATGACCACAAAACCATTGCTGATTGTCGTGAAAAAAAATCCATCTGGTTCACTAATGTCCTTTAGGAAAGGAAATTTGCCGTCCTTACCTGGTCTGGCCTACATGGGACTCCAGCAATGTGGTCGATTATTAAGTGCCCTCTGAGCATGTGCAGTTAGGGATGGGCATAAATGCTGGTCTAGCCATGAATGAATAAAGAAAAAAAAAATTTTTTTAGTGGCCAAGGGACATGATGTTATTTGATTATCTTTTTCGTTAGGCAAGCTGGTAAATGAATTATTTACTTGAATCAGCCTGGCACATTGGTGCTCCAGCAAAAAACTTTGTTGGCATGGTTTCACCATGGAACATTTTAGTAACAAAACTCAGATCAAACATCAACTATCTCTAACAGAATTACCTGGAAAAACTCAGCAGGTCTGGCAGCATCGGCGGAGAAGAAAAGAGTTGACGTTTCGAGTCCTCATGACCCTTGGTCATTCTGTTTTTGTTTTGGATTTCCAGCATCCGCAGTTTTTTTGTTTTTATCAACTATCTCTAGATGTTTCCTTCCTGCTACACACAATTCATAAGGTTTAGGCTGGGAAAGATCTGCAAAACAAACTTTTAAACTTATATTTTTTTCTAATCAAAGACTAAATGCTTCCATAACTGTGTATGTCATTCAGGAATATTGCCCTGCCCTTTTTATGCTAGCTGATCATCCTCAAGACAGCAAAACTAGATGGCAGGGATATATAATAATGATGTATAGAAGCATGGAAAGTCTATGGAAACCTGTGCATATGCATTGGAGCAGTGACTTCAACAGAGAACAACATAAAAACATTAAAGAACACTTGTATAAATACAAGTTTCAGAACTACATCTGAAAGACTTCCACAAAGTGAAGACTTAAAACAGAAATTTGGTAATCAGGTGCAGTGGGCTAAAGAGTTAGCATCAAATCTAAACCAAGGAACGACAGATAATGAGAAATAATGGGAGACAGTGAGATATTGTGGCAGAGGCCAGGTGAATAAATATATAAAACATTAATGCAAGAACTATGAACTTTAAGTGAACAGACAATTGGCACACAGTTGAAAAAATATAGCCTGCACATCCTGTGCCATGTGGGAGATCCAGTACTTTTCATGTTCCATGGAAAACCATGATCTGAATTTTTGTGGGGACAGAGAGGGTGTCTGGCTTAGCAACAATGGCGCTGGAGACCCAATTCTGGATGTCCCATCTCCAAACCCAGTACCCACAATTTTTACCTGGAGAGATCGGTGGTGGGTTGCGCAAAGGCAGGAGCAGCAACCTCATGAAGAAGGGGTACAGGGGCTCCACATACCCTGCCCAGGTGCGACAGCGAGCCATGGCTGGTCAGCACCTAGTGATACCCAGGGTCTAATGACGCTGCCTGCCTTCCTGCAGATGACCAAAAACCAGCGTCGCCAATGGCTGTGCAAGTAAAGGGACCTGGTGGCTCACATCGGCTACTTACTGCAGAACTTGGTGCCATGGAGATGTGGAGGGCGGCAACTGCCAGTGGCTGTGAAAGTGCCTGCGGTGTTCAATTTCTATGCCAGTGGCTCCTTTCAGGGCTCCACAGGTGACCTCTGTGGAATCTCACGATCTGCCACCCACAAATGCATCCATGAGGTCACAGATGCGATCTTCTCCATGGCACACAACTTTGTGCATTTTGCCTGGGACCGGGAAAGCCAGGATGCAAGGGCCATTGGATTTGCCCTGATCTCGGGATTCCCACACGTGCAGGGTCTGATTGATTGCACTCATGTGGCGCTCAGATCTCCGTCGCTACACCCAATGGACTTTATCAACCACAAGGGGTTCCACTCACTGAATGTGCAGCTGGTGTGCGACTACCAGAAACGCATCCTGCAGGTGTGCGCACGGTTTCCAGGGAGTGTGCATGACGTCTACATCCTGAGCCGCTTGCAGATCCCTGCAGTCTTCCAGGGTTCACAGAAGCTGCAGGGTTGGCTCCTCGGGGCAAGGGCTACCCGCAGAGGCCGTGGCTGTTCACAACCATGCGGCGGCCTCAGACAGCAGCAGAATGACAGTATAATGAGGCTCATGCAGCAGCTCCCAGCTTGGTGAAGCAGACCAACAGGATGCTGAAGATGAGTTTCTGGTGCCTGGACCTATCTAGTGGAACCCTGCAATACAGTCCGCAGAGGGTGTCACGCATCATTGTCATCTGCTGTGCCCGTTACAACCTGGTGCATGGAACAGGGAGACGAACCTGCTGAGGAGGAGGCTGTAGGTCTCCTTGATGAGGAGGATGCCGATGGGCATGAGGGTGAGGGGGAACTCGGTAGTGACGATGACGGGGATGAGGCTCTCACACTAGCCAGACAAGGCAGGCACGCTCTGGAGGCCCTCGTAGCTGCCAGATTTGTGGAGGATGATGACAACATAGAGTGATGTGTCCCCGTGAATCCTCACATCGCAGTTGTGAACGTTTGACTCCAGTCTGGCTTATGGCAGCATGAATACCCTCTGTGAGAATGCTCCTGTCATGGAGATGCAGTGGAGGACCTAATAGTCGCTCGATTGCAGGAGGATGATGGCAACTTGCAGTGAGGACATTCCATAGATCTTCACATGGCCTCTGAGAATGTCTGACTCCTGTCTGGCCAAGGGAAGCTTGCTTGTACTCCATGATCAGGGCCATCTCAGAGACGCAGCCATGAAACTTTAGATGCACCTGATGCCATGTCCACCTTCAGCACCTCAGCCTTACAGGAGCTGGTGCACAGTATCACAGGTTGCAGATGCTGGTGTGATAGGGGCTAACACCACCTTAAAGATGCTGAGAGCACAGAGAAAGAATGAGAGAACTCTGTGGCGCCTGCCCACTACATTCTGGCAGCAGTGACCAGCACCACCAAGTTCAGTAATGTTTCCAGGGAGTGTGAGGCTGGACCATCACTGTGGTCTGAAGGCTGCACAGAGCACAGGGAAGAGGTCCTGGACTGAGACACCTGCCTTTTATTTTGTAGAGAAAGGTTTCACATTGAGTGACAAGAACACTGCTCATCAGAACAAGGAGCCTTAGGCTAAAGTTTCATGCCTGCATCTCTGAGATGGCCCTGATCATGGAGCGTAAGCGAGCTGCCCTCGGCCAGACAGGAGTCAGACATTCTTAAGAGTTTATTGACAATAGTGAACAGTATGTACAAGTGATCAATGCCAGGCTGTGTAACTACTTTTACCTAACTTTCCTAACCCTGCCGCTACATCTTGTTGCTCTCCGGACATCCACAGCGGAGTTGGAGGCAGCCTGCTGACTGTGACAGCCTGTCTGTGATGATTTTGGCGGGTGTTCCCTGGAGGGCCTAGACTGGGAGGGCGCCGGCCTGCTTTCGGGGTCCTGCTGTGTGGCAGTATAGCACCCTCCTCAGCTTGTGAAGCTGGATCTGCGGAGGTCACAGGAAGAGGGGATACAGGTGGGCCGGTCACTCCCAGAGTCACCTGGGTAGATGGCCCCAGAGTGTGTATCTGCTAATCCTCCTCCCTATGAGTGCCCGAGGGCCCCTGGCTGACTCCATGAGTGGAAGGGGTAGCTGGAGTGAGATCGAGCTGCCCAGCACCCCTCTCGTGTACACATTGTTGGAGGCCAGCTATGGCATTAGCGATGGATTTAAGCCCACACAGCATTGCAGGAGTAATGTCCTGGACCAAGGTCTCCATGGCGGCCGCCATCTTGCCAGTGTTGACCTTGGTGCGTTGCAATGTCAGCGCTATCACCTCAGCCTGAAGGCGGACGGACTCCTCCATTGTGCCTTCCAATCTGAAGAGTGCAGCAGACATCTCTTCCTGATGTTCCCGAGCTTGCCTTTGCAGCTCCAACAACTGTGACATGACCGAGTGCAGAGGCTCATCATCTGACTCGGATTCAGCAACGTTCTGGCTGCCAGCAATCCTCCAAGTGCCGGGGATCTGGGAAGTCCCTGCCACCGCCTGCTGTGGATCAAAAAGTGCGATGTGTCACTGGATTGTGATCCCGCAGCTGCTCTAAAGCGAGGTCCCACCGAGTTGTGTCTCTGCTCTGGTGAAGGGTGTGGGTGATCACTGTGATGGTCTTCAGGGAGGGCGCCTTCAGATTCTTCTTCAGATGTTTCTTTGGGGCTTGATTGGAGGCCCTGGATCATGGACTCTGTCGGCTGTTTGGCAGATGTGCCTGTGAAAGCAAGGGGAGATAATTAGTGTATGGCAGTGACCTGTGAAACAGGACACATCACTCACAGCATGGTTGTCTGATGGATGTTGCACTGCTGGATCCTCACTTGATACAGCAGCACCATCAGCACAGGACTGGTCCCAGTCATTGCTGGCCAGCTGGATGGCTCTGTTTTCGAATTCTGTCAGAACCTTGATCTCCAGCATCCCTCCACCTGTCTGCGAACTTTCTCTCCTGCCCAGCCAGATCATAAGTATGCCTGGCCTATGTGGGTGGTGAGTGGTCCCATAGACAAGATGAGGACAATGATGGTATGTGTGAAAGATTGAATGGGGAGGTCCCTTGCTCTGGCAATGAATGAGGGCCCTGTGGATGTGTGATGGGTTTGTGAGTGCGTGAGTTGGGAGTGATGATAAAGGTGACTTACACTGGTAGAACGAAGGAGATTATTCATTTTTTGCGGCACCGTGTGGCTGTCCTCCTCTGCAGGGTGTTTGCACTGACCACCGCTGCCACCACCTCCCAAAACGGGTTGGTGACCTTGCTGACAATCCTGCGGCCAGAACGGGGGTACAGCACACCCCACCCATGACATCCAGCAGTCACTCAAAGGACCCGTCGTTGAAATGGAGGGGGGGGTGGCTGTAGCCTTTTTTTCCTTTGCTTGCCATGTCTCCCAGGCAGTGGTGATGAGCGTTGGCAATGAGCGCTTTGCTGGTAGCTGCCTTTTAAAGGTGGCGGCCAACATGATGCAACAGCTGGGTGATGGCGGGTGGGCGAATGAGAACCTGCTCACCATGGAAATGGCGTGTTTCGCAGGAGTGAATAAATGATGAGGCAGACTCGGGACGATACGGCGTGAAAACCCACCATTTTCATCGGCAGGTAGGACTCCTTTTTACCCTCCTGCTACCGTACATAGTGCAATTCTGGGAAAATTCCACCCAGTGTTTCAGGAGTTAAGGAAGAGAGTAAAAAGTCGGACCTCAAAGGTGATAATCTCTCAATTACCCAGAGCACAATGCAGGTGAGTATAGATGAAGCAGGTTAACATGTGACTGGAGGACTTTAGATTCCTCAGTCATTGTGACCAGCTCTGGGGCAGGAGGAATGCGTACAATGTGATCAGATTGCACGTCAACAGACCAGGGATCAATGTTCATGCGGGGAGGTTAATATGTGCTGTGGGAAGGTTTAACTAATTTGGCTAAGAAAGGGGGCCTCAATGAAGCATCAGAGAGGGAAAAAAAAGGTGCATTGATGAGTAGGGGAGGCAGGCAGCAATAGAGTAAAAAGTAATCCAGAAAGGAGAGGGTTACACAGGAAAGAAATGCAGAACTTGGAGTATAGGCAGACTTCTCCATTCCGGGACTAAATCCTGTAGCGGGGTTGGGAATCGGGAGTGTTTCCCACCGCAGGGGCCAGTGGGAATTCGTGCTATATCGCTCATTGCTGGCCTGACTAATTATGCAGTCAAGGGTTTCCCGATGTTTTGCGCAGTGGTGCCGGTTGGATGGCAAGTGCCCAACCATCATATGAGGGCGCCTTTTTTAAAAGGCCCGGACATCAACTAGCCCACCATTGAAGAAGGGGACGGCCTACCAATCACAGGGACCTCCGGCCCCCAAATTCAATGATGTGTCCCTGGAGGTCCTGCTCAATGCAGTTGAGGCCAGGAGGTGCGTCCTCTACCCAGTGGATGGAAGGAGGAGGCTGAGCAGTGAAACTAACCCTGCAAGGCAGAAAACCTCCAAGGTACTCAGTGCCTAGGGCCTCCACCAGAGGACTGCCCTGCAATGTAGGAGAGGGACAAATGACCTCATCCACGTCACTAGGGTAAGTGAACCCTCACCTGCTCAAACTCACCTCACTGAATGGTAAAGGGGACATGGGCCTCAGTGGCAAGGGTACCATCTGTGCAGCCCATACGTAAGAAAGCTACTCAACATGATGAGGTGATGCCTCATAGCCCCACTGCAGTCCATCTAGTGTGCAGGTGGAGAGGCCACAGTGGGTCTCTGACACTTGCACACAGAGAGCGGAAATGCAGTCTGGGGGTGGGGCAGGTGGGGTGGCAGGGGCAAGGGGAAGGAGGTTAGGTGTTGAAGGCATCACCAAACACTGCTAATGACATGCCTCTGTGAGCCTTATCCTTCTATCTGCATGGGCTCATGGGTCTGGAGGGTGCTGCCCCAGAACCCTTCTGGACAACCTGTAGTGCATCAATCAGATGGCACACAATCCTGTGGGTTATTCATAGGACTGGAAGCATTAGAAAAATATCTGAAATCCAATTGCTCTCAACACCATCTTCTCTCCTTGTGCAAGAAAAGCTGAGGCACAACAGGAGAGAGAGAAGATGGGATTCTGAGGCCCTCAGCTGAGTGGCACCTGGTCTGCCTGCTCTCTGATGAAGTGGTGCAGACATGTGTACGCATCGAGGTCTCCGCGGGGAAGGTGTCGGATGCCATGAAGAACCTGGTCCAACAAAATGCCCAGTTTCTGCTGGAGATACACACAGACCTGCACTTCATCACTGTAGCCATGGGTGAGTTTTTGTAGTGGCTACGCAAGAGGAGGATGAGGCACCTCAACCTCCCTCCAAGTGCCCCTTTCCCTCAAGGAGTCAGGCAGGGCCCCTTGGGCACCCAAAGGGAGGAGGACTGGTTGTTGAACCCCCTGGGACCACCACTCAGGAGTCTCTGAGGGTGTCCGGCCCTTTGGAATCCCCTTGCCTGTGACCCCTTCAGCCTTGTCCTCTGTGAGGCAGAGGGAGCAGCTGCCCCACAGCAAGACAGCCAAAGTAAGCCACCCTCCAGGCCTCTGGTCTCCAGAGGATGAGTGCCAAGGTCATCCAAGATAACAGCGCCAACTGGTCAGCAGGCTGCCTCCACCCCTGCTGCTTATGTCGGAGGAGCACCTAGAAAAGGTTATAGGGAGCGCAAGATTAAGAAGTTTTGAATTCACTTGTAGTTGCATGGGTGCACTATGATTGTTAATGTTATGACACTTTTGTGAATAGAGTACATTAGCACTTTAATGAGGTCTGATGTGGTTTTTTTGTGAATCATAGCCCTTAAGCCTGTGCGCACCTCCCCGCCACCGCCACCATCTTCAGAGGGACACCCAACACTGGGTCTATGTTCCCCAGAGTCAGGCATGTGCAGGGCAGTAAAGGTGTTTGCCAGGGCCCTTGCAAGCCATATGCAAGAAGTCTCCCACTCATGCTAAGCCTTTGCCCTTCACGCTTTCATCTATCCTAAGGCCCTAGCATTGTAAGTACTACATGCTGGGGTTCCCCTTCAGTTGTCTAGCTGCAATGACTTGCAACTCTGCCCACCCCTGATGACTCAACTCCCATCTCAAGATCTCCACCACGAAGCTCTGCAAAGTTGTAAGCAGCCATGGATGTTCTCTTCAACCTGCAGTCCAATAACTTTACCTATCCCTGTGACCCACACACTCTCCCCCGTAACTATTGACCCCGACATAGGTATAACATTTGACCTTCCCATGGTTACCCTTCAACCCACCCCTCACCACCCTCTGTCCTGTGCAAGTGAATGTTTACATCCCCTACCTTCCCAATGTGACAGTAGATTTCCCCCACCCCCCTCATTCTGCCGGATCCCAGAATCCGCTTCTCTTTCCGTATCCCTTCCAACAGTCCTCAGCACCCCTTTACCTGCCATCACAGAGTCCTCACTCTCCCCCACTCCGTCCTGGCTCCCACTGCACCCTCTAACCCTCACCATCTCTCCCAGCACCAATTCCCTCAGTATGCCCCTCAGGACTCATCAGTTGACACCACAGATCCCTCCCTCTGAACTCCTTTCCCTTTTGCCCCCACACGTGCACAACGGCCCACCCACCAGCCCACATTCCAGCAAGGCCCTTGTCACTCTCCCGCTCCATGCCACCTCACCCATTACATGACCCCCACAGCATCTGTCTCTTTCCTCTAACACCGTCAACTTCCCCTGTCCCTCTCTTGACATCCACACCCTCCCCACCATCTAACCCTACCCCCTCAAACAGACTCATCACTGCCAACAGTACCTCATGCAGCCGTCTGCCTGCAGCTTGAAGATCCACCCCCTGGAAGTTGCTGTGTGTGAAGAAGATCCAAGTGGTTGATGCTCCACCCACCCATTGCTGCACCTAGTGTTCCAGGGTCCAGTCACTGGAGGCCTCCACCTTTTGATGTCCCAGGCCTCCTTGCAGCTAAGTCCAACGTGTATACACCACATTGGTCCGGCATGTTCCAGACTGGCATGATTCCAGCAGACTGGCTGTTGTCATGGACAATCGGGCTGTGGACGATTCCGGTCAGGCTTTCATCTGCATCCCGTTAACAGGATGCAAAACAGTTTCACACCAGCCTCAGGCAGGAATGATGATCCAGCATGAAGAGTGGGAGCGCACATTCCTGCCATCATTTTACGCTGGCGGGAAACTGAGTTTTCAGCTCCTGCCTGCCATTAAACCCGCCGTGCAGAAGACTGGAAAACTGTATTGAATGTATAAATGCACAGAGTGTGACAAATGAGCCCTTGCTCAAACAAGGGCAAGAACTAAACATTCCTGGCTACAATATTTTCAAGATAGAAAAAGATTTTTAAAAATATATATTTCATTCACATGATGGGAGTAATTTTTCCATTGTTACCATTTATTATCCATTCCGAATTGCCCTTGAGAAAGTGCTGGTGAGCCACTTCCTCGAATCTCTGCAGTGCATGTGATTAAGGTACTCCACAGTGATGTCATGGAGGGATTTTGACCCAACAACCATCATGGAACAGTGATATATTTCCAAGTCAGAATGGTATGTGACATCAAGGGGAATTTGGAGGTAGCGGTGTTCCCGCACACTTCCTGCCTTTGTCCTTCTAGGTGATAGAGATTGCAGGCTGGGAGGTACTGTTGATGAAGTCTTGGTGAATTGCTACAGTATGTCTTGTAGATGATACACACTGCACAGAGGGTGTGCTTGTGGTGGAATGAGTGAATGGTTAAGGTGGGTGATGGGGTGCCAATCAAGTGGGCTGTTTTATCCTGGATGGTGTCAAGCTTTTTGAGTGTTGTTGGCATTCCATTCATCCAAGCAAATTGGGAGTATTCTATCACACTCCTGACTCATGCCTTGTGTGGTGAATAAGCCTTGAGGAGTTGGGCCATGCGTTACACACCACAGAATACCAGCTTTTGGCCTTGCTTTTACAGCCACAGCATGTGTGTGGCCGGTGCAGTTAAGGTTCAGGTAAATGGTCATCCCAAAGAAGTTAAGGGTGGGGTATTTGATGATGAATGCCATTGAATGTCAAGGGAAGATGATTAGACTCTCCTGTTGAAGATGGGCATTGCCTGGCACTTGAGTGGCATTGTTCCTTGCCATTTATCCGTCCAAGGTAAATTGAAGCCTAAAGATCAAAGCTCTATAGTTCTGCCATAACCAGTTGTGAATGGTACTGAACAATTAAACAACTAACAGAAGGAAGACGCTCCATTAATATCCGCATTGTCAATGATGATGGAGTTCAGCACAAGTGCAAAAATACAAGTCTGAAGTGTTTGGATCCATTTTCAGAAGTGCTGAATGTGTCATTCATCATGACTCCTCCTGAAGTCTCCACCACCACAGAAACCAGGCTTCAACCAGTGTGATTCACTCCATGTGATAACAAGAAACAGTGAGGCACATTGGATACAGCAAAGGCTTTAGGCTCCAACAACATCATGACTTGTGCTTTTAGATGGTGGACAGGCTTTGGGAGTTAGGAGGTAAGTTATTTACTGAAGAATTCCCAACTTTTGATCTGCTCACGTAAGAATTTATAGTTGGTTCAGTTAATTTTGGGGGAAATAGCAACCCCAGGATGCGGATAATGGGGAATTCAGTGATGGTAATACCATTGAATGTCAAGGGAAGATCGTTAGATTCTCTATTGTCGGAGATAATCATTACCTGGCACTTGTGTGGTGCAAATGTTACCTGCCACTTGTCTGCTCAAGCCTAAACATTGTCCAGGTCTTTTTGCATTTGGGCACAGACTGCTTCAATGTGAAAGTCTTGAGTGGTACTGAGCACTACGCAATCACCAGCATACATCCCCACCTTTGACCTTATAATGGAGAGAAGGTCATTGATGAAGCAGCTGAAGATGGTTGGGCCTAGGATACTGCCCTGAGGAACTCCTGCAGCAATGTTGCGGGGCTGACTGAGATAATTGGCCACCAACAACCATGATCTCTTCTTTTGTGCTGGCCATTATTACAACCAATGGATAGTTTTCCCCCTGATACCTATTGGCTTCAATTCCTTCATGGTTGACCACAAAATCCAAGGTATTAGAGCAGCCACTATACTACAAACTTAATTGTCTGTAAAGTACTTTGGGACATCCTGAATTCATGAAAGGTACTACATAAATGCAAGTCTTTGATTTTTACAGGGAACAACCAAACAAAACATAAAGCGCAGAGGAAAACTGAAAAAGAAAATAAGCGGGGTAAAGAAAATCAACAAGCAAAGTTTAGTGTGTAATAAAAGGAAAAACAAAGAGAAGGGTAAGCATGGACTTCATTTAAAACAGAGAGTGGAGAGCGTGTGGACTTCATTTAAAACAGAGAGCCAGAAAGCATGGACTTAATTTAAAACAAAGAGTGGGGTGAACGTGGACTTCATTTAAAACAAAGGGCGGGTAAGCATGTCGATTTTATTTAAAACTATTTAAAAGGTTCACGGAGAGCAGCTGATTGGTGAGTTGGATTGGTGAGTATTTCTAGTCTTTAGATTAAAATTAAGGTCCAAAGTTAATGTTTAGATCTCTAGTCTTTATTTTCTCTTTCTTAAAAATAGTTTGTTAAGTATAAGATCGATACTGGTGTAAATAATTAATTTCAATACGGTGTAAAGAGCAGGGATGCTAGAGTAATTAATAAATTAATTAAATTAAATAAGATAGTGATGGCAGGGTGGGCGATGTGTTGCTGCTGCAGCATGTGGCAACTGTTGGACACCAAGGTGATCTAGAGTGAACACATCTGTAGTAAGTGTTTGCTGCTCGAGGAACTTCAGATCCGAGTTAAGGAGCTGGAGCCTGAACTGCAGACATTGCACCACATCAGGGAGGGGGAAAGTTACCTGGGTACTTTGCTCCAGGAGGCGGTCATACCCCACAGATTAGATCATTCGAATTTGGTCTGTGGTCAGGGACAGGAAGGTGTGACTGCAGGTGAAGCAGGTATGGGCACCCAGGGGGTAGCGTTCAAGGAGCCTTGGCCCCTGAAATTGTCCAACAGTTACGAGGTTTTTGCAAGCTGGGTGGACGAAAGCAAGGACTGCAGGGAGGATGAGCAAACTGACCATGGCACTGTGGTACAGGGAGCCATTCAAGTGGGGGGAGGAAATAGGAACGTAGTAGTGGTAGGGGACAGTATAGTTAGGGGGATAGATACTGTTCTGTGCAGCCATGAGCATGAGTCGCGAAGGCTGTGTTGCCTTCCTGGTGCCAGGGTTAAGGACATCTAATCAGGGCTGGAGAGGAACTTGGAGTAGGAGGGGAGGGATCCAGTTGTCATCATCCACGTTGGTACCAACGACATTGATAGGACTAGAAAGGAGGTTCTGCTGAAAGAATTTGAACAGTCAGGAGCTAAATTAAAAAGCAGAACCTACAAGGTAATAAACTTGGAAATCTCAGGCAAGCTAGTATAGGGTAAATAAACTCAAGGAGTTAAATGCATGGCTCAAAGAATGGTGTGGGAGGAATGGGTTTCAGTTCATGGGGCACTGACGTCAGTACTGGGGTAGAAAGGAGCTGTTCCAGTGGGGTGGGCTTCACTTGAACTGTGCTGGGATCAGTATCCTGGTGAATCGAATAACTAGGGCTGTAGAGAGGGCTTTAAACAAAATAAAGTGGGGGAGGGTTCTGGAGAGGAGATGAGTAGGCTTACAAAGCAAAAGGATATGGCGGCATTGCAGGGCAACTACTTAGATAATGATACCCAGAGTGTGACAGGAAAGGACAGAGTGTACAAACAGCAGGAAATAGGGTCAAAAGGGGGAAAAATGGTAAAAAGATAAAAATTAATGGCTCTTTACTTAAATGCATGAGGTATTTGGAACAAAGTAAATGAATTAACAGCACAAATAGAGGTTAATGGGTATGATCTTATAGCCATTACGGAGACATGGTTACAAGGAGATCAAAGCTGGGATCAACCTAGTGAATCTTCTCTGGACTGCTTCTGGGAACTAAATATTCAGGGGTATATGCCTTTTTGAAAGGACAGTCAGGAAGGAAAGGAGGATGGGGTGGCTTTGTTAGTACAAGATGGAATATGTACAATAGCAAGAAATGACCTTGAATTGGAAGATGTGGAATCCATATGGGTGGAGGTAAGAAATAACAAGGGAAAGAAGACATTGGTGGGAATAGTCCATAGGCCCCCTAACAGTAGCTATGCTGTCAGACAGAGAATAAATCAGGAAATAATAAGATGAGTCCTTGGTGTTTGGGGTAGTATATTAGCATGGATGGAGAACTGGCTGACTAATAGAAGACAGAGAGTTGGGATATGGGATGTATTTTCAGGATGGCAACCTGTAACTAGTGGAGTGCCACAGAGATCAGTACTGCGGCCACAATTATTTACAATATATATTAATGACTTAGAACCATAGAACACTACAGCACAGAAAAACAGGCCATTCAGCCCTTCTAGTCTGTGCTGAAATATTATTCCGCTAGTCCCATTGACCTGCACCCAGTCCATAACCCTCCAGACCTCTCCTATCCATGTATCTATCCAATTCATTCTTAAAACTTAAGAGTGAGCCTGCATTTACCACGTCAGATAGCAGCTCGTTCCACACTCCCACCACTCCCTGAGTGAAGAAGTTCCCCCTAATGTTCCCCCTAAACCTTTCCCTTTTTACCCTAAAGCCATGTCCTCTCGTGTTTATCTCTCCTAATCTAAGTGGAGAGAGCCTACTCGCATTTACTCTGTCTATACCCTTCATAATTTTGTAAACTTCTATCAAATCTCCCCTCATTCTTCTATGTTCCAAGGAATAAAGTCCTAACCTGTTTAATCTTTCCCTGTAACTCAACTCCTGAAGACCCGGCAACATCCTAGTAAATCTTCTCTGCACTCTTTCAATCTTATTGATGTCCTTCCGGTAGTTAGGCAACTAGAACTGCACACAATACTCCAAAATTGGTCTCACCAATGTCTTATACAACCTCACCCTAACATCCCAACTCCTACACTCCATACTTGATTTATGAAGGCCAGTATGCCAAAAACTTTCTTTACAACCCTGTCTACTGTGACGTCACTTTCAGGGAATTATGTATCTGAACTCCCAGATCCCTTTGTTCCTCCGCACTCCTTAATGCCCTACCATTTACTGTGTATGTCCTATCTTGGTTTGTCCTTCCAAAATGCAACACCTCAAATTTTTCTGCATTAAATTCCGTCTGCCATTTTCTGGCCCATTTTTCCAGTTGGTCCAGATCTCTCTGCAAGCTTTGAAAGCCTTCCTCGCTGTCCACAACGCCTCCAATCTTAGTGTCATCAGCAAACTTGCTGATCCAATTTACCACATTATCATCCAGATCATTGATATAGACAACAAACAACAATGATCCCAGCACAGATCCCTGAGGCACACCACTTGTCACAGGCCTCCAGTCTTAGATGAGGGAAATTAATGCACTATCACCAAGTTTGCAGATGACACAAAAATAGGTGGAAAGGCAAGTGGTGAGGATGACACAAAGAATCTACAGAGGGAAAGAGACAGGTTAAGTGTGTGTGCAAAAAACATGGCAGATAGAATATAATGTGGGAAAGTGTGAGGTTACGCACTTTGGCAGGAAGAATAGAGGAGCTGAATTTATTTAAATGGAAAAAGACTGCAGAAGGCTGCAGCAGAGAGAGATTTGGGGGTCTTCGTTCATGAATCCCAAAATGCTACCATACAAGTTCAGCAGGTAATAGGTAAGGCAAATGGAATGTTGGCCTTTATTTCAAAGGGAATACGGTACAAAAATAGGGAAGACTTGCTAAAACTATACAAGGCACCAGTTAGCCCACACATAGGGCAGAATTTAGCCCTTGGCTGGCGGGCGGGCCCCACCAGCTCGGTGGCGGGCGGGCAGCTGAACCCCGCCACCGAAACAGGGCCCGCCGCCATTTTGAGTGGGCAGGCCAATTAAGGCCCGCCCAGTGGCCTGCCCGACAGGAAGCGCTATGCGCTTCCAGTTCCTGTGGAGGGGGGTGAGTCCCCAACTGTCAAAGTGCACTCTTTCACGCATGCGCGCAAAAGAGCACACATCTCCCTGAGGCAAAGTCCTGTCTCAGGGAGTTTAGTGAAAGGTAAGTAAAGTCAAAAAATAGAGACATTTTAAAATTATTAACATGTCCCCTCAAGTGGCAATGTCACACGAGATGGGACATGTTGATAACAAAGTCATAAAATTTATTACATTTTTACAAAACGGTAATGAAACTTCATCCCGCCAGTGGATGAAGTTTCATGAATAATCTACAGGCTGCTAGGGCTCCTGGCCTGCCCGCCAGCCTTAAAGTTGGTCGGGCAGGGCATTTAACTATCTCAATGAGCGTGTCAATGGCCTTAATTGGCCATTGATACGTCGGCCAGCAGACAGCTGATTTCGCTGTCCACCCGCCTTCCTTAAGATTTAAATGGCCCGGGATGACGTCAGGGATTCATCCCGACGTCATCCCGCATCATTTTCCCCTCGGCTAGTGGGCCCCACCCCCGAATCGCCAAGGGGAAAATCCTGGCCATAGAATACTGTGAACAGTTTTGATCTCCTTATCTAAGGAAAGATATACTGGCATTGGAAGCAGTCCAGAGAAGATTCACTAGGTTGATCCCAGGGATGGATGGATTTTCTCTGGGCCTGTACTCATTGGAGTTTAGAAGAATGAGAGACAACCTTATTGAAACATAAAAGATTCTTAGGGGTCTTGACAGGGTAGATGCTGAGAGGTTGTTTCCCCTTGTGGGGGAGTCTAAGACCAGAGGACATAATATCAGAGTAAGGGGATGCCCATATAAAACAGATGAGGAGGAATTTTTAATCTGTAAGGGAATCAAGGGTTATGGGGAAGAGGCAGGAAAGTAGAGTTGAGGATTATCAGATCAGCCATGATCTCATTGAATGATGGAGCAGACTCAATGGGCTAAATGGCCTACTTCTGCTCCTACGTCTTATGGTCTTATGGAACATTGTAATATTTTTAGTGTAGCAGGAAGATTTGAGATCTCAGGGGGTGGTCGTTCCTGCCCTTTTATGTGTCAGCCCAGGCACAGGCAAGTGTCCCATGCTTCCTCTGCTTCTGCTTTGGTTGTGTCTGCATCACAGATAAATATCTATATTCTTCCAACATTTCAATGGTTAGCACTAGTTAAACCAGGCATGATCTGCTGATATGGTAGTCCTGATAATGAAAAACTTACACATGGAAATAATCTAGAAGTGGGTCATGAAGATTTCAATTGATGGCTCTGTGATTATTTCCCTTGGCAGCTTGCTCTACTGTGGGATTGTCCTTGGGAAGAATTATTGCTCAGGGTTACGAGCCATGGCCAACAGCAGAACCAATAATTTTCAGTGATGATGTCAGATGAGCTAGAACATCGAGGGACAATGGCTATTTACAGGTGGAGGATCCTTTGGCAGGAGGACTTGTGTTTCTTTTATGCATTTACAAGGAAGGCAATGGGAAACCACCTTGTGCATCTTTTTCCTAGTCATATTGTTAATTGAAATTGAAAATGGGAGGTTCTTAAGAGCAAAGCACAGGGCTGCAAGGTGTAGAGAAATAAGCAGAGGAGCTACCCTTGAGTAGATCACCACTACTACATCATAGTATTTCATAAAGAAATATAAAGTAAAAAATTAGGGAGAAATTACGGACATAAAAGGAAATCTTTTTGTAGAAGCAGAGGTCATCACTGAAATACTAAATGAGAGCTTTGCCTCTGTCTTCATGAAAAAGGATGCTACCAATGTTAGAGCCTAGAAGAAGAGGTGAGAGAAATTGTATGGGATTTAAAATCTTCCTATCCTACTTGGACATAGAAGTGGTGTCAAAGACTGGAGGGGTCTAAATGTTACACTTATATTCAAAAAAAGGGAGATGGATAAAACAAGCAACTACAGGTCATGGAGTCTAATTTTGGGGGAAATTAAGAGGCCATAATCCAGAACAAAATTAACATAACATGGAAAAGCATGGATCAATAAATGACAGCAAGCATGGATTTGTTAAAGGCAAATCATGTCTGACAAATTTGATTAAGTCTTTCAATGAAGTAATGAGATGGGTTGGTCCAGTTACTACACTAAATGTTCTGTCTATGAACTTCCAAAAGGTGTTTGATAAATTACCATATGTCATGAAGATATTAATGTATACAATGTTATTGGAAATTATTTTAAATTGGACTTGCAGTAGGGTCTGTGTCTGTGGGTGTGTGTGTGTATGTGTCTTGATTGGATTAAAGCCAGCTAGTCTGGGTGCTTTGATGTACAGTAGTTTTGAGATGTTACACAGTAAGGAAGTTAAGGTAAAGTGTACTTTTGCATTTTGTGGAATAAACCATTCAAAGATTGGGGAGTGAAATCTTGCACCTAGCTAGGAGACACCAAGCAATATGTTATATTACTAATAAAACTGGTACCATGAAAGGGGTTTTATTGTTAAAAGAGGTGGAGTTCAAAGGGCCTGGTGATACAATGAGAATCTGCATTCAAAGGGAAGGCTATGTATATACTGAAAAGGTTGAGTATGTGGGTCAGAGACGTGCTGCCTGTAAGCCCTACCATTATGTCTGCGAAGGAACAAATTGAAAGGAGCCTCATTTTGAACTCGTAAGTTAAATGTGCTTTGCCTGCTGTCAGTTTAAGTCTATGGGTTTATTGTTGCCTTAGTGATGATTTACCTGGGACCAGTTAATTTGAGGATTTGTTTAAAAGTTATTATGGTAGTAATTTGTAGACATGTTTATGTGTTTACATGTGTTGTTAAATTAATAGATGTTTAATTTAATTTATATTAAAAAAACCACTCAAGGCCTGATGGTTTTTATTCTTGAATTCAGAGTCGCATCTCAAACATACCAATTAAAAGTATAGGTAATGACATTTGTTTAAAGTTTCTCTCTGGGATTTTAAATAACTCAGCCTTTACCAGCTACTGTGTCATAACACCATATAATAGACTTGTTAACAAAATTGAAGCCCATTGGATTAAGAGACAATGGCAACGTGGATACAAGATTGACTAGGAGACTAAAATCAGAGAGTAGTGATGAATGGCTGTTTTTTAGAGTGGAGGGAAAGAAACCATGATGTTCCCCAGAGGTCAGTTTTTAACCACTGCAATTTATTATATATGCAATGCCTGAAAGGTTGATAGAAACAGATTTAATAGTAACTTTCAAAAGAAACGTGGACATCTACTTGAAAAGGAAATATTTTCAGTGCTTTGGGGAAAGAGCAGGGAAGTAGTTTAACTGTGTAGTTTGTTTAAAGAGCTGGCACACGCATGATGTGTTGAATGGCCTACCTTTGTGCTCTATGATCCTAAGTGAGGAAAAAAATGTTTGAAGCAAGAATGACAATATTCTCTTTCTGTTGGCTGTAAGGATCCACCACAAAAGGAGTTTGGACAGTTTCACTCATTTATGAACTTTCATAGCTACTCTTCAGTTTCCAGAAAATTTGCATTTTCTCTTCAAAATAGAATGAACATACCATACAGTAAGTGAAATTCAGTCCTTAATCTACAATTAGATTCATATTCAATGAAGGGCTGAAGGAAAGGTTGAGGATAAATATTATTGGTTTTCAAAAGCTTGGAAGAATCAAAGTATTGAAAGAATATCTTCATAATTGACAATCCAATTCAAGCCACTCAACAAACGCAGTTTGAGGACCTCATCACATAAACATTTTAAAGGAAATGAATAATACTTTTGTCTGCTGCTGTGTAATGGTACCATCTGTCATTGAGATTTAAGCCCATTTACTTCATTCTTTGCCAATTCATATTTCAAATTCATTTGTATGATGCCTAGCTCACTTAGCAAATGGAACTTTGATTTAAATTTCTACATATTACTTGTATTGCCAAATTCATCCGACTGACTCCTACAGATGGTCACTTACAGAATGGAACTTTCTTTTCAACTTCAACGCTTAGTTTCACATGATTCATTCAGACCTTGAACTGAAGTCATGTCTGAACATTGAATGGGGAAAAGTCCAATTTTCAATCTAATTTTATATTGATATTGAACAATTCAAGACCTAAAGTACAGACAGATAGATGGGTGACCGCTAGAAGGGGCAGGCAGTCAGTGCAGAAATCCCCTGTGGCTGTCCCCCTTTCTAACAGGTATACCATTTTGGATACTGTTGGGGGGGATGGCCTATCAGGGGAAAACAACAGCAGTAGCCAGAATAGCGGCACCACGGCTGTCTCTGTTGTTCAGCGTGGAGGGGGGGGGCAAAGCACAGAAGAGCAATTGTCATAGGGGACTCTATAGTCAGGGGCTCAGCTAGACACTTCTGTGGTCGTGAAAGAGACACCAGGATGGTATGTTGCCTCCCTGGTGCTAGGATCCAGGATGTCTCTGATCGGGTACAGGACATTCTGAAGGGGGAGGGAGAACAGCCAGAGGTCGTGGTACACATTGGTACTAACGACATGGCAGGAAGAGTGACGAGGTCCTGCAGAGGGAGTTCAGGGAGTTAGGCAGAAAGGTAAAAAACAGGACATCTAGGGTTGTAATCTCAGGATTACTCCCTGTGCCACGTGCCAGTGAGGCTAGAAATAGGAAGATAGTGCAGCTGAACATGTGGCTGAACAGATGGTGTAGGAGGGAGGGTTTCCGATATCTGGATCAGTCGGATCTCTTCCAGGGCAGGTGACACCCATACAAGAAGGATGGGTTGCATCTAAACTGGAGTGGCACCAATATCCTGGCTGCGAGGTTTGCTAGTGTCACTCAGGAGGGTTTAAACTAGTATGGCAGGGGGGTGGGAACCAGAGCAATAGGTCAGCAGGTGAAATAAATGACTGGGAACCAGTGTATATGGCCAGTAGGACTAAGAGGAAGGGCAGGCAGGGAGAAATTACTGAACACAGTGGGACTGGGGGTCTGAAATGCATTTGTTTCAATGCGAGAAGTGTAACAGGCAAGGCAGATGAGCTTAGAGTTTAGATTAGTACATGGGATTATGGTGTTGTTGCTATTACAGAGACTTGGTTGAAGGATGGACAGGATTGGCAGATAAACCTTCCAGGATTTAGATGTTTCAGGCAGAATAGAAAGGGATGTAGAAGAGGTGGGGGAGTTGTACTGCTGGTTAAGAGGAATATCACAGTTGTACAACAGGAGGACACCTCGGAGGGCTCATGCAGCGAGGCAATATGGGTAGAGTTCTGGAATAGGAAGGGTGCAGTCACAATGTTGGGGGTTTGCTATAGGCCTCCCAATTGCCAGTGGGAGATTGAGGAACAGTTATGTAGGCAGATTTTGGAAAGATGTAAAAGCAATAGGGTTGTTGTGGTGGGTGATTTTAACTTTCCCTATATTGACTGGGAATCACTTAGCGCTAGGGGTTTGGATGGTGCAGAATTTGTAAGTTTCATCCAGGAGGGCTTCCTGAGACAATATGTAGATAGTCCAACTAGGGAAGGGGCAATACTGGACCTGGTATTAGGGAATGAACCCGGCCAGGTGGTCGAAGTTTCAATAGGGGAGCATTTCGGGAAAAGTGACCATAATTCAGTAAGTTTCAAGGTACTGGTGGATAAGGACAACAGGAGTCCTCGGGTTAAGGTGCTTAATTGGGGGGAAGGCTAATTATAACAATATTAGGCAGGAACTGAGGAATCTAGACTGGAGGCAGATGTTTGAAGGCAAATCAACAACTGACATGTGGGGGGGCTTTCAAACGTCAGTTGATAAGAATTCAGGACCGGCATGTTCCTGCTAGGATGAAGGATAAGCATGGCAAGTTTCAGGAACCTTGGATAACGAAGGATATTGTGAGATTAGTCAAAAAGAAAAGGGAAGCATTCATAAGGGTTAGAAGACTGGGAACAGATGAAGCCTGTAGAGAATATAAAGAAAGTAGGAAGAAACTTAGGCAAGGAGTCAGAAGGGCTAAAAGGGGTCATGAAAAGTCACTGGCAACCAGGATTAAAGAAAATCCCAAGGCCTTTTATACATATGTAAAAAGCAAGCGGGTAGCCAGGGAAAGGGTAGGCCCACTCAGGAGGGGTGGGAATCTGTGTGTGGAGCCAGAGGAACTGGGAGGGATACTAAATGAATACTTCTCATCAGTATTCACCAAAGAGAAGGACTTAGCAGTCGATTTGTCAAGGGAAGTGTGTGTAGATAGCCTGGATCATGTTGAGATCAAAAAAGAGGAGGTGTTAGGCATCTTGAAGAATATTAAGGTGGATAAGTCCCCAGGGCCAGATGGGATCTACCCCAGACTACTGAGGGAGGCAAGGGAGGAGATTGCTGGGGCCTTGACAGAAATCTTTGAATCCTCACTGGCTATGGGTGAGGTCCCAGAGGACTGGAGAATGGCCAATGTTGTTCCATTGTTTAAGAAGGGTAGCAGGGATAATCCGGTGAGCCTTACGCCAGTGGTAGGGAAATTGTTGGAGAAGATTCTTCGTGACAGGATTTACTACCATTTGGAAGTAAATCGGCATATTAGTGAGAGGCAGCATGGTTTTGTGACGGGGAGGTCGTGTCTCACTAACTTGATTGATTTTTGCGAGGAAGTGACAAAGATAATTGATGATGGAAGGGCAGTGGATGTTATATACATGGATTTCAGTAAGGCCTTTGACACAGAAGACTGGTACAGAAGGTAAAGTCGCACGGGATCAGAGGTGAGCTGGCAAGATGGATACAGAATTGGCTTGGTCATAGAAGACAGAGGGTAGCAGTGGAAGGGTGCTTTTCTGAATGGAGAGCTATGACTAATGGAGTTCTGCAGGGATCAGTGCTGGGGCCTTTGCTGTTTGTAGTATACATAAATGATTTGGAGGAAAATGTAACTGGGCTAATTAGTAAGTTTGCAAACGACACTAAGGTGGAGGAGTTGCAGATAGTGAAGAGGATTGTCAAAGGATACAATGGGATATAGATCGGTTAGAGACTTGGGTAGAGAAATAGCAGATGGAGTTTAATCCGGACAAATGCGAGGTAATGCATTTTGGAACATCTAATCCAGGCAGGAATTATACAGTAAATGGCAGAACCCTTAAGTGCATTGACAGGCAGAGGGATCTGGGTGCACAAGTCCACAGGTCACTGAAAGTGGCAACGCAGGTGGATAAGGTAGTCAGGAAGGCATATGGCATGCTTGCCTTCATTGGTAGGGGTATTGAGTATAAAAGCTGGGAAGTCATGCTGCAGCTTTATAGATCCTTAGTTAGGCCACACTTGGAATATCGCATGCAATTCTGGTCGACACATTACCAGAAGGCTATGGAGGCATTGAAGAGTGTGCAGAGGAGGTTTACCAGGATGCTGCCTGGTCTGGAGGTTATTAGCTATGAGGAGAGGTTGGAGAAACTCAGATTACTCTCACTAGAGCAACGGAGATTGAGGGGCAACTTGATAGAAGTTTACAAAATTATGATTGGCATGGACAGATTAGATAGTCAGAAGCTTTTTCCCAGGGTGGAAGAGTCAATTACTAGGGGACATAGATTTAAGGTGAGAGGAGAAAACTATAGAGGAGATGCACGGGGCAAGTTTTTTACGCAGAGGGTAGTGAGTGTCTGGAATTTGCTGCCAAAGGAGGTGGTGGAAGCAGGTACAATAGTGGTGTTAAGAGGCACCTTGACAAATACATGAATAGGATGGGAATAGAGGGATATGGATCTCGGAAGTGCAAAATGTTTTAGTTGACGGGCAATATGATCGACACAGACTTGGAGGGCCGAAGGTCCTGTTCCTGTATTGTACTTTCCTTTGTTCTTGTTCTTTATTCTAAAGAACTTGAAAAGGATTTAGTATTTTGAAAGTTGACAAAATTAAAATTGAATACACAAGTCTTGAAGATTCAATGACATTACCATCGCTAAATCCCCCACTATCAACATCCTGGGGTTAACATTGACCAAAAATTGAGCTGAACCAGTCATATAAATACAGTGGCTACAGGAACAATGTAGCATAAAGGGTTAACAGATGGGCTAAGCTTATGACATCAATGATGATGTACCACTGACACCAGTCAGTCATGTGTTAGACACGAGAGAGAGGTTGGAATCATAACTAAGAGCCATGTGCCTACTCTGTAACCTGTTTAGATGTAGTCCTAATAAACAAGTGTTAAGCAGATACCAGAACATGTCTACAGTCTAAGAACTAAGTCCTATGCCTAAAGTCTAAGACAGAAGGCCTCAATCTCAGAACGAGCAGGTCAGAGGCTGGGAAATCTGCAGTGAATAACTCACCTTCTGATTCCCCAAAGCGTGTCCACCATCTACAAGGCACAAGAAAGAATACTTTCCACTTGCCTCGATGAATACAGCTCCAACAACACTCAACAAACTTGGCACCAACCAGGACAAAGCAAACCACTTGATTGGTACCCCATCTTCCAACTTAAATTTTCGTTTTTTCCGCCACCGCTGCAGTAGTAGAAGTGTATACAATCTACAAGATGCACTGCAGCATCTCACCAACAATCCTTCAACAACACCTTCCAAACTTCAACCTCTACTACCTACAAAGACAAGGGCAGCAGACACATGGGAATACCATCACCTGCAAATCCTCCTACAAGTCACACACCATCCTGACTTGAACCATATCACTGTTCCTTCACTACTGTTGGATCAAAATCCTGGAACCCCCTTATTAATAGCATTGTGGGTGTACCTACATCACATGGGCTGCAGCAGTTCAAGAAGGTGGCTCTCACCATCTTCTCAAGGGCCATTAGCGATGGGCAATAAATGCTGGCCTTGCCAGCAGCGCCCACATCTCATGACAGAATTTTTAATATCTTCCATCACTTTGTTGATGATTAAGAGTAGACTGATGGGACAGAAATTGGCTAGATTAGATGTGTCTTTTGTGGACAGGACACAACTGGGCAACTTTCCACTTTTTGGGCAGATGCCAGTGTTGTAGCTGTACTGATACAGTTTGTCTGGAGGCATGGCTAGTCCTGGAGCACAAGTCATCAGCATTATAACCAGGACGTTGCTCGAGCACATACCCTTTGCTATCTAGTCCACTCAGTTGTTTTGCAATATCACATGAGTGAATTGAATTGAAGACTGGCATCTGTGATGGATGGATTATTCACTCAGAACTTTAGGATTAAGATGGTTGCAAATGCTTTGGTCTTGTCTTTTGCACTCATATGCTCTACTATCATTGAGGATGGGAATGTTTATTGAGGGTCGTCATCCCATTAGTTGTTTAATGATCCACTACTGTTCATGACTGGACATGGCAAGACTGCAGAGCTTTGATCTGGCGAATTGACTGTGTTTCTGCTGTTCATCACGCATGTAGTTTTCTGTTTTAGCTTCACTAGATTGGCACCTCATTTTTAGGTTTACCTAATGCTTAGCCTCACACACATTCCAACACCCCTCAATAAATCAGATTGTTCCCCTAATTTGATGGTAATGGTAGAGTGAGGGGCTTGCCCAACTGTGAGGTTACTTGTACTTTATTTAGCATAGCTCCAATATTTAACATGCTGGTATGAAATTTGTTTGTTTGCAATATTGAGAGGTTTTAATCACTTCTTTTAAAGAACTTTGTTGATCAAGATATTCAAAATGAATTGTTTTTTTCAGAACCAAGTTTTTATCTGGTTGTAGCAGTAGCCTCTTGCCACTGGGTATTGTTTTTATAGAACAACCAAATGATTTTTGCCAGCTTTGCCAGCTGTTTTTCAAAGTGGTGCCATTTAACTTTAGGACATTTGAATTCAAATGGGACAATTAGGTGAAATGGTCACAGATAAATGCCATTTAACCCAGTTATTTCCTCTAAATGAACTATTATTGAGGTGCCTGAATGATTCAAGTTATTAGAACATTGTAGAACTTTTTAGTTTGACTTAGTTCAAGATCCAAAGCTTAAACCATTAGCAGTTATATTAAAGCAAAAGTTATATTATAATAAAAGAGTTGAAGTCTGTGCTAGAAACAGTTTCCCCGAGGCTGTTAAACAGCTAACTGCCACTTATGGGCCAGGATTTTCCTGTCCTACCTGCAGCAGAATCACCATGGACGGGACAGAAAATTTGATGCACCAGCCAAAGGTCCAGTGACTTCTGGCAGGAACTTCCAGTCCCACAGTGGGTGGGACCGGAAAATCCCAGTCAAATGGCCAATAACACTCATTAAAAAGGCAGTGCTTGACCTGGCACCCTCTAACAGTAGCCAACTAATTTGGAGTAAACTAATTGTTCCGGAGGATTTCAACTGCTACTTAAAGCCTTTTACTGTTCATTCGCTGCTGCAAGTTGATGGGCACTTTAGAAACGTACCTGGATACTTTCTGGGACATTTTGTCAAGACTTACCAACACAATCATTATTTATTCCAGAAATTCTCTGCAGACTTTACCTAAAAAATGTAAGTGCTGTGCTAGCCCATCTTATAGGAGTCACCAGGAGAAAGGGATTGCTTGGTTATCAGCATCTTGCTAGGTGTTTCTCTTTGGTCTGCAGGATGAATAAGAGGACAAGATGCCAGAGAGAGCAATACCAACTGGTGCAAGAGAAAAAGGCACAAGTGAGAGGTGGACTCCTTCCCCTGCCGGCAGAAGACATCCCTCGTCCTCTGGATTCCCTCCTCTGGATTTCCTCCAGTGCCACAGCTGAGATAATTTGTAGCCTCTCCCTCAGTTCCTGAATCATCCTGAAATGTGCCATTGTGTGTCACCCAGCCCACTCTTTATGATCAGCAGAAGTGGGTGACAGGAACCTACATAAACTGCCCCTTGAAAATTGCATCTAATCACCTGTGTGTTAAACCTGAGTTGTCTGTTTCAGCACCTCAGGTCAAGCTCAAGCAATGATAATCGTCAAGTAGGACGAAAATTTTGTGCTTACATAAGAGAATTTCAAACAGGCATGTCTTATTAGCACAGCATCCATTTAGCCCCTTGTTCACCCTTCCACCAAAATAACTCCCTCATTCTCTATATGCTAGAATGTAAATTCAGGACCTTTGGGCCAGATTTTCAATTGCCATCAAAGTCAGGATCCGGTGCGGGCACAATTTTTTAAAAGTCTGCAATTTTCAAAGTGAAATGGAAAGCAAACACCTTGTCAAACACCAGGAGGGAAATGGAAAGCAATGAAGGTGAGCAAGGCAAAAGAGAGGAACGGAAATCTTGTCGCAGAAAAGAACAGAACTTCTTCAAGGAGGTAGGCATTTCTTGAAGAGCAGTGGCAGTCAATTAAACACAGAGATAAAAACAAAAAAACTGCGGATGCTGGAAATCCAAAACAAAAACAGAATTACCTGGAAAAACTCAGCAGGTCTGGCAGCCTCGGCAGAGAAGAAAAGAGTTGACGTTTCGAAACGTCAACTCTTTTCTTCTCCGCCAATGCTGCCAGACCTGCTGAGTTTTTCCAGGTAATTCTGTTTTTGTTTCAAAGTGAAGGTGGGTGAGTGAATGGGAAACCCACATGCCCCCAATTAATGACCTATTAAGCATTTTTTTATGAGCACGTTAGTAGACCAGGGAGGTCAACACTGTAATTTTCAATGACGATTTCAGCGAACCCAAACAGACTGGTACACATTAGTGCAAAGCTGTGGGGTTTGCTGTGAGGTGATGGAAATGTTTTTCTGAAGTTTAGTATCATTAGGCCTCGGGTATCCTCAGCTGGATCATGCTCATTACCTGAGTTTTGCCATTTTGCACTTCGCCTTATGCTTCTATGCTGCTGCTCTCTGAGCAACTCCCTGCTTTCTTCAGTAACACAGAGAAGGCCCAGCATGGTTGACGCCTGCCTTTGCCACTGGTGCCAGGCAGGCATTTCCCACCTGTTGTAACTCTTATGAGTTAAAACCAATCAAACTAAATTAACAAAATTAGGATAAATCAGGCACAGCCCCTAATTTAGGTCAGCTATAAAACCAAGAACAAAGTTTAAGGGAAACTTACAACTTTAAACCAAAATGTGATAAAAGGGGTCATCCCACCTGTTGTAGATGTTCGGCACCACTAATTGGGCACCAAGCTCATCCCCAGCCCAATTAAGGCATTTACATTTAAAAATAGCCTCACATCAACAATGCAATGAACGGGTGATGTCGGGCCCCAGAATTCATCTGGATGTCAGGTTGCCAACTCTCCTTTGAAACCATGGCCCTTTTTTTTAACCCTCACTCATCTTGACATACCCTTAGGTTCTCAGACAGGTTGTTGACTCAAAGTAAAGTGACACCCTTAAAAAGGGAATTGGTTGAATATTGGTTGAGAAGACAGATTGGAAGTTATACAGTCTCGAATAATGTTATTTGATTGGTTTTCCAGGAGGTCAAGGAATCCATCCAATGTTCTTTCAAATAAACAGGGGAATAATATATGCTATTGTAGTGAGAGTAGGGAAATTCACGATAGATTCATTTTAAATGGCACAGGTTTGTTCAGCTAAAAGGTTTGTTCTCATTCCAGGCCATACATTCTTACTAGTGGGACTGAGGTGGCCCTAAGATGGTATACCAGCAATGGAAGTTCAGAATCAAGGTGACCCTCTATGGCTGGCTCAAGAACCAATAAATCTGATCTAGGAAGGTCCACAGTGCATGAAGGCACCATTAATTGATCAGCCAGCTTGGCTCACTAATAAAAACTAATGATGCAACATTCCATGATAAATCTTGCTAATTTCTATGCTTACCACAAAAGCAATTTGTTGTTCAATTATCACAATTTTAAAAAAAGCCCGAGCACCAATAAAGTGAGCAAATCTAAATGTAAATGGCCACATTGTAACAGCAATGCAGAATGCATTGGAGCACTCTAATCTATATGATCCTCAAAAATCTACAAAATAGAAATGGTCTAACTCAGAGTCATTTTGCCTTCTATTATGCATCCTCCGATTTTTCTCCCCATCTCTCCAAAAGTGATGATTTCTGATGAGATATGGCTTCTTGAATACCATGTACTATGTGGTATCTTGCCCAAGTGGCTATTGTGCACATCTGATTGCAACAGGTTATTCCACTGTGTGAGGAACCCTACTGATTAGTTTGGCCTTCACTCAACAGCAACGCATGTGCACTTTCAAGTGAGGTACACCTGCTTCTCTTATTTCTTATCCCAGGAACACCAAGGCTAATTAAAGCACCTTTGCTGCTACTCCAGCTGAGATTGGCTAATTCAGCACGATTAGAATCATAAAGCCTTGTAGCACAGGAGGCCATTCAACACATTGTGCCTCAGCTGGTTCTTTGAAAAAGCTATCCAATTTAATACACACCCAAGATTTCTCTCCATTACCCGCTAAATTAGTCCTCTTTAAGTACATGTCCAATTGTCTTTGGGAAGTTCCTGTTTCTACTTCTCTTTCAACTAGTGCAGAGGCCATCACAACACTTGATGGGAAAAAATTCTCCCAAGTATCCCTGAAGCTGTTTTGCCAATTATTTTAAATCCATGACCTTTGGTCACCAATCCACTTGACAAATGAAACAGTTTCTCCCTAATGGCTCTATCATAACTCATCAATGTTGAATACCTTGATTAGTTGTTCCTTTAACTGTCACTGCTCTAGGGAGAAGAATTCCAGCTTCCCCTGTCTCTCCAGAAAACTGAAGTCTCTCATCAACCTGGTAAACATCCTGCACAGCCTTTCCAAGCCCTTGACATGCTTCCTAAAATGTGATGCACAGAATTGAACACAGCTCCAGCTGAGTACTAGCCAGTAATTTGTAAAGGTTTGGTATGACTTCCATGTGTTCATTGCCTCCATATACAAAGCTAATTATTCAATAAGCTTTCTTAACTATCTTATGAACTTGCCATGATACTGTCAAATATTTGTGAAAATGCATTGCAAGTTCCCTTTTATCCTTTGTACCTCCTCAAAATAATACAATTTTGATTAAACCGCATCTCCATGGGCAGGATGTTCCTGTTGGTGAGCGAGGGGGCAGGGCACGTTTGCCAATGCGTATATGACGCACGGTGATGTCGGGCGGAACTCCCGATGTCACCGTGCCCCATTTAAATTTTCAGGTAGGCGGGGGCTCAGCAAAATCAGCTGTGTGCCCGCCAACCTGTCAATGCCCATTGACAAAGTCATTAAACTAATTAATGGATCTGCACGTCCAACCTTAAGGTTGGCTGTCAGGCCAGGAGCCCTGGCAGGCATTAGAAAAAGCATGAAACCTCATCCACGAGTGGGGTGAGGTTTCATGTAGGTTTTAAAAAATTTAATTAAAGTTTTAAAAAAATTATGGACATGTCCCAACTCATGTGACAGTGTCACATGAGGGGACATGTCAGGGAATTTTTGTTTTCTATTTTTAATATTTTTGACAGTAGAGCCAAGGCAGCACTCGGGGAGATGAGTGAGCTGTTTCGTGCGCATGCGCGAAAGAGCACACTCTTGGGTTTAGGGATGCCCCCCACACAAGGAGTGCATGGCGCTTCCATGCAGATTTAATACTGGGGGCGCCGATCGGAGGCATGTCTCTGCGTGCCCGCACTTCAACATCCCCCCCGATGGAGGGAAAATCCTGCCCCATGTTGTTCCTCCCAAAGGGCATTATTTCATACTTGTCTGCATTAAATTACATCTGCTACATATCTTCCCATTTCACCCATCTGTCTATGACCTTCTGAAGTCTGCTACAATCCTCACCACTTTGCATAATTCAATATTGCACTCAATATACCAAATTCCAGTTCACTTAACATGTCAAGAAAAGCCATGGTCCTAATACTGGTCCCTTGGGGATCTCATTGCATACTTATCTCGAGTCATAAAAACTCTCTATCCCTTTACCAATTATATAACTAAGTTCATACTGTCCCTTTAATCCCAAGTGTTTCTATTTTCCGAATAAGTCTGTTGTGAGGTAGTTCATCAAATGCTTTTTGAAAGTCAATTTATACAACATCCACCACATTACCTTCATCAACTCTGTGTTACTTCAAATAACTCAATAAGGTTAGTCAGACATGACTTATCTTTAACAAAATCCTGCTGACCATTCCTTATTAGTCCATGATTTTCCAAGTGAGAATTATTTTTTGTTCTCTAGAAGTTTTCCCACCAGTGACATGAAACTGATTCACTACAATTGCCAGTATTTTCTCCCTCTCCTCCACCTTTTGGATGGGTGTTATATTATTGTTATAATCTTCCGGTCCCATATCCACAGAGGTTTGAAAGATTGCACTCAGAGTTTCTGCTATCTCTACCCTTGCTTCTCTCAGCTAACTAGAATGCATCCCTTCTGGACCAGATTACTTGCTAACTTTGAGTGATGCCAACCAATTGAGCACCTCCTTTTTACCTATTTCAAGTGAAGAACCTGAGATCCCCAACCCATCACACCCCAAACACACACATCTCCTGGATCTATATGGCTCAATTTCACATTGGACATCAAAATTTCCAACTGCAGTCATTAAAGAATATTTTAGCACATCATCTACCTTAGTTGAGTTTTGGTTTCCTACTTTTAGCTATAAAGCAAATTATTTATCGCTTTACTGTAACTTTGCTGTAGACATTTCCTTTTTGAGTAGATATTATCCTGTAATCAGAAAATGAATTGGAATATTTTCAGCACTTAAGTGGGACTTGGGGTGTAATTTTCAAGTCAAATCCATTTCCAACAATAGTCAATATCAGCCTCACTGGAACCCACAATTTTTTTTAGAAAGAATACCAATTTCCCAATGTTTATGGAGAACATTTGCTTTCTTTGGCAGGATATTGCATTTAGACTGCTCAGACTGGGTTTGGTGTGAAATTTCAACAACTCAGTTTTTGCTGGGTCACTCCCATTAATTTCACAAACACTATAAAAGAGATGAGGACTTGAAATTCACAATTATAAAATTGCTGAGATTGGACTTCACATATGGTGAGTACTTAATGAACTGCAACAGAAAAATATGCATATAATGTTATTGATTCAAACATTTTATCTTATTTATTAACATAACATTTAGTTGTTTAAGGAATTATTTTTTAAAAGATACAATGTTAACTTTTTATTTTATCACGAGATCACCTTAGAGGTTAATCCAAATATGATTCCACAGGTCAGTTGTGTAACATCATAAATACATTTGTAAATATACCTTCTGTTGGTAATTTTTAGCACACTTTATGATTGCATTACAAAAAATAAACTGGTAATTGTAATAAATATACCCATATGTACAATACTGCTGTGTAATAGAGCAATTCATATCAGAAATATCAAGTCTAAAGTGATGGAAAATATGTTTTTCATTTTAAAATACAATGACCAATTCAACTACAGTTAAGTTTAAACAAATATTGATGGATTTAATTATATAATATTCATTGCTGCTTTTTTTTTAACCTCAACTGAACAGTTGTTTTCAACTGAGCATTTTCTTATCATTGTTCCTATTAACCATTGTTCCAAATAACACAAATTACTGGACATCTAATGCTGAATCTATAAAACAGTTATACATTCATGTTTTGGTGCATAGAATTCATTTGATTCTGTCATCAGATTACAATTAAAAATTAATATACACGTTTTCATAGATTAGAGGTTGATATTAATATATGTTATTTATAAGATAATATATATTGTTGATAAGATTACATATATTAGGGGCTGGATAGCTGTCCACCTTAATGCTAAGAGTGAGAGTTTATTAGCACAATGAATGACATTCAATACAATCCTTTGAAATATACAGAGAAATGTTTTGAGTAGAGAAGCAGGTTGCATGTTTCAACTAAAGATTATCCCCAGTGCAAAAGACTAAGGTTTTGAAAGTGAATTGATGGGAAATAGATTAAGCTTCTCTGAAATGTGTTTCAAATCCATATCAATTAATATGTGAGACTACAAATCCCCTCTTCAAATACTGGTTAATGTTCCCAAATTAAATAAAATCAGGAATTTCCAAACTAATACCTAGAAGACATGACCTCAAACTTAAAATGGTCACTGATTTATTTGGTAATATATTTTTAAATTAACAAACCTCAATGAATAGCCAACACCATAATGCAGAATACTATTAATGTTGCAAAGAGGAGGAAAGATGTGAGAAATGAACTAGTGATCATTAGCTGACACTTGGGTTGCAAAAGTTTGTAGAGCTGGGTGTAGGATGACTGAAGGGATAAAAAAATTTCAAAGTTTTAATGGCTTGGCAAAAAATGTGTTAGACTAGGAAACCCTGCAATTGGTCTTGTTTACAATAGAAAGGAAGCAAGAACGGAAAATAACGCAGATGGTTACTTTAAGAAGTGGGACTGTAAAGCTGAAGTTTTAGGCAACTCTCATCTTGTGTCAGCTGTGACAGAGTCAGGAGCATTTATAATCTGAGCCAAAAGTTGTGCCTTCAAGTTCCACTCCAGCAATTTGAGCATAAAATCTCAGCTAACATGCCACTGTGGTACTGAGGGAGTACTGCACTGTCGAAGGTGTCATATTCTGGATGAGACATTAAAATGAAGCCCTGCAAGGTCTGATGGATGTACAAGTCCCTATGGCACTATTGAATAAAATAAGGCCCTCCCTGTTGTCCTAGCCAATATTTATCCTTCACCAACGTCATTAAAACAGACTATTTTGTCATTACCTCATTGCTGTTTGTGGGGGTTTGCATAAATTGACTGCCATGTTTCTAACAGTGGCTAGACTTTTTTAAAAAGTATTTGGTTGGCTATGAAGGATTATGAGACATCTTGGGGTCCTCAAATAAATGATGTAAATACAATTCTTTTCTTTCTTCCCTCTGATATGGAATCATTTCAAGTGCAGTATAGCAGAGCCCTGCATATATCCAGCTTCATCTGTTCCACCCCCCTTAAACAGTAAATATTTCACCACATTTCTACTACCCTTTAGCTTTGAAGGAGAGTCATACGGACTCGAAATGCTAACTCTATCTTTCTCTCCACAGATGCTGTCAGACCTGTTGAGTTTTTCCAGCATTTTTTGTTTTTGTTTCAGATTTCCAACATCTGCAGTATTTTGCTTTTATCATTGAATCAGTACACTTCTTGAAGAGGGAGGTCTTTATGGTGTTACAGCATACAAAAAGAAAATCTTTTCATTTACCCCAGCATTGTTATCCTCACCTTAAGTTTTAAACAGCCAAGTGCTTTCATTAAAAGATAAGAAAATTATGCTTTGATTAATCTTTCCAAATTATTTACACACATGACAAAATGCTAGATTGTACAGTATTTAATTACTGCACTAAACAAGAGGAATGTAATTAATTAATGAACAAAAATTATTTTAATCTGTTTTATTTTCATTGATTTTATTAAAACTTCAGCATTAAAAGCTGCTGTACCTTATATTTATTGAAAAATTAGTTTAAGCACACAAAATCCCAATCAAACAGCCAATCTTAAAAAGAGTGTTTTGTGCTGTCAGATATTTCAGTTGACACAGAACTAAAATTATTTTAAATACAACTTAGCTGGAACAGTCAGGATCACCGAACCTATGCTGTCCCTGAATAGGGAGGACTTAAGACTGTTACTGGATATGATATGGAGATCTTTCCATTTTCCCCAGCAATATTACCCTCGCCTTAAATATGAAATAGGCACTAGTGAGGTCACTGCAATTACCTGGATAAGCAAATTAATAATCAGTTAGGGTTCCTACACATCATTACTACCTAATGACTTCTCCCTGGAAAGTGTAGATTTTCTGATGTTGGGTTGGACTGAGATACCCTCTAAATAGCCCATCAAAACTCAGTCAGATTTTCGCTACAGAGGCGGATAGCTCCCAACCCAGAGGATCCACCTCAGTACAGAGACCTTCAAGTTTTACGATCTTCACTCTGGGGTGGTAGGGGTCTGGGTGGTAGTTTGGGACGGAGTTGGATCCGCCAACCCTGGAAGCAGAGCATGTGTAGCCATGGGGCGGCCCCAGTTCTCTAGGACTTTGTTCCAATTGTATTAAAGGCCATTACGTCCTCTATCCCTCACCCCTCATGCCCCTCACCTACTCCCCATGCCAACACATGCCTCCCCTCATCCATGCCCCTTATAGCTCCCATGCTAACTCCCTGCCTTTTGATGCCCATTCACCCATAAACACCACGTATAGAACCAATGAGCCATAAAGTAACAACGGTAACTGTGGAACTGCTCAGAAAAAAAACACCCATTCACAAATCTTTTGAAAAAAAACTGCTGTTACTACAAGTATCAAGCAAATCATTAAAGTATCAACAGAGGCTTCAGAAACTTCACACCTTTTAATCTTGTGCAAATAAGCATGCATAATGAGGCCATCCAGTTCTGCTGAAAGAGTTCTTACACCTGTCCTCCATGCATTGCTTGCCTGAAAGCCCAGACTTATGAAAGGATTATCAGAGTAGAGGTTGTTTTGAAAACTAAAGAAAATGCTGGTTTTGCTCAATTGACATTAAGTGGTTATAATAGTTGTTAGTTTCATGATCTCTTTTGTCAACGTCTCTGAAAATTTGGGGCATTGGGAATGGAGGCCAGGAATCACAGAATCATGTCCCACCCACTATTTTTAAATGGTTCCAGAATCATTCCAACTCTGTGAAAATCCAGGCTTCATTGTCCAGAATGATAACCAGAGTACAAAGACCACTGTGTACTGCCATTGAACTTGACATGCAAAAATTTGTCTTCCGTGATGGCTGATTGTGCAAGGGTCACCATTATATTACGTTATACAGGTCCTGAGGATCCCTGTCTAGTGTTGTATTGAGTCACATAGATTCCCAAGTTCATTCCTGGGCCTGTGTTGAGTTAGTTAGTTAATCTTAACTAGGGCAATTTCAGCAACCTTACTGTTGCCTAGTGTAAGCCCATTAATATTCAACCAGACTTTCTGCACATTATCACTATCTAATGACCAGCCCCCACCCCCCCCACCCCCCCAACCCCCAACCCCCACCATGCCTCCAGAAAGTGCAAATACCAACAGTCCAATAAGACTCTTTGCTCAGACTTGGCATATGGACATGGGGCTTTAGGACTGCTGGGGCCTATGGAATTATTCCTTGTGGTCATAACAAGTTATCTGTTGAGCAAGCCAAATCCCAGGGGAAAGCTTGTCTTACTGGTCATGAGCTTTTATTTGTATTTTGAAAATGAGGGAAAAAAACTACTGATCCCAGAAGCATAAGATCTCAGTGAAACCTTTAGGATTTTAAAATTGAAAGATTTATTAATAAGAAAAGAAACTTAAGACGCAAGATTAAAGTTACACAATTAAAACAGTCTTACAAAACATCCCCCAGAAAAACCTACTTGGTCAGAACTCACAAGTAAACTACTTTGCAATAGCTCCCTTATAGATTTTTAGCCATAAAAATACAGTAATATCATTTAAGGTAAAAACTGCTGTCACTTTAGTAAAGGCATACCACACAAATTCTCACTTTCCTCCACTCTGCTTGAAAATCCACGAACTTGGCTCTTGCTACAATCCTCCAAGGAGCCATCTTGCTCACCACTAAACAAAATGGAAATGCTGCTGAGAGCAAGATAGCCTCAGGGGATTCCTGCTCTACCTGCCCGTTTCTTTAGATACTCTGGCGGTCACCCATTACCTCTCTGCCTGTTTATTAGTTAGCTGCAGTGCGACTACCTCTCTAAACGTGCTAATCATGTAATCTTCAGCCTTGAGGATGCACCACAGTGACTCCAGCTGCCACTCAAGCTCTGCAACCCAGAGCTCAAGCTTCTGCAGCTGGTGACACTTCCTGCAAATGTCATCATTGAGGGCACTTTGTGCCTGTACAGCTTCTCTCATCCTGCAGGACGAATATTCCACATGACTGAGCTGCACTGACATACCTTAAACTTTATATGAAGGGTTTACTCACTGTCACTCACCAATAATCTCCTCCTCTCCTTCTCACACCTCTTTATGAAGTCTCACTGCTCTCTCCCTCTCTCACTCTTATCTCCTAAGCTCCTCTCTAGTTCCCTTTGACATCACTCTTGGTTTACTCCAAATTTGTTCAGTCCACTGAGACCCACCAGCAGCACCACAGCTGCCCCCCTGGTGAGCTCCCGGCTCCTCTCGTGCCCCTGGTGAGGTCCCGGCTCCTCTCACGCCCCTGGTGAGCTCCCAGCTCCTCTCGAGCTCTTTTAATTATATTAATAATTATAATTAATTATTTTTCTTAATTTATTTATAATTAAAAAATCCTAGTACTCAGGATAAGCTTACTATTATTTATAAACCTTACTGATACTAATAAAACCTTACAATTACAAATAAATGACCAATTTAAAAGGCAAACAAGCAAAGCCAATGGATACTCACCAGCCAATCAACTACCTGCTCCCCTATGATGCCAAGCCTTGATTTTTGTTTTAGAATGTGGAAATTGGTTAGAAGTCAGGCCCCGCTGTTCTCATCGACTCTCAAAGTGAACTCTCACTCTCTCTCTCTCTGCTTTTTCAGCCCCCGCTGTTCTCGTCAACACTCGGAGTGAACTCTCGCTCTCTCTCTCTCTCTGCATTTTCAACCCCCACTGTTCTTGCTGACTTGAGAATAAAATCTAGGCTGATACTGCAATTCATTACTGAGGGAAAGCTTCTTTGTCTGAGATTCCATCTTTTGGATGAGGCATTAAACCAAAGTTCCATCTGTCCTCTTAGGTGGAAATAAAAGATCCAATGGCACAATTCTGAACAGCAGTGGTCTTCTGGTCAATATTTATCCCTCAATCAACATGAAAACAAATTATCTGGTCTTTTATCTCATTGGCTGCCACATTTACTATATCATAATAGTAGCTACACTTCAAAGGTACTTGATTGACTATAAAGCACCTTAGGATGTCCTGAGGACATGAAAGCTGCTATGTAAATGCAAATCTTTCTTACTTTAGCTCCTATCTATACATGGTGGGGGAGTGGTGGTGTGGGTAGCTGATACAATCCACTTTTATATGTATTATATATTACTACCCTGCTTCATAAATAGGATAAGTAGGCAATATTTAACCCTTTGAGCCTGTCCTGCTCTTCAATGAGATCATGGTTGATGCGCTGCCTAACTCCACGAATCCTCCTTTTTCCCCATTACCTTAATATCTTTGGTTAACAAAGGTCCATCAATTTCAGATTTAAAAACGACAATTAATCTAGTATCATTTGTTATTTGTGGATCAGAGTTCCAACCATCTTTTACCCTCTGTGTATTGAAATGTTTCCTAATTTCACTCCAGAAAGGTCTGGTTCCAATTTTTACTCTATGCCCCCGAAGCTGAGACTCCCCAATCAGCATAAACAGGTTTTTTTTCTATCTACCCTATCTGTTCCCCTAAATATCTTGAAAATTTTGATCAAACCACCTCATAACCTTCTAAATTCCAAGGAGTACAACCCTCGCTGTGTAATCTTTCCTTATAACTTCAACCTTGGAGTCCATATATCACCTGGTAAACCCATTTGACAATTCTGGCTGCAGTCCCTCCAAGACCAATATACCCTTCCTAAGGTGTGTGTGCAGAATTATTCACAGTACTTGAGATGTGGTCTAACCAGAGCTTTGCATAACTGAAGCATGACTTTTATGAATAGCAATAGAACAAGAAATAGGTGTTAGGTGATGTCAGTCTAAGAGGGAATACAACAAGGTCTAAATTAGGTTTACGGTGCATGGTAAATAAGGTTGGTGAGCTGTAGACTCAAAGACCACAAAATATGATATGGTTTACCTTGTGTGTGTGTGTGTGTAAATGCACAAAACCTGGTAAGTAAGTTTGGTAAGCTGCATACTCTAAGAGCTACATAAAATAAGATGTCATGACAATGACAAAAACCTGGCTCAAAAAGGTAGCACTGGATACTAAATATTCCTGTATACAAAGTGTTCATGAAAGATAGGAAAGAAAGGAGGATGGGTAGTTGTATTGATTAAGGACAATGTTATAAAGCTGGAGGGAAAGGATATCCTGGAGGGGTCAAGGACAGAAGCTATTTGGCTAGGGTTAAGAAGACCAATGCATGGATGGAAAAGGCATGACTGAAGTGTTAATGAGTCCTTTACATTTAACCTTACCAAGGAAGATGCTGCCAAAAGTCATAGTCAAAGAAGAGTTAGTTGAGATTCAGGATGGGCTAAAAATTGATAGGGAGATACTAGAAAGGTTGGCTTTACTTAAAGTTGATCAGGACTAGAGGAGGTGCATCCAAGGAATCATGTGGTAAGGGTGGAAATTGAGATGGTGCTGGCCATAATCTTCCAATCCTTCCAATGTGGTACTGGAGGACTGCAGATCTACCTTCACATCATTTATCTTGAGCCGAGATTTCTTTGACAAGTTAAGGGAGAATATAATTTTTAAAAACTGAGCTCCATGGAATATAAGGGGCAGTTGGATATAAAGTTAAAAACAAAAAACTGCAGATGCTGGAAATCCAAAACAAAAACAGAATTACCTGGAAAAACTCAGCAGATCTGGCAGCATCGGCGGAGAAGAAAAGAGTTGACGTTTCGAGTCCTCATGACCCTTCAAGAGAACTAGGTGAATCCAAGGAAGGGGTGAAATATAAGCTGGGTTAAGGGGTGTGTGGGGGGGTTGGGTGGGGGGAGAGAAGTGGAGGGGGGGGTGTGGTTGTAGGGACAAGCAATCAGTAATAGAAGCAGATCATCAAAAGATGTCACAGACAACAGAACAAAAGAACACATAGGTGTTGAAGTTGGTGATATATATCTAAACGAATGTGCTAATTAAGAATGGATGGTTGGGGAATTAAGGTATAGCTCTAGTGGGGGTGGGGGAGCATAAAAGATTTTAAAATATTTAAAAATAATGGAAATAGGTGGGAAAAGAAAAGTCTATATAATTTATTGGAAAAAACAAAAGGAAAGTGGAAGAAACAGAAAGGGAGTGGAGATGGAGGAGGGAGTTCAGGACCTAACGTTGTTGAATTCAATATTCAGTCCTGAAGGCTGTAAAGTGCCTAGTCGGAAGATGAGGTGTTGTTCCTCCAGTTTGCGTTGGGCTTCACTGAAACAATGCAGCAAGCCAAGGACAGACATGTGGGCAAGAGAGCAGGGTGGAGTGTTAAAATGGCAAGCGACAGGGAGGTTTGAGTCATTCTTGTGGACAGACCGCAGGTGTTCTGCAAAGCGGTCGCCCAGTTTACGTTTGGTCTCTCCAATGTAGAGGAGACCACATTGGGAGCAACGAATATAGTAGACTAAGTTGGGGGAAATGCAAGTGAAATGCTGCTTCACTTGAAAGGAGTGTTTGGGCCCTTGGACGGTGAGGAGAGAGGAAGTGAAGGGGCAGGTGTTACATCTTTTGCGTGGGCATGGGGTAGTGCCATAGGTGGGGGTTGAAGAGTAGGAGGTGATGGAGGAGTGGACCAGGGTGTCCCGGAGGGAACGATCCCTACGGAATGCCAACGGGGGGGTGAAGGGAAGATGTGTTTGGTGGTGGCATCATGCTGGAGTTGGCGGAAATGGCGGAGGATGATCCTTTGAATGCAGAGGCTGGTGGGGTGATAAGTGAGGACAAGGGGGACCCTATCATGTTTCTGGGAGGGAGAAGAAGGCATGAGGGCGGATGCGCGGGAGATGGGCTGAACACGGTTGAGGGCCCTATCAACGACCATGGGTGGAAAACCTCGGTTAAGGAAGAAGGAGGACATGTCAGAGGAACTGTTTTTGAAGGTAGCGTCATCGGAACAGATGCGAAGGAGGCGAAGGAACTGAGAGAATGGGATGGAGTCCTTACAGGAAGCGGGGTTTGAGGAGCTGTAGTCGAGATAGCTGTGGGAGTCGGTGGGTTAGTAATGGATATTGGTGGACAGTCTATCACCAGAGATTGAGACAGAGAGGTCAAGGAAGGGAAGGGAAGTGTCAGAGATGGACCACGTGAAAATGATGGAGGGGTGGAGATTGGAAGCAAAATTAATAAATTTTTCCAAGTCCCGACGAGAGCATGAAGCAGCACCAAAGTAATCATCGATGTATCAGAGAAAGAGTTGTGGAAGGGGCCTGGAGTAGGACTGCCACCACCAAACACATCTTCCCTTCACCTCCCCTGTCGGCATTCCATAGGGATCGTTCCCTCCGGGACACCCTGGTCCACTCCTCCATCATCCTCTACTCCTCAACCCCCACCTATGGCACCACCCCATGCCCACGCAAAAGATGTAACACCTGCCCCTTCACTTCCTCTCTCCTCACCGTCCAAGGGCCCAAACACTCCATTCAAGTGAAGCAGCATTTCACTTGCATTTCCCCCAACTTAGTCTACTATATTCGTTGCTCCCAATGTGGTCTCCTCTACATTGGAGAGACCAAACGTAAACTGGGCGACCGCTTTGCAGAACACCTGCGGTCTGTCCACAAGAATGACCCAAACCTCCCTGTCGCTTGCCATTTTAACACTCCACGCTGCTCTCTTGCCCACATGTCTGTCCTTGGCTTGCTGCATTGTTTCAGTGAAGCCCAAAGCAAACTGGAGGAACAATACCTCATCTTCCGACTAGGCACTTTACAGCCTTCAGGACTGAATATTGAATTCAACAACTTTGGGTCCTGAACTCCCTCCTCCATCCCCACTCCCTTTCTGTTTCTTCCACTTTCCTTTTGTTTTTTCCAATAAATTATATAGACTTTTCTTTTCCCACCTATTTCCATTATTTTTAAATATTTTAAAATCTTTTATGCTCCCCCTACCCCCACTAGAGCTATACCTTAATTCCCCAACCATCCATTCTTAATTAGCACATTCGTTTAGATATATATCACCAACTTCAACACCTATGTGTTCTTTTGTTCTGTTGTCTGTGACATCTTTTGATGATCTGCTTCTATTACTGCTTGCTTGTCCCTACAACCACACCACCCCCCCCCCACTTCTCTCCCCCCACCCAACCCCCCCACACACTCCTTAAATCAGCTTATATTTCACCCCTTCCTTGGATTCACCTAGTTCTGTTGAAGGGTCATGAGGACTCGAAACGTCAACTCTTTTCTTCTCCGCCAATGCTGCCAGATCTGCTGAGTTTTTCCAGGTAATTCTGTTTTTGTTATGGCTATAAAGTTGGCTGAGTGAGAAGAAATAGAGTAGTGGTTAGTGGTTGCTTCTCAGTCTGGAGGAAGGTATACAGTTGTGTTCACTAGGGATCAGTACTAGTACCATTGCTTTTCTTGATAATTATTTAGACTTGGATGTACAAAGCACAGTATCAAAATTTGCAGATGACCCAAAAATTGGATATATGCTGAGGGGGTTACTGCAAGAGGACAGGCAGGCTAGTGAAATGGGCAGGCAAGTGACAAATAAAATTTAATGCAGAGATATGCAAAATGGTACATTTTGGTAGGAACTACAAGGGTACAAACCTAAAGGGGGTGAAGGAAGAGAGACCTGGCAGTAAATATACAGAAATCATTTAAAGTGGTGGAGCAGGTTGTCAAAGTGGTTAAAAAGGTACAGAATCCTGGGTTTTATTAACAGACTAAAAAAACAATTAAGTTATGATGAACCTTTGTAAATATTGATTTGGCCTCAATTGGAGTATTGTGTCCAATTCTGGGCACCACACTTTAGGATGTGAAGGCATTAGAGAGAGTGCAGAAAGGATTTACGATAATTGTTCCATAGGGATGAGGGATTTCAGTTATGTGAATAGATAGGAGAAGCTAGGACTGTTAGGACTGTTCTATTCATGAGAAGAGAGATGAGAGGAGATTTGATAGAAAATCATGAGAGGTTTAGACAGTGTAGATGAAGAAGAACATTCCCATTGGCAGACGTTTCCTGTGACACACATTTAAAGTGATTGGCAAAAGAACTTTTTTTACACAGTGAGTGGCTATGATCTGGAATGCACTGCCTGAAAGAGTAGTGGTGATGGCAGATTCAATCGTGATTTTCAAAATGGGATGATGAGCACCTAAAGGGCAAAGATTTGCAGGGCTACTGGAAAAGGGCAGGCAAGTGGGACTAGCTAAATTGTTCTTGCAGAGACAGATCAGATTCAGCGGGCCAAATGGCCTCCATCTCCATTGTAACCATTCTATGCTTTTAACCCTTTGTATTCTAGTTCTCTGGATATAAATGTCAGCATTCCATTAGCTTTTATGATTATGTTCTGTGCTTGCTTGTGACACTTTAATGATTTGTGCCCACCACACACACACACACACACACACCCCCACCCCCCACCGCCACCACAAAGTCTCTTTGGATCTCCACTGTTTCTAGATTTTCACCATGTAACTAAATTATTAAGAATAATCATGTTAATAAATTATGTTTGTTTCAGGTAGTTTTAAACAGAAGAAAATGACCACCCCTCAATCTCTCATGGCATGGAGCTCAATTCTTTTAATTATATCCTTTAACTCACCAAAAGAGATCTTAGCTCAAGGTAAGTGATGTCAATGAAATAAAATTAATCATAAACCAAAATTATTTTATTAACTTTCATGATTACACAAGTGGTACAATGTTGCTTCAATTAGATTGAATAAGTAAGTTAATAATGAGTTACAATTTCTACTCCCAATGATTATTTAGTGACTGGAAAATTGGCATTTTCAGATATTGAGTCTGATTATGATGGCCCCTGTATTCAAATAGACAGCCAACACAGTGTCATGAATGGACATTTAGAAAAGGCATTATTGGATTGCTGAGGCCTATGAAACTATGGTAAAGTTCAAAACTGTGCAGTCCCTGCATGCACACACCCATTAATTACTTACGAGCATATAGTCGTTTGCCGGTCAAGCCTTCCCTTCCCAGAGACTGGGTACAGTCTATCTAAGCTGGTAATTTTACCCAGCTCATTAAATCATCAGAGGGAGAGCTGAACAAAGATATTCCCTGATCCATAAAGTTGATCACACTGAATCCAGAATACTCATCTATCTTTATGTCCCCTCTAGTTAATTTTGTCCTTCAGGTTAGGCCTTTATTCATTAGAGTTTAGAAGAATGAAGGGTGATCTTATTGAAATGTACAAAATTCTGAGGGGGCTTGACAGGGTAAATATGTTTCCACTGGTGGGGGAATACCGAATCTCAGACGTGGTTATGGAATAAGGGGACACTCATTTAAAACTGAGATGTGAATGAAATTCTTCTCTCAGAGGGTAGTGAATATCTGGAATTCTCTAACCCAGAGAGTTGTGGAGGCTAGATCACAAAGTATTTAAAGAGGAGATTTTTGAAGTATTAGGGAGTTGAGGGCTAAGAGGAACTGGCACGAAAGAGGAGTTGAAGCCTGGGGCAGATCAGTCATGATCTTCTTGAATGACAGGGCAAGCTTGAGGGGCTGAATGGCCTATTTCTGCTTCTATTTCTTATGTTCTTATGTTCAGATAAACATCCTACCCTTGGCTGCTATAGCATTAAAGTGAACGGTACAGTAACTGATCATTTCAGTGCTTTATGCAAGCTTTGAAGTAGGTTAGTACATAAGCTTGGCTCAGTTTGTAACTCTTTCGAGTACAAACACATTTCCATCTGTTCCTATTCAGATGAAGTTACATTGTTTCATAGTTTGCCATTGTGAGATCTGAACTCTTGATCTTGGGGTTACAAGCCCAGTACCATAACCACTTGGCTATTTAGACCAAGCCAAAAATATGCATCACAAGTGATAACACACGAGAGCTCGTCCAGGATTTGAACCCAGGACCTCTCGCACAATCATTTTACGAAAACCCTGAAGCGAGAATCATACCTCTAGACCAACGAGCCTTCACATATCAAAACAAAATGCCTGTGGACTCCAGCACCTCATCCAGGAATTGCACATTTATTGCTAATACTCCAGTAGAGTTTGAGGAATTGCTGCATTGTCAGAGGTGTCATTCTGAGGTAAAGACATCAAATTGAAGCTGTATCAACACGTTCTAATGGCTCAAGTGAATGCTAAAGGTCCAGTAACATAATGGGTGCGTTTTTCTGGCATCCATTTCCGATGTGCTGGTCATTCATCTACAGGATGTAGGCATGTGAAAAATTACTGTCATGTTCTCATTTGTCACTGTATTCACGATGTTATGTCCATAAAGGCAACAACTTCTCCAATCCATAAAAGTCCTGCAACCAGCATACACCTGTCACATTATATCTTTCATAAATGTCAATTTAGACTAAGAAACATCACACCTCAAAATTTCACATTTTAGGGCATCATATCACAGTGTATCAGATATCTGTGGGATAAAATTTAATGATTGGAGTATTAGATTGCATCAAATGTGCAATTTCTGGAGGAGGAGCTTGAGCCCACAAGCATTTTGGTTTGATGTGAGAACACTACAAACTGAGCCAAGTTCACATACTAACCTCATTGGTTAGAATGAGAACTTCTGTTCTTCCCAGTGAATGTCTGGCGGTGTTAAATATGATAGGGCCAAGAGACCAAATTTTCACATACATAGAGAGGACCAGAGGCGGATGGTCCCGCAGTCTTTCACTACCAGTCCATCACCGCCATGTTCCAGCCTCCAGGTCATTTTCATTGTGGCAGGATTTGATAGGGATTGGTTGGGGTGGGGGTGGGGGTTGGGGCAAGGTGGAGGTGTCGATAACACATTCAGCTAATTAAAAGGGCCTATTGAGACCACTCTCCACACACCAAGTCACAGTTAAGGGATGGAAGCAGCCTCCCAGCAGCAGACCCAGGGATGTGCAGTAGGCCACTTAGTGTACCCATCCCCACACCTGCCACAGCCATCAGGCCACAGCTATTTTTAATGTTTAAAATTTTAAAAATCCCTTCAGAGGGAGCCTCCATCCTGAGATACCCTCTTGTTTTCACCCCTACATTAGCTCCTACCTCTGATAGTGGCGCTGCCAATGTGTCACTCCTAGAGGTCCTTCTACTGGTTTTCCAGGATCAGGCACTGGCTACTGTCCATCATTGGATGAGCGCACACCCTGGCCACTAATTGACTTGTTCATTAAAAATCAAACAGGTGGAGGTTTTGTGGTGCATTGGGTGACATCCCTGCCTCAGAGCCAGAAACTCAGGGTTCAAGTCCTAGTTAAGGGCCAAATAAGTTTTGTTTATAACGTGGCCAAACAGGTTGAGTATCAACCTGCAAATTCTTCCAATGCATGCCAATGACAAGTGTTAAGGACAGGAGAGATTCCTGGCCAGCCATATGATGGAAAGAAGGTTGGAGCCTCTACAATCACTATCCATAGTTGCAGACTACAAAATGCATGGAAAAAGCACCTGTTACCACAGCAACTCTGAATTCCTGAGTGAACTGTAATACACCACAATCCATGCAACCTGGTCTGATAACTTAAACCTTTAAAAAAATGCACGTGTTAGGTATTGACACAATGCAGGATGTGTAGTGTTCAATGGTTTGTTTCACCTGTGTTTGATTATGCTAACATGATAACTGATCCTAGTACACTTGCTTGATCTTGCAACCCCAGGATCAAGAGTTCAAATCTCACAATGGCAAACTATGAAACAATGTAACTTCATCTGAAACAGATGGAAACGGGTTTGTACTCAAAAGAGTTACACTTGCTTGATTGCTTAAGTCTGTGGGTAAAGCTCGAGAGTTAAGTACTGACACTACAGGGAATGTTCTTGAAAGGGTTGGATAGCAAAGATCATGTGTATTAGAAATCCTCTAAATTCTGAGATGCTCTAAAGCTCTGTCGATAAACTGTTTGGATTTAGAACCAGACTCACCTTTGCATTGCTCAGAGATAAATAAGATATGCAGCAAACTGGTGATCACAAAAAAAATTGGCCATGAGGATGATTGAGAAAAGTTTAAACTTTCAAATGTGACCTATGTGAAAAAGACTTTGTGACTCCCTCTGTGCTTAAGAGTCATAAAAAGACACTTACTGGAGAAGAGGAGAAGATTTGACCATACTGTGGCCAGGTATCTGGCAGCAATGGAACGATGTGTGTGCACATTTTTTGAAGTTACACAGGTGAGTTTCCCTACCATGACAAAACTCTCAGCAAGAATGACGGATTAAAGATGCATATTCAAGTGCACACACACGTGAAAAATCTTAGTGCTCAGAATGTAACAAAGCTTTACCCAGAAGACAGGGCTAGGTAAATATGTGAAGACACCAGCCAAAGTTATGATAGGTTTTAACTTTCACTTGCCATTGGCCATTCTTTAGCTGTCAACACCAGTTAATGAGAGTGTCAGAGCAAAGACAGACAATATCTAAAGTGACAAGGTAAAACAAAAGCACACTTTAACAAGTATACAAGCACAAAGGAACAAAGGAGTTGAAGATTAGATTCGCACCAAATGGCAGAATTGCGAATACAAATTTGCATCACCTCTATCAAGTCCAAAGCAGATCCTTAAGTGGTTGCTCGGTGCCAACACTTATCTGTTGGATAACAACACCGAGTGGAATGTGAGACGCTTAATAGCAAGCAAACCAGGATATTTGAGGACTGTGTTATTGAGGACACATTTCCTTTTCCTACAAGTAATGTTGATCATCTGCCTCAGGTTGATCACACCGCAACCTCAGATTCATAGACAGATCAAAGAGACTTCCACATTTCAAAGACTATTTTTGTAGTTAGAGAAAACAGACAAGTTGAAGTCCAAGAAATTATTTAATTCAAAGCAAGGTCTTAATTTTAAAGGTGGGGAAAGATGTAGTGTTCATGGTTTGTTTCATTTGTGTTTAATTGTACAAGTTTGGCAACTGATGCTTGTACATGTGCTTGCTTGCTTAAACCTATGCTGGTGAGTTAAGTACTGAAACCACACAGGGAATATACCAGAAATGATATGGGATCTAGCAAAGAGCGTGTGTATTAGAAATCCTATAAGTTCTGAGATGATTTAAAGTCCTGCAAATAAACTGGATTTAGAACTAGAGTCATCTCTGCATTACTCTGGGATAAATAAGATAGACAGCAAATCGGCGAACATGTAGGGGGACCCAGAAATACCCCAGACACTGGGGTCTGAATCCCAGAATGAAAACTCAGCTTATGTTCTCTTTCTTACCTGTCTCTGCTGTCCTCATGTTGCTGTTTATCTCTCTTGCACCGCTCATTTAATTTTGTATGCCTTTCTTTCTTTTCTTAACTTAATTCATCTTTGTGTTCTTTCCTTTAGATGGGGGATGCTATAGCAAAGAAAGGAGCCACCAATAGTTGCAACCTAATTTTGTGAGGGTTGCAGGAAAATTTGCCCTTGAATCCTCTAGCCCAATCGTTGGTCCTTCCCACTGCCCTCCTCAAGCTCACTTCAAACAGCATTCCTCTTTTATTTTGAATTACCTGCTTAACTGCTTTATCCTCACTCCTTGCTCTGCTGTCACTCACCCTTAACCCTCCTATGATCTAGATGAAGGAACTGAGGGCATTCTGGCTAAGTTTGCAGAAGATACAAAGATAGGTGGAGGGACAGGTAGCATTGAGGAGGCGGGGAGGCTGCAGAAGGATTTGGACAGGTTAGGAGAATGGGCAAAGAAGTGGCAGATGGAATACAACGTGGGGAAGTGTGAGGTCATGCACTTCGGTAGGAAGAATAGAGGCATAGACTATTTTCTAAATGGGGAGAGAATTCAGAAATCTGGAGTGCAAAGGGACTTGGGAGTCCTAGTCCAGGATTCTCTTAAGGTTAACTTGCAGGTTGAGTCGGTAGTTAGGAAGGCAAATGAAATGTTGGCATTTATTTCACGAGGAAGAGAATATAAAAGCAGGGATTTGCTGCTGAGGCTTTATAAGGCTCTGGTCAGACCACATTTAGAATATTGTGAGCAATTTTGGGCCCCATAACTCAGGAAGGATGTTCTGGCCCTGGAGAGGGTGCAGAGAATGATCCCAGGAATGAAAGGCTTAACATATGAGGAACGTTTGAGGACTCTGGGTCTATACTTGATGGAATTTAGAAGGATGAGGGGGGATCTGATTGAAACTTACAGAATACTGAAAGACCTGGATAGAGTGGACGTGGGGAGGATGTTTCCATTAGTAGGAGAGACTAGGACCCTAGGGCACAGCCTCAGAGTAAAGGGAAGACCTTTTGGAACAGAGATGAGGAGAAACTTCTTTAGCCAGAGAGTGGTGAATCCATGGAATTCAATGCCACAGAAGGCTGTGGAGGCCAGGTCATTGAGTGTATTTAAGACCGAGATAGATAGGTTCTTGATTGGTAAGGGGATCAAAGGTTACAGGGAGAAGGCGGGAGAATGGGGTTGAGAAACTTATCAGCCATGATTGAATGGCAGAGCAGACTCGATGGGCCAAACGGCCAAATTTCTGCTCCTATGTCTTATGGTCTAATGGTCCTCCATTCCTATCACCACCTCCAAGGCAGGTTTCTCTTTCCCCTCATCCAGTGTCCCTACCCTCCCTTTCCTTATGCTTCCCTCAAAGGCTTTGCTTGCTTTCAAAATGAAACTTGTTTTCATTAAATTAAAATAAAGGAAGGGTCTGCCCTCACCTTTCCTTTTGTTTTGCTTTTCCCTCATCTCTGCTATGGCATTGACGAAGATGGAACTAAATCCATGAATTTTTTTAAAATATGTATTTAAGCAGCAAAGTAACACATCAAACCTCAAAATGCAATGTTAGAACAGAGCCTCTGGCTCACAGCTGGAAAGTGTTATCGTTAGCCTTTGCTAATCACCAATAAAACAACAGAGGTGAGGTAATTAGCAGGCTTCAAAATTTAACTAGAGAGTTTTTAAATTGAAGTAACGTTACATGAAAGAAATCAAGCCTTTTCACCTCTCAGACCTTGCTCTCTCCTCCTGTTGCCAGTTTCTTTCTGTTTGTTTGGTCGGACAACTGAGATTATACTGGCTGAGTGCCAACTCTTGACACTTCCTCCTACTTCCCACACATGGTCCACATGACCCTACCACCGAACATCAAGCCATTGTTTCTAGGACTGTCATCGACCTCATCTCCTCTGGAGATCTTCCCTCCGCAGTTTCCAACCCCGCATAGCCCGCTTCTACCTCCTTCCTAAAATCCACAAACAGGACTGTCCCAGTAGACCAATCATGTTAGCCTGCTCCTGCCCCACAGAACTCATTTCTTCCCAGCTTGACTCCATTATCCCTCCCCTTGTCCAGTCTCTTTCCACCTACATCCACAATTCCTCTGATGCCCTACATTATATCAACAATTTCCAATTCCCTGGCCCTAACCACCTCCTCTTCACAATGGATGTCCAATCCCTCTAACACCTCCATCCCCCACCAGGATGGTCTGAGGGCTCTCCGCTTCTTCCTCGAACAGAGGCCTAAACAATTCCCACCCAACACCAGTCTCCTCTGCCTGGCTGAACTTGTTCTCTCACTAAACAATTTCTCCTTAAACTTGTCTCACTTCCTCCAAATAAAAGGTGTGGCTAGAGTACCAGCATGGGCCCCAGTTATGCCTGTCTCTTTGTATGTGGAACATTCCTTGTTCCAATCCTACTCAGGCCCACAACTCTTTCTTTCGGTACATCGATGACTGTTTTGGTGCTGCTTCATGATCTTGTCTAGACCTGAAAAAATTTAGCAATTTTGCTTCTAATTTCCACCGCTCCATCACCTTCACATGGTCCATCTCCAACACTTTCCTTCCTTGACCTCTCTGTCCCCATCTCTGGCAATAGACTGTCCACCAATATTCATTACAAGCCCACTGACTCCCACAGCTACCTCGACTACAGCTGCTCGCATCCTGACTCCTGTAAGGATTCCATCCCATTCTCTCAGTTCCTTCGCCTCCGTCACATCTGTTCCGATGATGCCACTTTCCAAAAGTGTACTTCTGACATGTCTTCCTTAACCAAGGTTTCCCACCCACTGTGGTTGACAGAGTCCTCAACCACAGTCTGAACCATCTCCCACACCTCTGCCCTCACACCTTCCTCTCCCTCTCAGGACCATGATAGGGTCCCCCTTGTCCTCACTTATCACCCCACCAGCCTCCGCGTTCAACGGATCATCCTCTGCCATTTCTGCCAACTCCAGCGAGATGCCACCATCAAACACATCTTCTTTTCACCTCCCCCCGCCTCCCCCATCAGCATTCTGTAGGGACCGTTCCCTCCGGGACACCCTGGCCCACTCCTCCATCACCCCCAACACCTCATCCCCCTCCCACATCTTCCCATGCAATCACAGAAAGTGCAACACCTGCCCCTTTACCTCCTCCCTCCTCCACGTCCAAGGGCCCAAACACTCTTTTCAGGTGAAGCAGCGATTCACTTGCACCTCCTTCAATTTGGTCTTCTGCATTCACTGCTCCCAATGCGGTCTCCTCTACATTGGAGGCACCAAATGCAGACTAGGTGACTGCTTTGCGGAACACCTTCGGTCTGTCCACAAGCATGACCCAGATCTTCCTGTCGCTTACCATTTCAACACACCACCCTGCTCTCATGCCCACATGTCCATTCTTGGCCTGTTGCAATGTTCCAGTGAAGCTCAACGCAAACTGGAGGAACAGCACCTCATCTTCTGATTAGGCACATTACAGCCTTCCAAACTTAACACTGAGTTCAACAACTTCAGACCATGAACTCTCTCCTCCATCCTCACCCCTTTTTTATCCCCTTTTTTCAATATAAATTTTTATTTTTTATCCACTTATTTTTATTTTTATTAATTGTTTTATCCTATTTTCAATGTTTTTTCCCCACCACTGTCCCCTCCCCCAACCCCCACAAGGGCCATCTGTCACTTGTTCATGTTTTTCTTCCCAGAGTGCTTACTCTTGTCCTGCTATTATCACATTCTGCTTTCTTGACTTAATGCCACCATCAGCACCTCCTTTAGCCAGTACCACTACAATTAACACCGCTTTGCCTTTTGTTCATGGCATCTTTGTCAATCTCTCCTTTGCCCCCAGCTATCATATGCCTTCTATCCAGCTTCACCTGATCCATCCCCCTTAAACAGTATAAATTAAATCAATTTTTACTTCTCTTTAGCTCTGAAGAGTCATACAGACTCGAAATGTTAACCTGCTGTTAGACCTGCTGAGTTTTTCCTGCATTTCTTGTTTTGTTTGAGATTATACTGGGTTGACCCAGTGACAAATTTTTAAAAAGCATACAATCATAGAAACTTAACAAGGCCATTTGGCCCAGCCTGCCTGTGTTAGTCCCACAATAGGGGCTTATAGCAAACACTAACTAATTTTTCGCCATACTTGATCTTTCCATTGAAGTTCACAGGACAATACTTAAAGCTTTTTTTATAGACTAATTTCCTAGTCTCGGTTACTCTAATTTGATTTGAAATAAAAAAGTCTTGGCATTATTTTCCAAGTGAATGGGAAATATAAATTTGCAGGGTGAAAAATTGGCAGTGGAATGCAAGCCCATCCCATGCTGCTGCCAAAGATGAATTTCACGCATCATTGTTAAAGGTGTGTCACAGAATGGTTGCTATTTTACCATGAGTATATTGCCATTTGATTGCACAATATGGCCACCGAGTTTTCCTACAAATCACTCATAACAATTTCCAATATTTTCTTCTTGAGATTTTTAATGTCCAAATTAAATGTTTACTCAATTTTAAAAATGCTTATTTTACTTACCTATTGGATTGTATTTTGTGTCTTTTAATGCTTTAACTTTAGTTTTAACATGACAACATCAGCCTCTGACAAATACCTGTGTTTGGAGTTCATAGTTTGGCCCAGAGGCATGATGTGTAAGCTGAATTCAGATTGTGCAGTATATCTAATTTTCAAAGAAACTGGTGTACCATTTGGCCATCCATATCCTGAGGAATATTCAAAATTATTCCCTTTTGAAATTATTTATGGAACCAGCTTCTCCCATATTTTCAGGGCGTGTTCAAGACCCTGACAACTCTCAGTGGAAAAAATTCTCTTCATCTCATCCCAAAATCATTTTCCAATTATTTTGAATCTCCAACCTTTAGTTATTGGCCAACTCACCAGAAGTAACATATTTTCTCTATTTTTAATCTATCAAAAACTTTCATCACCTTAAAATTACAGCAAGCAATTAGGAAGACAAATGGTATATTAGCTATGTTACAAAAGGATTAGTGTGCAAGAGTAAAGAAGCCCTACTGCATCATATCGGGAATTGGTGAGGGGACTTGTGTGCAATTTTAGTCTTCCTACCAGGAAAAAGATGCACTGGGCCTAGATGGAGTACAACAAAACTTCACTAGACAGGTTCACTAGACTAAGAGGGTGGGATTATTTTATGAGGATAGATTGAGTAGATCGTTCCCTGAAGTTCAGAAGAATGAGAAAATCGAACTGAAAAATATCAAATTATTAAGGGGCTTGACAAGGTAATTGCTGAGAAAAAAAAATTACCCTGTCTGGGGAATCTGGCAGGCAGAGCCAGTCTCAGAATAAGGGGTCGCCATTTAGGACTGAGATGAGGAGAAATGTTTTCACTCAAAGCTTTGTAAATTTTCAAAATTCTCGACCCACAGAGCTGCAGATGCTCAGTCATTGAATATATTCAAGACAGACGGATAGGTTTTTGGGTATTAAGTGATATAGGGATATTGCAGGAAGATGGATGTTGAAGATCAGCCTTAATCTTGTTGAGAGGTAGGGCAGGATCAAAGGGTCAAACAGCCTACTCTTGTTCCTATCCTTACATAAAATCTCAATTGGGTCACCCTCTTCTAAGGGGAACAGTCCTAACTTTTCAAACCTCTCTTTGGAACTGAATTACCAATCTAAAATAATCTAGCAAAAGTTGCCCATTTAAAAGGGCAGAACCAATCAAACCCTAACTCATAAAAAAACAAAAGACAGCTCATTCTCCAGAAAGATTTATAGAACACAAAACAAAGGCTACAAGATGTGTATAGTCAGATCTGTCATTTTTCTCTCTCTTTCTTGATCACTCATTCACATATTTTTATTCCATAAAAGAAATCAGTCAACCTGACCTCAGTAAAACTTTTGAAATTTGTCTTCTAGCTCTTCAAATAGTTTTGAATATTCCTCAGGATATGGATGGCCAAATGGTACACCAGTTTCTTTGAAAATTAGATATACTGCACAATCTGAATTCAGCTTACACATCATGCTTCTGGGCCAAACTATGAACTCCAAACACAGGTATTTGTCAGAGGCTGATGTTGTCATGTTAAAACTAAAGTTAAAGCATTAAAAGACACAAAATACAATCCAATAGGTAAGTAAAATAAGCATTTTTAAAATTGAGTAAACATTTAATTTGGACATTAAAAATCTCAAGAAGAAAATATTGGAAATTGTTATGAGTGATTTGTAGGAAAACTCGGTGGCCATATTGTGCAATCAAATGGCAATATACTCATGGTAAAATAGCAACCATTCTGTGACACACCTTTAACAATGATGCGTGAAATTCATCTTTGGCAGCAGCATGGGATGGGCTTGCATTCCACTGCCAATTTTTCACCCTGCAAATTTATATTTCCCATTCACTTGGAAAATAATGCCAAGACTTTTTTATTTCAAATCAAGTTAGAGTAACCGAGACTAGGAAATTAGTCTATAAAAAAAGCTTTAAGTATTGTCCTGTGAACTTCAATGGAAAGATCAAGTATGGCGAAAAATTAGTTAGTGTTTGCTATAAGCCCCTATTGAGGTGCTGGTGTAAACCGATTTCATCCCCTGACAAATCAAACCTCTGGTAAACAGGATTTACAGATACTGCAGGTACTTGTAAATACATTTCTAATAAAACATACAATCTACACATTGAATTCAATATAAAGCTTGTCGATCTCCCTTGCTCAAAGGGAATCAAGACTAAATGCCATGATTACTGTCTGCTAAACATTTCCAGACTTACACTTGATCCACCTCATTTCCCAAATCCAGCAATGCCTCTTTCCTCATTGGGCCAGAAACATACTGATCTAGAAAATTCTCCTAAACATGCTTCAGACACTCTTACTCCTCTCTGTCATTTACACTATTACTATCCCTGGTTATATCAGGACAATTAAAGTCCCCCATTATAACTACTCTGTAGCTTTTGCACTTCTCTGAAATATCCTTGCAAATTTGTTCTTCTGTATCTTTCCCATTAGTTGACGGCCTATGGAATACATCTAGTAGTGTAATGATATCTCTATTGTTTCTTAGCTGTAACCAAATAGATTCTGTCCTTCACCCCTCTCTCTCTCTCCAGCACTGTAATATTTCTCCATAATTAATACTGCTCCCCTTCCTTTCTTTCCCTCCCTTTCTTGAAAACCTTGTATACAGGAATATCTAGTACCCAGTCCTGCCCTTTTTTGAGCCAGGGCTCCGTTATCACCACATCATATTCCCACATGGCTATCTGCGCCAACCTTACTTATCACACTCCATGCATTCACATACTTGCACAGTAAACATAATTTAGACTTTATTGCATTGCTTCTTAGTCTAACCTCACCTAATATCTTGCTATTTCTTACTTTAGTTTTACTGTATCTCCCAATTCTTGTGCACTCTGAAAAATTACTTTAAATAACGAGAGTAGAAAGTGTTAAAAGGCAAATTTAGAGCTGATATCAGAGAGATCTTCACACAAAAATCTGTTCAGCATCTGAATGGTTTATTTATTTATGTTTGTTTTACATTCATAAAATAAAGACAGCTGCAGAGGGAAGTGTGGAGACAAGTACAGACGAGGCTACACGTGCCAGTGTGACTTTGAGTGCTTTCGTTATGGTGAATGCTGCAAAGATTATAGAGATCTCTGTACATCAGGTAAACATAACAGATATAAGCTACTGCACACTTTTTTTTTAAACAGTTGCTATATGTAAGGAGGATCTACTCAGCATGAAATTGACAATATTTTTGCTTATTCATAAATAAAATCCTCTATGATTTCAAACTTTGGTGACTTTAGACCTTGAAAAATATATATAAATTTAAAAATCTATTTTTCTTCCCCTTTAAATATATGTATCAGCGATTCAATATATGTTTAAATATATATATAAATATATATGTAGGCTCTGGTAATCAGTTACTGTCTTATTAATCATGTAACTAATTCATCTTTAATTGATGTTCAAGATGAACAGCTCCACAGTCAAATTTCTCCTCTACTCTACAGAATACAATGACTCATATGGAGGTACAATTCCCATGGGTCTCAAACCTCAGCCAAGTGACCATTTTTTATATAAGAATGGTTTTAGTAGGGTTCGAGAGTATTGGATGGCTTTGCTACCAAGTCTGATCCTATCCTCGCCTAAAGTACCTATGTCCACACTTCTCGGCAGGTGTCAGCGAATTAAGGCCACAAGAAGGAACTCACCAACTTCCAATACTACCCCACGAAGATTAACTGGTTCAACACAGATTGAGATCTTGCTGATCTGTGTTGCTTAATAGCAAACTCTACATATGATCAGCCTGCAGAAAGTGCACTTTGTATACACTTCTACCACGTTGTATTGTAAAATGTATCTGTTTTGACTTTGTACAGAAACCTCATGTTCTGGACGATGTTTTGAGACACATGAACGTGGTCAGAAATGTCACTGTGATTCCAAGTGCATGGAGTACAATGAATGCTGCTCTGATTTTGTTGCAAGTTGTCGAAAAGGTAGGGAAAAGTTAGCAGCTGTCACACTTCATGTGTTTTCCCATTTCTTTCTGTGCATTCAGTTGGGCAACAACATCTCTCAGCCAGATAGCTCAAACTGTAAAATCTTTAAAAAAAGCTATCTGGGGAAAAGATCTAGCTTATTTTGTGGTGATCCTTATAAAGTTCACACTCATTTTACTTCAACTTAGCACAGAGGAGTGGAAGGAAACATTGGCATTCTTGGAAAACAATCTTTGTCCATTGAGTGGAGTAGAATAGTTATACACAGTCTTACCTTAATCCGGTTTATTAATACATTTTGTTTGAAAACAGGTTGTTATTGGCCTCACTGAGGCCGGCATTTATTGCCCATCCCTAATTGCCCTTGAGAAGATGGTGGTGAGCTGCCTTCTTGACCCACTGCAGTCCATATGTATTAAAAAATGTGGTTGAGAAGATAGCCTTATGGCCCTTCGTATCCTACATCCAAAAAAAATACAGTTCCCCAACAGTGCAACAGAGCAAAGAATTTTTCTGATTCCAAGAATTTTTCTCATGCCTTGACAGGATTTATAGATGTTCTTACTTCAAAATAACTACTTTGTTAAAACCAATTTCACACTCATATTGGTATTTCTAGCATCAGACATTACTTTGAATTGATACATCATGTTTTCCTTTTATTGTTCTTTTGTTGGCAGAAGCTGTATTTTGATTATGTAAACCTTTAAAATAAAACTTGAGGACTAAGATGTCAAGCTTAACTTAACAGGTTTTTTTAAAATCACAGATTCATGGAAAAGTCCAACAACATTCTTACCAACTACCAGATCAACTTCATTATTCACCAGCTTTACGTGGAAACCAGCAACAGCAAAGCAACCGGAATTTATCAGCGATGCGGCGATTCAACAAAGCTCTGCCAGCCACTTGGGTGAAGAAACTAAAATCATCAATGAACCTACAAAGCCAAGTATGAAGTCATACTGAAAGACAGGAATATAGCCAAAGCCAACAATTTAGTCACGTGAATGTGCTCTTTTGTGAAGGTTTTCTAAATGCTAATATTTAACAGATAGAGGAGCATGGTCATATTGTTTTGAAGGGTCTACAGATTAAATTTTTATTTTTTAAATGTAAAATGGATGAACTGCATTGAAGTGTTTCACAGTAAATAATAATACACAATATTTTCCCCAGTGCTCGGACTCCATAATTTCCATAACAAGAACAACATTTTAGGTAAAGCCAATGACAGAGGGCCAAAAAGATGGACAGATAATCACACATACTTATAGTAACTTTTTCCTGAATTGTCGAAGCCTAGGTCTAAGAAGTACAAAAGAAAGAGGAATGACTGATATTGCTATATTAACAAAGGATCTTGAAATGATTAAAGAAAATGGGGATTAACAGGTAGTGACTAACCTTGCACATGGACCAGAGAAAAATACAAGTCATAAACGGAAGATACTAGCCTTGTTTATCAAAGAAGCACTTGTCAATCAGAGATCCAATTAGAAAATGCCTGTGGAACAAAAAGATTTAATGGAAGGAGCAGAAAAAGCTATGAATGGACAGACCGGATGCAACTCTCTGTCTTTAACTACTGTCAACATTAGAAACATAGGAATAAAAGGCAAATATTGCTCTCTCACAAAAAAGAAGAGTCCAAAGGCGAAGGTGGGGGGGGGGGGGGTGGTTTTTGCAGTGGTGTGACAACCTGACAAAGTCAGCCACGAGGACAGGCTCTACCGAGGCACAGCAGAGCTAACAGGTAGAAAAGATCATCTGAGAGATGAATGGAATTCTATCCACAATCTGGAAATGAAGTGAGTTGTAACACTTGCCCTAGAATAAGGCATAAACAAAAGATCATCTTAACTAAAACATGGAAAAGCCCACCCACACTTCAAACTGAGTGGGGTTAGAGTGGTGGGGTTGGGGGGCAGGGGAGAGGAAGATCGTCTGTTCAGGATGGAAAATTATGTTATATCTGAGCATTTTGTCTAGAATCAAGATGCAATACCTATCAACTGTCAAGGGTTTCAGTAGGAGGTGCAGGCAAGATTATTACAAGAAAATAAACAAAGTATGACCAGGTAGTGAAGTATCTTTTCTAATATGTCGCAACTTGCTTTTTCAGGAAATGGAAGTATTAAGGTAATTAAAGAACCTACCACCATGAATCTCATCAGCTTCAGGCTCATGGGTAACACCACAGAAGAAGATCTTTCTGTGATAGAAGAGTCAAATACCATGGATCCAAACTTAGAAATAGATGAAAGCAAAGAATCCAATATCCTTAAAGAGCTTGTTTCCAGAAGAATAAAAGATGGATCTACACAGCCTACTTTCCATGATGAATCATTTAACATAAACTCAAGCAGTTTAGATAAAGAAGAAACAGAGGCCACCGTTCCTGAAAAAACCACGTATACTGAAATTTCAGGGATCTTAGTTTCAAACAGTGCTCCAATTATGGATCCTGACAGCTTTGACCATGCAGCAACGAAAGAACGTGTTACTCCTGACAAAGCTGAAACAATGCTCCCAAACTTGAACAAAAAAGAAATAATAGGACCCAGCATTCCTAGGGGTACTTCCACAGATTATAAAGTTATGGACAAAGAAAGATTGCCGATGCCACCTGTTAATGAAGATTTTATGATAGATTCTAAATCATTGGATAAAGTTGTAATGACAAATCCCACTATTCCAGATGAATTTGGTACCATAGATTCTAACAGCTTGGATAGAGAAGGAACAATAAAGCCCACTGCTCCTGATGGATCTGCAACCATGGATCCAGATAGTGTGGACAAAGAGGAAACACAGAGCGCAATTCCTGAAATACATGCTGCCACGAATCCTAAAACTGCACAGTCCTTTGCTCCAAATAAAGCTACTTCTATGAATCCTGACAAGTTGAACAATGAAGCAACAATATCACTTATTCCTCCTGAAGAAGCTGTAACAATCCGCCCAAACCAGGACAAAGAAGGCACAAAGCCTACTGTTACTGAAGATGGCACCATGAACTCAAAACATATTGATAATGAGAAAATACAGACCACGGTTCCTCAAGGATCTGAAACCATGAGTCCTAAAATTTTACAGTCCTTTCCTCCAAGTAAATCTAAAAATATGGATTCTGCTAAATTCAACAATCCAACAACAAATCAATCCATTACTCCTGAGGTAGCTATAACAATGCTCCCAGACCTCAATAAAGAAGCAACAACAAAACACACAGTTCCTGAAGATAGTACGCCAGATTCTAAAATCTCCAAAAAAGAAGGGATGACAAAACTGAATTTTCCAGAAGAAGATCATGCCACACATTCTAAAATTTTGGCTAGAGAAGGAACAACAAAGCCCACTATTGCTGAGGATGGTACTGTGAAATCGGAATCATTGGACAATACACAGACCAATGTTCCTGAAGAACCTGCAACCATCCATCCTGAAATTTCACAGTCCTTTGCTCCAAACAGAGGTATTACTCTGGATCCTGATAACCTGGATAATGCAGCAACAATAAAACCCATTCCTCCTGAGGGAGCTGCAACAATCCTTCCAAACTTGACCAAAGGAGGAGCAACAAAGCCCTCTAATCCTGAAGAGGGTACTGTGGATTCTGAATCATTGGATAAAGACATAACAACAAAACCCACTGTTTCTAAAGATAATATCACAGATTCTAAAATCTTGGATAAAGAAGGAATGACAACACCCCCTGTTAACGAAGACATCACAATTGATTCTAAATCCTCAGATAAAGAAGGAACGACAAAACGCACTGTTACAAAAGAGGATGGTACCACTGATTCTCAAAGAACAAAGTCCGCTGTTGCTGAGATTGGTAGCATGAATTCTGATTCCTTGGACAGTGAAGCTACAGAAACAACTGTTCCTGAAGAATCTGCAACCATGCATCCTGAAATTTCACAGACCTTTTCTCCAAATAAAGCTATCACTATGGATCCTGATAACTTGGACAATGTAGCAATAATATCTCCTAAAGACACTGCAACAATGTTCCCAAAAATAGACAAAGAACGAACAGCAAAGTCCACTGTTCATGAACGATCTGCAACAGTGGATTCTGATAAATCAGACCAAGAAGAAACGCAGACCACAGTTTCTCAAAAATTTACAACCATGATTCCTGAAATTTCATGGTCCTTTGCACCAAACAGAGAAACTACTCTGGGTCCTGATAACTTGGACAAAGCAGCGACAAAATCCATTACTCCTGAACAAGCCAAAACAATGCCTCCAAACCTGGACAAAGTAGGAACAATAAAACCCATTGTTTCTGAAGACAGTGCCATAGATTCTAAAATCTTGGATAAAGAAGGAATGACAAGACCCATTGCTTTGAAAGAAGATGGCACCACAGATTCTAAAGTTCTGGATAAAGAAGAAACCACAAAGTCCATGATTGCTGCAGATGGTACGGTGAGCTCTGTATCTTTGGACAAAGAAACAACAAAGCCCATCATTCCTGAAAATAGTACCGCAGATTCGAAAACCTTAGACAATGAAGGATTGACAATCACCTCTGATCCTCAACATGGTACCATGGATTCTAAATCATTGTACAGTGCAGCAACAATACAACCCAAAACTCCTGAAGACAGTGTAACAACGCTCCAAGACCTGGAAAAAGGAGGAACATCAAAACGTATTGTTCCTGAAGATAAAATCTTGGATAAAGAAGGCACAACAAAGACCACTGTTGCTGATGATGGTACTATGAACTCTGAATCCTTAGACAATGATAAAAAAGAAACCAGTGTACCTGAAGGATCTGCAACCATGTATCCTGATGTTTTAAAGTCTTTTGCTCCAAATAGAGCTATAACTATGGATCCTGACAACTTGCATAATGCAACAACAGTACAGCCTATTCCTCCCAAGGAAATTGCAACAATCCTCCCATATTTAGACATAGTAGGAACAACAAGCTCTACTGCTACTGAAGATGACATCCTTGATTCTAAATCTTTGGACAGAGAAGGAACAACAAAGCCAATTGTCCTTCAAGAAGTGGGTACTATTCATCTTAACAACTCAAATAACAAAGGACAAGCACAGCCCACTATTCAAGAAGCTTCCTTCACTGAACCAGACTTAGACAAAGAGGGAATGACAAAGAACGCTGTAGCTGCAGGACCTGTTACTCTAGTTTCAACATTAAACAAAGCAAGTATGCTACAGCACAATGTTTTGGAAAGAACTGGGAGTATGGAACCTGCCAACTCAGACATTGAAGGAATCGTCAATAGTGAAGAATCAATCACAAAGGATTTGAACTTAAAAATTCAAACTGTAAAGCCCATCATTCCGTATAAATATACAGCAAAAGATCATAATGTAAGTTTAAAAAAATGAACAGTGCAGACCACTATTTCTAAGATTCCTGCACTAGCATCAATATAACTTTATCTTTTTTCCAAAACGCATTTGAAAAGGTGCCACAGAAAATGTGAACACATAAGATATGATCTCATGGAGTGGGGGTAGTGCAATATATTAGCATGGATAGGGTTGGTCAATAGAAAGGAAGCAGAGACCAGGAGTAAACAGGGCATTGTCAAGGTGGTTGACTTAACTAGTGAAGTGCCATAAGGATCAGATAAAAGCAAAATACTGCGGATGCTGGAAATCTGAAACAAAAACAGGAAATGCTAGAAAAACTCATCAGGTCTAACAGCATCTGTGGAGAAAAAGTCATAAGGACTGAAGAAGAATCATAAGGACTTGAAACATTTTTTTTTCTCTCCACAAATGCTGTTAGACCTGCTGAGTTTTTCCAGCATTTTCTGTTTTTGTGCCATAAGGATCAGTGCAGGGACCTCAGCTGTTTACAAGCTATGTTATGACTGATACAAGGGGAGGAATGAATTTATCTAAGCTTGCTGATACAAAGCTACATGACAATATAAGTTGTGAGGAGGATACAAAAAAGCTGCGAAGATATGTAGACAGGTTAAGTTGAATGGGCTTAAGGTGGCAGATGGAGTACGATACAGGGAAGTGTGAGGTTATTCACTTTGCTAGTAAGAATAGAAAAAGAATATTTTTTAAAAGGCATGAAACTTGTAAATGTTGATGTTCAGAGGGGTTTGGGCATACTTGCAAAAGAGGCTAGATTTTCATGGTACAAATCAGAACCAAGAGGAGGCAGGACAGGGAAAAAAATTGAATTCCCACTTTCATTTCCACCCTAAGCCATTTTTACAAGGGCAAGAAAGGGAACAGATCCTGGAACCTGCCCACTGCTAAGGAGGCAGCAATTGACAGTGCTGCAGGCTCGCTGAGAGCCTGCCCCAGGTAAGTTTTTTAATTTTCACGGAAATGTCGAGACCTAGCAGCTGTTGGGTTTTACCAGCTGCACGACGGCATAAACCATGAACTGGAGGCAAGTTAAAAGGTAAGTAAAATGGTTTTGCAACTTTCACAGGTTTTTTTTTATTAATTCACGGGATGTGGGCATCACTGGTTGGGGCAGCATTTTATTGCCCATCTCCAATTGCCCTTGAGGTGTTGAGCGGCCTTCTCGAATGCTGCAGTCCATGTGGTGTAGCTACTCCCAGTGCTGTTAGGGAGGGAGTTCCAGGATTTTGACTCAGCATCAGTGAAGGAACGGTGATATATTTCCAAGTCAGCGTGGTGAGTGGCTTGGAGGGGAACTTCCAGGTGTTGATGTTCCCATGTTTCTGCTGCCCTTGTCCTTCTAGATGGTAGCGGTTGAGAGTTTAGAGTGTGCTGTCTAAGGTGGCCCTGGAAGGCCCTTGTGTTTATGAAATGTTGTAGCGTGAGCATAAGGTGACTCATGATGGTGCAGTGATTGGAAAGTGTAACAACCCCTTAAACAATGAGTTTGTCAGATTGTTACTTCTGCCAAATGGCAAGTTCTCAAGTAAACGATCAACATTGTAAATACAGGCAAGTTTTCAGGTGAGTTTAAAAAAGTTTACCTAACGGATAAAAAAGGTAGAGTACATTTCACACTGTGGGAAGGTCAGCCTTGTATGATAATATGTAAATGTTTAATCTTTTCCTATTGGGAAAGGTTCAAGGGGCACTGGCATCAGTACTGGGGTAGAAAGGAGCTGTTCTGGTGGGATGGGCTTTGTGTGGCGCAAATGTTACTTGCTACTTGTCAGCCCAAGCCTGGATACTGTCCAGGTCTTGCTGCATTTCAACATGGACTGCTTCAGTATCTCAGGAATCGCAAATAGTGAACATTGTGCAATCATCTGCGAACATCCCCACTTCTGACCTTATGATGGAAGGAAGGTCATTGAAGCAGCTGAAGGTAATTGGGTCGAGGACACTACCCTGAGGAACTCCTACGATGTTGTCCTGTGGTCTATTATAAAGGATGTATTAGCAGAGCATTTAGAAATACAGAATATAATCAAGCAGAGTCAGCATGACTCCATGAAAGGGAAAAACATGCCTGGCAAATTTAGTGGAATTCTTTGAGGTGGTAACAAGCAGAATAGATAACGGGGAACCAGTAGATATATATTTGGATTTCCAAAAGGCGTTTGATAAGTATCCTTATGTGTCGTACCTTAATAAGAGCCCATGGTGGTGGGGGTAGTCTATTACTGTGGATAGAGGACTAGTTAACTAATAGATGACAGAGTTGGGATGGGGGAACATTTTCAGGATAGCAACCTGTAACTAGTGGATTGCCACAGGGATCACTACTGGGGCCACAATTATTTACAATATATATTAATGACTTGGATGAGGGAAATGAATGTACTATCGCCAAGTTTGCAGATGACACAAAAGTAGGTGGGAAGGCAAGTGGTGAGGATGACACAAAGAGTCTACAGAGGGATATAGACAGGTTAAGTGAGTGGGTAAAAATGTGGCAGATGGAATATAATGCGGGAAAGTGAGAGGTTCTGCACTTTGGCAGGAAGACTAGAGAAACTGAATACTATTCAAATAGAGAAAGACTGAAGAAAGCTGCAGCATAGATGGACTTGGGGGTCCTCATATATGAATCCCAAAAGCTAGCATACAAGTTCAGCAGGTAATAGTTAAGGCAAATGGAATGTTGGCCTTTACTTCAAAGGGAATGGAGTATAAAAATAGGCAAGTCTTGCTAAAGATGTACAAGGCAATAGTTAGACCAATTTTGGTGAACAGTTTTGGTCCCCTTATCGAAGGAAAGATATACTGGTATTGCAGGCAGTCAAGAGAGGTTCACTAAGTTGATTCTGGAAATAGAGGGATTTTCTTATGAGAAGAGGTAGAGTTTGTTGGGCATGTACTCATTGGCTTTTAGAAGAATGGGAGACAACTTATTTAAACATAAAAATTTCTTAGCGGTTTGACAGGGTAGATGTTGAGAGGTTGTTTCCCCTTGTGGGAGAATCTAGGACCAGAGGACATAATCTCAGAATAAGGGGGTGCCCATTTAAAACAGAGATGAGGAGCAATTTCTTCTCTCAGAAGGTAGTCAATCTGTGGAATTCTTTACATCAGAGGGCTGCAGAGGTGGGTCATTAAGTATATTCAAGGTTGAGATAGACAGATTTTTAACCAGTAAGGGAACCAAAGGTTGTGGGGTAAAGGCAGGAAAGTGGAGTTGAGGATTATCAGATCAGCCATTATCTCATTGAATGACAGAGCAGACTCAATGGGCTGAATGGCCTACTTTTGCTTCTATATCCTATGGTCATTGCTTTTATGCATTCAGTCGAGATATTGCTGAGAGAGTAATTCTGAAGTTTGTTTGGGGAATTTTATGGGCTCTTGGCTGCAATCCAACCATCTAAATAATTTCACACGTGCTTTGAGTGGGGAGTTTCATAAGCTATTCAATGGCTTCCAACTGTTATAAAAGGGCTTGTAAGTTCTGTTTGTAAATGGTTAATGGGAAAGGGGGTGGGGGGGGTTAAAGTGATCAAAAGGTTCAACTGCATATAGATGACCCACTGAGTGCAGTGGGAGCACTGGCCGAGGTTGTTTGGGAATGAAGGAGGCTTTTTAACCTTTTCACTCTGGACTTGGCCCACTTACTTTTCTGCCTCAGCCTTGACACTGGAGGCAACAAATCAGTCTTGAGTTCAGTTAAGGCCTGGACCCCTGAAAGAGCCCACCTACCAGAAGTCTCAAAACAGAGATTTGATCGCAATAGCAGGAACAGTCCCATATACTGATGCCTGTCTCCAATATGAAAATCTGGCCCAAATTTCGTATGCAGATAAAGCAAGCAATTAGGAAAGCAAATAACATGTTGGCATTTATTGCAAGAAAATTGGAGTACAGAAATAAGGAAGTCATGTTACAATTACACAGGGCTTTGGTAAGAAAACACTTGGAGTAGTGTGCGCAGTTTGGTCTCCATATTTAAGGAAGGATATATCTGTATCGCAGGTAGTGCAGAAAAGGTTCACTTGATTGGTTCCTGGGATGAGGGGGTTGTCCTCTGATGAGAAGCTGAGTAAATTGGATTTATACTGTCTGAGGTTTAGAAGAATGGGAGATAATCTCATTGATGCATACAAGATTCTGAAGGAGTTTGACAGGGTAGTTACTGAGAGGTTGTTTTCCCTGGTTGGGGAATCTAAAACATGAGGGCACAGTCTCAGGATAAGGGAGTCAAGCATTTAGGACTGAGATGAGGAGAAACTTCTTCACTCAGAGGATTGTGAATCATTGGAATTCTCAACCCAGATGCTCCATACCGAGTCTATTCGAGGCTGAGATAGATTTGTGGTCTCTCATGGGTAAAGTGGAGTTGAGACAGAACCATCAACCAGGATTGTAATGAATGAGAGCAGGCTTAAGGTGCTGTATGGTCTACTCTTGCTCCTATTTCTTGTGTTATATTCTGATGTTCAATTATTGCGATCTCCAACAATACCTTTCTCACGTGTTGCTGCAGACTCGATGGGCCGAAAGGCCTCTTCTGCATTCTGTGATTAGTAATTTATTTCTACTGAGATGCACAGGCTATCTCAATATTACCTTGCAAGCAGGGTGTCCATCTAGGAGGCCAAATTCAGACCACTTTCCAGTTACATATTGTCTGAATAGCTCATTAAAAGAATTATTCAAACTCAGATCCGATTGCTCCTGTTCCCAGCACAATGCCACAAAGGAGTAAGGCAAATGCTAGTAATGAAAATGTTTGCAACTGATTTCCCAGTGAGGAATAAAACAGACAATGCTGCTGGCTCTCCCAGCAGGAGTGCACTAGGCTGACACGCCCCTCCATCTCCAGTCAGAACCTACTTCAGGGATCTAAGACACTGCAAGTCCCAACTGGAGGAAAACAACACTGCTAGTAATGACAGCAGATAACAGCCTAGTGAGTTTTGAAGAGTTTTATTCCCAACACTGGATCAGCTGTTTCTCACAACAGGAAAAATGTGCCTTTCATAAAGAGTGCTCACTTCATCCATCTGAGACTCTATTAGGAGTGGTAAAGGAGGTTACTGGCAGGGATCACCACCTGGAGGTAACTGACAAGCCTGAATCAGCTCTTAAAAAGGCACCAATAGTATTGCTAAGTATGCCAACACTATTATTCTGCCTGGCTCAAAAACATCATTCGTTATTACTATGTCATTGCTCCAAAGCGTTAGGCACCCTGTCCTACAGGATCTTTTGTCTCAACAAAAGATCATCCATTTTAGTAAAGATAATGAGATAAACTATCCACTGTGGTACATATATTAAAGCTCACTCCTCCAGGCGGTAAAATGTCTTTCATTTTATAGGTGACCACTCCAAACCACATACCCCAAGACAGTGATGACAATTTGGTAACTAATGTTACATTACCATCAGCAGCGCTCAGAGGTCAAACAATGATGAAAATTCCATCATATGAAGGTAGGACACACAATTTACTAGTTGTGGTCCAATTTGCATTGAGAAAATTCATGTTGCACCTGTAAAGAACATGTTTTTTTTTATTTCTGTTGGACCGTGGACTAAAATTACAATAGCTGCAGTTTGATGAACATGTCTACTGGAACAGAGACAGGGATATATACAATGTTGCTGTCCTGGAACAGAGTGTGCCAAGAAAGACAAGATGGTGCCAAGGAGTCTGGTCTAATGGGGAATGGTCTGTCTGGCAATGTTTTAATTGGCTCCTGACCAGGTGACCAAGGTTTGAGAGAGAACAGTGCGGCAGAATAGCTCCTAGCCTGAAGGGAAAAGACCTAAAACCTCTCTCTCCTGTGTGTAAAGTTCCAATAATTCTACAATAGCAGCTAGCTGGATTTTACTCATCATCTCTATAACCTGCTCTCTCCCTGAAAACCCCTGACAAGAAGAAAAGGGAAAAATCACCATTCGAGACATTAAAAGGCAAGTGCGCAACCAGTGAACTAAATACTGAAGGTGCTGGAAGACCACCTCGTGTCATCAGCAAAGAACTGAAAGGAACTTTGAAGACATCGATCAAAATCATCCCATCTAATCCTGTACTCCAGAATTGGTGCTATTGAACTGTTTTATCCCACTCTTAAAATCCATGTTTTTGTGTGTCTTGTACATGGGCGTATAGGGATTTAAGAAGGGGTAGGGTTTAGGTTATAGAATTAGAAATTAGTTCATATTTCTTTTGTCACTGGTTAAAGATAATTTGTTCAATAAACAGTTATTTACTTAAGTTTACAAACCTGGTGCTCGTATTCTGTTAACCTAAATTAAACAATTAGATCAAACTTTTTCACATTTGTCACGGCTCAGGGAGCAGTGGGGTTTGATATTGCAGCATGCTATCCCCAGTGAGTCATAACACACATCAGTTAAAAAGTAATCTAATGCAGATTGTGCTTACAGGTAAATTGCTTTCCATACATTAGTTTATTAATTGCATATTAGTGTTATTTAAACATGATAAAGATGAAAAATGTTGTTTTGTGCTTAAAAGTGAAAGAATGGTAGTGATGCTTATCGCACCTCTCTCACTCATGGTTATGATATGTCAGTGTTCAGACACATGCTTTTCCTAATATATATTAATTACCTAGTCTTGGTTGTAAAGGGCACAATTTCAAAAATTTGTGGATGACAAAACTCAGGTATTGTGAACTGTGAGGAGAACAGATAGGCAGATGGAATGGGTAGACAAATAGCAGGTGAAATTTAATGCAGGGAAGTTTTAAGTGATTCATTTTGGTAGTAATGAGGAGAGGATCTGGAACGCACTGCCCAAGAGTGAGATTCAACCATGGTTTTCAAGAGAGAATTGGACACTTACTCAAAGAGAAATTATTTGCCAGGCTATGGGGAAAAGGCAGTGAAATGCTTTTACAGAGAGCCAGCACAGACAAAATGGGCCAAATGGTGCTGTAACGGTTCTATGATTTTATTATATGGAGCAGTAACACATCTTGATTTCAAATTGTTCCAATGCAAGTCATGAAAATTAATTCAATAAATCTAATTTTTGTGGATTAGTGCCAGATAAGTAACCTTAAAATGGATTTTCTATTTGTAGCAACAGTCAGCTCATTATATACTTCATGGAAAGGAATATGCTACCCCACCTGCCCTGGCCCATATGTGAATCCACTCCCATGATATGTGGTTTAGGGACCTCTCCAGCAGTTCAAGGTGGTCCATACCAAATTCTTATGACATGCTGAAATGGGAAAGGTGGCTAGTGTCACACGCTTGCCAACAATTCTTTTTAAAAATAGTGACAGTGGTTAGTAAGGACATAAAAGAGCCAGTACTAAAGATAAAGATTTGTTTTAAGAGTTACAAATGAAAGTTAATGGGAATGAAAATAGGAAAGTTGCCAAGCCCTGAAAACTAAGGTGATTTGGAAGACGAGATAAGAGAATTTAATACTTAAATTTTCCAAAAAATCTTTGGAAATTGTAATTGTGAAAAACTGGAAGGAGGTAGTATTACGCACATTTGTTCATGGCAGGCAAAAGGATAAGTCGTAGGTCAATAAATTTTGTTAAATTCAGTTCTGTTGAAGGGTCATGAGGACTCGAAACATCAACTGTACACTTCTCCGCTGATGCTGCCAGACCAGCTGAGTTTTTCCAGGTATTTCTGTTTCTGTTTAAATTTTGACCTTGGTTGTGAATAAAAGCTCACATTCTAGAAGAAATTAATGAACACTTGAAAAAGAAGGCGCTAATCAGGGACAGTCAGCGTGAATCTTAAAGGCAAAATATTGCAGATGCTGAAAATCTGAAATAAAAACAAAATGGTGGAAAAGCCCAGGTCTGGCAGCATCCATGGAGAGAGAAACAGTTAACGTGGAGTCCATATGACCAATCTTCAGAGAAATTTTAAAGGCATGAGTTACTTGATTAACAACTGAATTTTTCAAAGATATCCACAGTGTAGATAGAAAAGTAGTGAATGCTGTGTCTTTACAGAAAGTGGGAAAAAAATGACATAAAACTCCAAGCGCATGGTTTTAAAGCACATAGTAAACTGGTTAAAGATGGGTAGGCCTAATATGGTACATTTTTGGAGCTCAAGGGTGTGATAGGGCTGGGAACCCTTTTGTTTTCCATTTGTATGAATTATTCAGACACTGGCACTAGAAAAACACCTTTGAAGTTTCCTGCTGATACGAAATTAGGAGGCAGAGGAAACTACGAGGAAGTAGTTACGGAAGTAGGTAAGTTGCAGGTACAGTCAGTGCAGAAAAATGTGAAGCAAGACAGTTTGGGGAAAACTGGTATTTGCTAAGCAGCAAACTCATTAAGAGAAGGAACTGAGAAATGTAGGAATGCAGGAGAGAAAGATCTTAAGCAATGGGAGTAGAGATAGGAAAAGCCGCGAAAAGGCATGAGATTCTGGGGTTTATACAATTGGGCTTTGAATACAATGTTTTGTATATCAATGAAATGTGTGGATAATTTCTTTAACTTTTAAAATTTGAGACTCAATAAAATAATTCCTATTTTAGGCCATCTTAATGATCCCAATTTATGCAATACGAGGCCTTCAGATGCTATGACAACTCTACAAAATGGAACTACGTACATTTTTAGAGGTAAGTTGTTTGAAGTTTTTCATTGATATAATTTTTAATAAAATGCAGTTCTGACAAAGGGTCTACACCATAAGCATAGAACATCTCTTCGGATTCTGACAAGACAGTGTATTTCTAATTTTTTATGCTTTAATTTTAAATATGCATTTGCAGTTTTTTCTTGCAATATAGATAGGTTTAGTCATCCAATGGTATAACAGAATTAACAATTTTAAGATAATGAATTCAAATCCCATCATAACTGGTTATGTAACTGAGCTAGATTACCTAAATGATTCACTAATGTCCCTCACTGAAGTGATCCCTATCTGGTCTGGCTACATGTGACCCCAGTCCCATATCCTAAGGTTGATTTTTACTGTTGTTCAAGCAACAAGGGATAAATGAACGAATGCTGCCTTGCTGTACTCCTCCCATCATAAGAATATATGCACAAATTGTTTGTTCCAACATGATACGATTTTAAATACTTCCCATATTTCAAGTGGCACTTGGCAAGAACATTGTACTGAAAATGGCACTTAATTAAACAGAAGAATACAAGAAATGAGTGTAGGACATTCGGTTCCTCAGGCTTGTTCCGCCATTCAATAAAATCAAGGCTGATCTTCGACCTCAGTTACACCTTCATGTATTATCCCCATGTCCATTGATTCCCTTAGTACAAAAGTTTCAGCACCATTTGCATCTCCTCAGACACTGAAGCGATCAGTTTCTATGTGCAGGAAGACAGGACAACATTCAGGCTTGGACTGCTAAGTAGCAAATAGCATTGGTGACACACAAATGCTGAGAAATGACTATTTCCGACAAGAATCAACCTATCTCCCCTTGACATTCAATGCCATTGCCATCACTGAATACCCCCACCATCAACTTTCTGGAGGTTACCATTGATCAGAAACTGATCTGGACCAGACATATAAATATTGTGGCTATAAGAGGTCAGAGGATGGGCAAATAACTCATCTAATATCTCCTCAAAGTCTGTCCACCATCTACAAGGCAAAAGTCAGGATGAGCATGACTCCAACCACACTCGAAGCTTGACACCATGGAGGACAAAACAGACCATTTGATTAGCACCCCATGCATCATCATAAACACTCAGTCCCTCCACCACTAATGCACTGTGGCACTGTACACCATCCACAAGATGAACTGCAGTAACTTTCCAAGTCTCCTTCAACAAAACCTTCCAAACTCAACCTCTCGACAGTGCAGTGGGAACATTACCTTCAAGTTCTCCTCCAAGCCACATAACATCCTGACTTGAAAGCATATCACCAGTCCTTTACTGTGGCTGGATCAAAATCCTGCAATTCTCTAACAGCACTGCAGTGGTTCAAGACAGCTCACCAATATCTTGTCAAAGGGTAATTAGAGATGGACAATAAATACTAGCCTTGCCAGCAATGCCAATATCCCAGAAAAAAGTCTATTTTGTCAATTGTCCCCGACTCCGTTTTCTCTGAGCTTCAGTCTAATCTGCGGCATCTTAAGGGGATTTAGAAAATTCAGATAAGTTACATCCACTACAGTACCATTGTCGACTGTTAACTCCTCAAAAAAAAATCAGTAAGGTTGGTCACACAAGACTTTCCCTTTTGAAATCCATGTTGGCTATTCATTTGCCAAACTTATGTTTTCTAAAAGTTATTTTATTCTCTCCTTTAGCTCAGATACCATTGTTTTCCCTCATAGATGTTAAGCCAACTGGTGTGTATTACTTCCTGGGCACATTCTTTCCCCCATCTTAAATATAGGATTTACATTATCTTCCAGTTCTCTGGCACTACACCTTTTCTAATGAATTATGATGTTTGTAGGTCATTTGTTTTGGACGATGGACCAGAAAAGACAAGCATTAGGAAACACTGGTAGGATTTCTGATGTGTGGGGAATTCCATCTCCCATAGATACAGTCTTCACAAGGTGCAACTGTAATGGGAAAACATTTTTCTTTAAGGTAAAAAGTTTCTGAAATTTACTTAGATTTCCTCTTCTCCATTGCTCATTTGTTGAAGGGACCGATTTGATATCAAAATAATGTTGAATTTAATGGAATTGAGTACTGTAACAGAATGGTTCTGACCATAACGCTTCCTTGGCCATTATACTCTTAAATTGGGTTCCAAATCCTCAAACAGACTTCCCACCATCTTCCTGCTACTGTTTTAAATCAAGGTTCATAGAATCATATAGTACAGACCATTTGGGCCATTGTGCTGGCTCTTTGAAAGAAAAATCTGATTAGTTCAAATCCCCCTTTCTCCATAGCTCTGCAAACATTTCCTTTTCAGGTATTAAACAATTATCTTTTGGTTACTATTTATCTGCTTCCACCGCTCCTTCAGGTAATACATTTCAGATCAGGTTATTTAAGGCTGATGACCAACTGCTTGATGGAATCTGGTTTACACAACTAGTTGTAAAAATGCCATTCACAACACTTATGAAAATCTGATTTACACAGCACCAAACTAGAATATAGGAAAGACAAACTAGGGAACAGTTTAAGAATACAGGGTCTCCCATTTAAGACAGAGATGATGAAAAATTGAGGGTCATGAGTCTATGGCACTCTTCCCCAGAGAGTAGAGGCAGGGCCATTGAATATCTTTAAGGCACAGGCATATATATTCTTGACTAATAAGGGAGTCAAAGGGTATCAGGGGTAGGCAGAAAAGTGGAGTTGAAGCCACAAGGGTGACAAATCAGATCAGCCACAATCTATCCAAAGGCAAAGCAGGCTCAAGGAAATGAATGGCCTACTCCTGCTCCTAATTCATATGTTCATGCTCATATGGTTTGCAACTGTTTCCTTAATAATGGATTCCAACATTTTGCCCAAGATGAGAATTTAGGCTAATTGGTCTATTTTTTCTGCCTCCTTCCTTTCTTGAATAGGGGTGTTCCATTTTCAGTTTTCTAATTCACTGGGTCATTTCCAGAATCTAAGAAACTTTGGAAGATTACAACCAATGCATCCGATATCTCTTCAGAAGAAACAATCCCTATCAAGCTCTTTCAGTATGTTTCCATCAGATCGACTCATTCTGCTGAATGCCAGAGAACACAGACCCAATTTACTTAGCCTCGGATCCCCTCATCCCAATCAAGTGAAACTTCACTATACCACCTCCAATGCAAGCATATCCTTCCTTAAATATGGAGACCAAAACTGCACAGAGAATTACAGATGTGGTCGCACCAAAGCCCTGTACAATTGTAACAAGACTTGTTAATTCCCTCCAGGACACCCTGGTCCACTCCTCCATCACCCCCTACACCTCAACCCCCTCCCACAGCACCTTCCCATGACCGTAAGACATAGGAGCAGAAATTAGGCCATTCGGCCTATCAAGTCTGCTCCGCCATTCAATCATGGCTGATAAGTTTCTCAACCCCATTCTCCCACCTTCTCCCCGTAACCTTTGATCCCCTTACCATTCAAGAACCTATCCATCTCAGTCTTAAATACACTCAATGACCTGGCCTCCACAGCCTTCTGTAGCATTGAATTCCATAGATTCACCACTCTCTGGCTAATGAAGTTTCTCCTAATCTCTTCTAAAAGGTCTTCCCTTTATTCTGAGGCTGTGCCCTCAGGTCCTAGTCTCTCCTACTAATGGAAACATCTTCCCCACGTCCACTTTATCCAGGCCTTTCAGTATTCTGTAAGTTTCAATCAGATCCCCCCTCATCCTTCTAAACTCCATCAAGTATAGACCCAGAGTCCCCAAACGTTCCTCATATGTTAAGCCTTTCATTCCTGGGATCATTCTCGTGAACCTCCCCTGGACCCTCTCCAGGGCCAAAACATCCTTCCAGAGATATGGGGCCCAAAATTGCTCACAATATTCTAAATGTGGTCTGACCAGAGCCTTATAAAGCCTCAGCAGCACATCTCTGCTTTTATATTCTAGTCCTTAAGAAATAAATGCCAATATTGCATTTGCCTTCCTAACTACTGACTCAACCTGCAAGTTAACCTTAAGAGAATCCTGGACTAGGACTCCCAAGTCCCTTTGCACTCCAGATTTCTGAATTCTCTCCCCAATTAGAAAAGCAGAAGGTACAACACCTGCCCCTTTACTTCCCCCCTCCTCACCGTCCAAGGGCCCACTTCACTAGCACTTCCCTCAATTTAGTCTACTGCATTCGCTGCTCCCAATGCGGTCTTCTCTACATCGGAGAGGCCAAACGCAGACTGGGTGACCGCTTTGCAGACCTCCCCGTCGCTTGCCATTTCAACACACCACCCTGCTCTCATGCCCGTCCTTGGCCTGATGCAATGTTCCAGTGAAGCTCAACGCAAACTGGAGGAACAGCACCTCATCTTCCGACTAGGCACTTTACAGTCTTCCGGACTTAATACTGAATTCAATAAATTCAGATCATGAACTCTCTCCTCCATCCCCACCCCCTTTCCGATCCCTCCTATTCCAATAATTTATATATTTTTATTTCTTTAATATATATTTTTCTTTTCCCCCCTATTTCCATTATTTTTAAATATATTTCCATCCATTATTTTATCTCTACCTTTTAGCCTATTTCGATCACTTCCCCCCACCCCACCCCCACTAGGGCTGTCACTTGCTCGTCCTGCTTTCTACCCTTAATGTCATCATTAGCACATCCTTTAGCCAATATCACCACCATCAACACCCCTTTGTCCTTTTGTCTATGACATCTTTGGCAATCTCTTCTTTGCCTTCACTTATCACTGGCCCTCTATCCAGCTCTACCTGTCCCACCCCCACTCACCCAGCTTATATTTCACCTTATTTCTATATTTTAGTTCTAAAAAGTCATACGGACTCAAAATGTTAACTGTATTCCTCTCCGCAGATGCTGTCAGACCTGCTGAGTTTTTCAAGCTATTTTTGTTTTTGTTAATTCCTGTGCTTCAAGTCTAAGCTGCATACATAGACTTTAGATGTGGTTGTCTGGGATTGCAGTTTATTCCACAGATTGCCACATGCTGCAATCATAGTATATCACCATCCCAAGCGTGTCTGTCTAACTTTGATTGGCATAGAAGTTGAGATTGTTTCGACTGACCGGGAAATCTAAAACACAGAGACAGTCTCAGGATAAGGGGATGATTATTTAGGACTGAGCTGAGGAGAAATTACTTCACCCGAAGGGTTGTGAATCTTTGGAATTCTCTATCCCAGACGGTTGTGTATGCTCCATTGTTGAATACTTTTAAAGCTGAGACAGATTTTCAGTGTCTCAGGGAATCGTTTTGAACGGCAGAGCAGGCTCGCAGGCCATATGGTCTACTCCTGCTTCTATTTCTTTTTCTTAATCAATTAGTTATAATTTACACAGCTAAGTTAATAGAAAGTTACACTCTCCTAGTTTGGAGACAAAGATTGATGTTTCCAGCTACTGGAGGCTGAAAAGGTAGAAAAAGGAGCACCTCTTTACCCCCTCTGCACCAAATTCCCACATCTACCAAATTCCAGACTTCACACTGTCTACACCACTCAGGCATAATCTCCTGTCTGTGCATCCCCTTACTTGCACTCCCTTCCTGTCTGTTTTATATTTCTTAATGGCTTACTCTCATTCTAATTTCTCCAAGTTACCCTTTGCTGGTTTCTAAAATTTTCCTAATCTTCTGGCCTACCACTAATATTCACAGTGCAGTACACCTTTTCTTTCAATATACTATCCTTAACTTCTTTAGCTAGCCACGGATAGTTCATCCTTTTCGGAGTCTTTCTCAATGGATTTAAACACAGTGCCAGTATTCTCAAATTTAATTATAAACACCAGACAGTGAACAGTTAAGGAGCTCTCTTTTCCAGGTCATCCAAATGTATAGAATGAATTTATAATGAACCTGAAAGGTTAGGAAAATGAAAAGTTGTGTATTTGTATTTGATTTTACATTTCCATCCTGGTTAACATGCTAATTTACATGTTGCATTGCAAATTTAAATTACTTCAAGAACAGCATTCACATTTACGATTCTTGTTTTAATTGCAGGGTGAACAGTATTGGCGATTTCAGAATGGGGTCATGGACAGAGGTTACCCTCAATCAATAGCAATCGGCTTTGCTGGATTGAATGGGAAAATAAGGACAGCTCTTTCAGTAGCTGCATACAAAAATAGACCCGAAACTGTGTACTTCTTCAAAAATGGTTATTTCCTTTTCTATTCAGGTTCCCACTTGATGAGTGGTCAATTTTAATCTATAAAGTGTAATCAACAAAATGATAAACAATGAACTCCTTACTACAAAATATCTAATATATTCAACTATTGACTATGTAGATATACTTATCTCTGCAAGTGTACTATTTTCATGCAATAGAACAGTTCAGAAAATAGAAACATCTCATGATTGTGGCTAAGTAGAATGGATATCCAACCATGCAAGTTTCTTCAGTAACCAAGGGTACATTGTTATTCCAGGTGGACGTTACCAGAAATATGTTTATCAAAGATCCCCCACAAATTGTGCACTACGCACTGGTACCTACACTTACCGGGTATTAAGGCAACGCTTCAAACGCCAAACACTGGTTATAACAAAGACTATTAAATCACTGAAGACAGGTACAATTTTATTATCTTAGTAGATTCTGTGGCTAAACAGGTAATTTTTGTAGTCTTATCTTGCAATAGCAATCTGTGGAACTTGTTTATCATCAACTTTCTCAACATTGTAATCTTTCAGTTGATTCCCCTCACCTTGCCACCCCCCCACCTCCCCCCCACAACCCACCCATTGGCCAGGCGTGTTCAAGGAATATTGAGAATCAGTAACCATTTTTTATTCATTTAACATTGTAAATTAATTTTTCTAATGACAAAATTAAAACTCGTTCTGAACCCATCCTTAATAGACCATTAAGGTATCAAGACCATTAAGTCACACAATGACAAAATGAGATCAGATGCAATTTCCACATACTGGGACAATTTTGCAGAAAGCACCTGAAAATAGTCAACTTTCCTACTCGATTTATGTAGTAACTGGATAAGGGCTTTGCAAAGTGGTTTGGTAATTATGATTGTATACGATGTCAAAAACTGATGCTTCTTTTGAGGGTATATTGATTTATTCAGTGAAGAGCAATTAAAGAGCAAATCTGGAGTGTGATCACATGATGTCAGCGATCCACCTCCGAGTTAACTTTGAGATTTTCATTTCAGTTTCTTTTATACAGGAAAAGGATACTATTCTGCAGGGCAGAAATAACTTATCAAGATATAGTGTCCCCTCTGACAGCAACTCCATGACAGTCATTCATTCATCAGTACAGATGCCACAAACATTTGGCATAGAATGTGCAAATAATGCTACATTCAGAATGTTGACCATGCTCAAAATGAACTAAACTAACGCAACACAAATCTGCCATAAAAGAAACGAGGCTCACCTTTTTGTTTAAATGAGTTATTGAAAGATATCTTATTTTGTGTAACTGTAATTTCTGCAGTTGGTCATAAATTCCAGGTGCAGATTTAAGGTATCAAGGCCTATTGAACATTTCCTCTAGTGTCATTGCTAAGGATACTACCAGCTGGCTGTGCTCATTGCAGATACGAACTCTGGTCAGAAGCTACTTCTTTAAGACCTGCAGACAGTACAATAATTATAATTAAGTACACAGTAACTCGAGCAAATTTCTAATCCCACTTGCAGAATGTTTGGTGTGGGGTGGGAAAGAGACAAAGTGAGGGGAAAAGAACTCCACAGTTGCAGACTACCAAACCAATTAGCCCCTTAACTGAGGTATAAGGTACTGAAAAATGAAGTTATATTAACCACTTTTTACCTACATAGTAACGTTTTGAGCTAAAATTGGTTCGCCTGATTGGTTAGATCAAATAGTTATTTTTCATGATTTTAATTTGGGCTTTATTCTTGATTAATTTTCTTCCAGGGCAACTTTCTTCAGCAATGTCAGTCAGAAAAAATTGGCATGGATTTCCTGTAAGAGTCACTTCTGCCATTTCAATTCCAAATCTTGAACGTGCTGAAAGATATGAATATTATGTTCTTTCTGGTGGTAAGTTTCAGCTTGATTTATATTTGAGGATGTCATAGTTAACAGGGTATTAAAAAAAAAAGGAAATCAGATGGATTAGTCAAATTTTCAAATCTCTAGATTGCCTGTGGATCATTAAATTGCAAACATAACTCCAGTATTTAACAAAGGAGAGGGAGAAAACAGGTAGCTACAGACCTGTCAGTTTATCTCAATTGTCAGGGCACAGCAAGTTGTATAAATTGAGGTAGGAAGTCACACAAATAATATTCAAAACAGTAGTTTCAATGTGATGGATGTGCGAGGCCATTCACTTGAAAACAAGAGGACAACAAATCAGAACGTTCTGTTAATAAAGAGATTGGAAACAGAGATGCAATGGGATTTAAGTGTCCATGTATACAAAACACAGCTTGTGTTCAGGAACAAAAATAAATCATAGAAGCTAACTAACATTGACCTTTATTGCAAGATTGTTGGAATTCACAAAAGAGGAATTGATAGTTCAGCTGTACAAAAGACTTGGTCAGACTATCTAGAATACCACATTTAGCTTTAGGCACTGGATCTCAGGAAGGATATATTGGCCCTAGATGGCAGTGCAGCATCAATTCACCAGAATACCTGTAGGGCTTAAAGGGTTAAGTTAGAATGCAAGTTTGCATCCTAACATGGCTCATAGTCCATTCAGTTTGGATGGAAGGGAGGTGACCTAATTGAGGGATTCGACACAGTAGGCAATCTAGAATGAAGGCAAATCTTCAAATGTTTAGAGTTAGCAACTTTTCCCATTTAAAAGGCAGTGAAAATCTCGAACTCTTTGCTCCAAAAATTATGGATACCTGGACAATTGAAATTTGAGACAGTTCAATGCATATTTGTTGGGTAAAGGTATCAGGAGCCATACAAGGGTCAATAAATGCAGTTTAGGTACTGATCAGCAATGATCCAATAGAATGGCAGATCAGGCTCAAGGGGCTGTATGGCCAACCAGTCCTATGCAAAAATGGTTTGCAATTGTCTGAACATAGAAAGAAAAAATTGCATTCAGCAGTTTGTGACAAAAATGAAATTGTCACAGGAGCTTGTATAAACAAAGTTGCTTCTCCTGCCTCACTTCCCTAATCAGTTTGAGAAACAATTGGTTCATTTTATAAAGTCCCATATACAACACTTCAAAGGCTTGAAGTAGTCCAGGTCAGGGCATACTTCATTATCTAAGCAGTCTAGGCATGCCACTGATATTTCAACACAACCAAAGTTTAGTATGACAGGTTTTTTCCCTCCGACTCCATCCATCACTGTAGAAGAAACACTAATTCAATTTTAAAATAAAACCAAATGCTGCCTTTGTTTGACAACATTTTCCCCTCATTTCACTCCTCTCCATTTAGATAAGTACTACACCGTTGATCCTGCTAACCAGAAGGCCATTAATACAAGAAGAAGCGTAATGAAGGACTTGTATGGATGCAATTAGAAAACCTTCCAAGAAAAGTTCAAGCTTCACCACAGTGTAAAAGGAAATCGTTTTATTTTTCAATGAGAAGATTACATTGTGACAAGTACCCACAAATGTATGAAGTTCCGAAATTTTAGTTCTATTGCAACAAGACAAGCCAGGGATCAATACGCATCATGGGTACGTGCGCTCAATTATGATTTCCTCTGTTTATTCCTCTTCCCGCCATCGAATGACTCATACCTACAAAGAAGAAACATGCAAGTAATAACTTGAAACCTAAAGCTATACTGATGATTTAACTTGAAAACATTTTTAAATGCCAAGTGAAGTTGGCAAAACAATGTGACATGCAGAGCCCAGATAAATTTTTGCAATCAAAATGAAAGCCAGTTCAACTTGTAAAATTAAATTAGGATTTAGACTTTAACTAAAACCGTAGCTTTTTGAATTACTATTCTGGTTTAGAATGTTCAATAATAGAAATGCAGCAAGGATAATCAGAAAACACAGCAAAATATTTAAAAGCCAGCCCTGGAAGTTGGCAAATTTAATCTGTGTTCAAGCTTCCCTGTATGTGAATGTGTATTACCTACTGGATCAAACAAGCACACATTAATTCAACTGCAAACAGAATCAGAAGTCATACAAACCAGGCGCTTTGACAGCTTGAAATGTACTTTGGGGCTAGGAAAGGCTATACATCAGATATTCCCATTCTACTTTATATTAGGAAATCAAATATAATTTATTTACTCAAAGAAAAAAAGTATAAAATTTGCTTTCTCCTTACAAGGTACAAAGTAGCCTTGCATCTTTGATTGCAACTAAATTCTTTTGCTTAATGCTTTTAGCAATAGTCATTTTGAAAATGTTAATATATTTTCTGCCATAAAGGACATATATTAATTTCAAAAGTTGATTTGTGTTAACGTTTGAAAAGATGATTTCTATTGTAGACAGCAATTGCTAATTCTTGTCTCATTCCTGTGTTATCAAGTACTGTATAATAAAAATGAAGCAAAAGCTGCATATTCTGCCTTTTTTAATGCAAAGTACATGTGATGCATTTAAAATATAGATTTAAAATGATTAAGTCCATGACTTAATTACCCCAAACTTGGATTTTCAACTGCCTTCCTTGGGAGCCAACAGGACCCATGACCTTCATTAGCTAAATCTAGATCTTGAATCCCATGATCATCCTTGCAAAAACTCTCTGGCTCCTTGTGCCAAGTGAACCAATTTCAAAATTCCTCCAGTCTAAGTAATCACCTGCAACCTTACATCCCAGTTTGAATATAGCTGGTTTAATTACTTGTTGGCAGTCTCCTCCCAATCACCACCTGCTCCCCAATTCCCAAAAAGAAAGCATGTCTTTGTCATAACTCTGACATGCCTTCACAAAATTGCTGCCTTGCTACCTCTCTCTTACATCTTAAAATCCATGTCCTGGACTATGCCTTCAGTCTCCAGCCTAAATTCCTACTTTGTTTTGTCTTCATCTTTCCCCTTGTAAAGCATTCCAAGATTTCTTTCCAAACCTGAGTTATATAAATTGAACAGGGCCTTACCTCTTCGGCTAATAAACTGCCGCCCTCGAACAACAGTTCTCCCCATCTGTGGATAAAGTCGTACTCTTCTCAAAGGTTTCGGCTGACTGACACTGGCATCTACCAAAAGATTTCAAAGTAAAAATTAAAATCCAGAGGCAATATTATGTAGCGGTGCATACATAACCAAAAATTATGGCTGTTGTGATTGGTTATCAAAGCTTCATTACTGCTAGACAGCTCAATTACAGATAGACCAGGTCAATATTTACAATGACATCAACTATCCTGTTCGACTGTATAGTATGTTTTTAAAAATTAAAACCATATCAGAAAAACAGGTAATCATACGCTATGGGATGTGATATCACAATATAAAATACTGTCCTTCAGAATTAAGCACTGTGCATCAGGCCAATTTTGTACTACATCTCTTGGATGCACTCAAGCATATATTGACAGAGGCATTTCGCTTTCATTTTCCAAACAAATGCTAGGAAAAGGAACTAAACAAAGGCAACATCCAGAGAATTGACTGCTGACATAGGCACACATAGGATTTTTTAAAAATATATAAAAAATGGCCTTCCCAGGCAGGGAATTTAATTGCATGCAAGTACATTTTTTTAAAAAACCATTCCTGAGAAGGTGCAATTTTTCCTAAATTTACATATACCAGATATGCATTCTATTACATTTCATTGAACAAAATCAACTCTCTTGTTCATTTGTTAAAACACTTTGATAGCTCACTGGATTAATGCTTCACCATTAATGCTTGTTAAGAAAAGGGTTTGCTGCACTATGTACAAGCATATATGTGCAAAGCTCAGTAAGAAAACATACATAACTCCAAAAGTGCCCTTTTAAATGACTTACCTGAACTGGAAGGAGGATCCTGGCTAGTGGATGGGAGGTCTGCCTCTTCAGATGGCTGAGCAGATTCTTCCTCCTGATGCCCTTCAATTTCCAACATTACGTCCGAACTAAGACTGAAGAAATAAGATATGCTTAGTTTGTCAACCAATGAATTAATGGGGTTGAAGCACTTCTCAATTAAACAAGTCATCAGGGGAAAAAACCAAACTGAAAGGGATCAAATTAAAAGATCCCATGGGCTCTGGCAATAATTTTCAATACCTCTCTGGCCACAAGAGAGGTGCCAGAAAACTGGAGCACAGCCAATGTGGCACTGTTACTCAAGAAGGGAGGAAGGGATAAACCAGGGAACTACAGGCCAGCCAGTCTAACCTCAGTGGTGGGGAAACTATTGGAAGCAATTCTGAAGGACATAATTAATCTACACTTGGAGAGGCAGGGATTAATCAAGGACAGTCAGCAAGGTTTTGTTAAGGGGAGGTCACGTCTGACAAATTTGATTGAATTTTTCAAAGAGGTGACCAGGTGTGTAGATGAGGGCAATGCATTTGACGTAGTCTACTTGGGCTTCAGCAAGGCTTTTGATAAGGTCCCACATGAGAGACTGTTAACGAAGGTAAGAGCCCATGGGATCCAAGGCAATTTGGCAAATTGGATCCAGAATTGGCTAAGTGGCAGGGAGCAGAGAGTGATGGTCGAGAGGCATTTTTGTGACTAGATGGCTGTGTCCAGTGGGGTTCCCACAGGGATCGGTGTTGGGTCCCTTACTGTTTGTGGTATATATAAACAATTTAGACTTGAATTTAAGAGAGTTGATCAGTAAGTTCGCAGACGACACGAAATTGGTGGGATGATAAATAGTGAGGAGGATACCCTTAGATTACAGGATATCCAGCTACCTTAAGGGACCGGTGGACATGCACGCCAAGGAACCTCTGATCCTCGGTACCTCCCAGAGTCCTGCTAGTCAGTGGCAAATAGAATTTAGTCCGGATAAGTGTGAGGTGAGGCACTTGGGCATGACAAACAAGACACGAGAATACACAATGAATGGCAGGACCCTGGGAAGTACCGAGGATCAGAGGTTCCTTGGCGTGCATGTCCACTGGTCCCTTAAGGTAGTGGGACAGGTAGATAAGATGTTTAAGAAGGCATATGGGATACTTGCCTTTATTAGTCGAGGCATAGAATATAAGACCAAGGAGGTTATGCTGGAACTGTATAAAACACTGGTTAGGCCACAGCTAGAGTATTGCGTGCAGATCTGGAATCCACATTATAGGAAGGATGTGATTGAGAGAGTGTGCAGAGGAAATTTACCAAGATGTTGCCTGGGCTAGAGCATTTTATTTATGAGAGATTGGATAGTCTGGAGTTATTTTCCCTGGAGCAGAGGAGATTGAAGGGGGACATGATTGAGGTATATAAAATTATGAGGGGCATGGATAGGGTAGACAGGAAGGAACTTTACCCCTTGGTGGAGGGATCAATAACCAGGGGGCATAGATTTATGGTAAGGGACAGGAGATTTAGAAGGGATGTGAGGAAGAGTTTTTTCACCCAGAAGGTGATGGGAATCTGGAACTCACTTCCTGAAAAGGATGGTAGAGGCAGAAACTCAAAACATTTAAGTAGTATTTGGATGTGCACTTGCGATTCCATGGCTTAGTGCTGGAAAATGGGATAATAGTTAGGTACTTGTTTGACTGGCGCAGACTCGATGGGCCAAAGGGCCTTTTTCTGTGCTGTAGACCTCTATGGCTCTAAGATTACCAGTTGTAACGCTTAACAAATGGAAACATCAAGTATACTACGTCACTGAATACTAGGATACTGGTTTGTAACTATGTTTTAAGACACCCTACTTATTGACTTCCATTGTGCCAATGGAAAGATGTCTAACACAAGTCATCCACAACCCTCAGATATAACTGAGCATGCTTCTCAATGGCAGCTATCCTCTGCCATTGGCGTTTCTGACTTCACTCCCATCCCACCACTGAAAGGCCAGCAAGTAGCCAGAAAACTTCAGGGATAGTCAGCCCAACAGCCATTTCCACTATTTTTCAATCCCCCAATCCCACCTCCCCCAGGCTGGGAAAATTCCACCTGATCCTGCCTCCACCCAGCTGGGAAACTTACACCCAAAGTTTAAGTGATTTATCAAATCAGGAAATGGAGGAGTTTGTAGATCTCTGAATGTTTAGAAAGATTGAAACATCAGATTTGACTGAAGTGATTAGGATAACTTCTCAGCAATCTAACTTTAAAGAATTCTGCAATCCACCTTCAGCAGTTTTAGGCAGAGAAATCTTTTATTTCTGTCACTGAATCCACACCATCAGGAGTTAGTGTGTAAAAGAGCCTCATGTGGCTTGAGAACCACAGTTTGGCCACCCCTCCCTTTCAGCCAGGGAGATGAGAAAAGCCTAGTGTTACTGTAAAACTGAACATATATGATTATATATAAAAGGAAGACTGAATGGGAAACTTGTCAAAGCTAGTGATAGTTCATTTAACAGCCATTTGAGTGAACTATAATTTCAAGGTCCTGCTGCCATTTACACGCTGCTCCACACCTTTGCTTCTATCACCTGAAATAGCGTCAAACCGTTGTTCAAGTACTTACGATATGTCACGTCAAGTTGTTATTGTTTAAGTTGGTGTGCATTGTTGAAATACATAAATAGACACTGCACTCATCACGAGGGGTTGATCAGGTTCTGCTTTAGACAGCCTTCAAAACTGTTCCATTGAAGCTAAACAGAAGTTCCAGGAAGAGCACCTCATTTTCATTAGATACTTGACAGCCTTCCAGATTCAATGAGTTCAACACTTTCAGATCATAAAAATAGCTACCATCTTTTGGGCAGCAGCAGTTGGTAATAATTTAGCTATTTCAATTTACACCTCCTCTTGACATCTTTTCTTTTCTTGCCCCCATTACCACTCCCTTTTTTCCTTGGACCATCCTTTCTGTCATTAAATTACTCCTGCCTTCCACACTATCACAGACCCTCCCCTCCCACTTCCCCTGCTTTTGTACTTGCTTAAAACCAGTCACATCTAAATTATTGCATTCTGATGAAAGGACATCAACTTGAAAGTTGTGTTTCTTTTGCTGCAGGTGCTGTCTGACCTGCTGGGTATTTCCAGCATTTTGTTATTTTAAAATCACAGCATCAGCAGAATTTTGCTTATATTTTACCTAATTAGGAAAAAGGAGCTGAAGCATAAAATCCTTCCAAATGAGTTATAATATTTATTCAAGTTATTGTGGCTGTTACGAAAGCCAACTTACCTTCTTGCTAAGAGCAGAGGTCAGGAACTCCAAATGGCACAAACCTCAGTTTCCCCGCATGCAGACTGGAACAGGCTGCACATGCACAGTTCAGCATTTTGGGTTGTTGAAAAATTCATGGACTCATGGATTTGCAACAAAGACACTGTGGGTGTTTGACCACAGCTCGCCTGTCAGCTCACGTGCACCTCATTTTACGCCCGAGGGTTAAACTGTTTTGTGACCTTCTATAGTAAAGTTTATATTTGTTCGCATTCCATGGAATCTTGTGGCTTTATTGACTAAGTGTCTTGAATCTCAAACTTTGTTTACTTTAAACATACATTATTGATCCCCAATTGGATATTAGCAACTTGGGGGTCTGGTCTAGGATCATAACATGGTAAATAATTAGTTTATAAGACTTATTAAACGCTTTTCACAAAGGATATTAGTCAAAAATAACCTACCAAAATATGTGTATGGTGAGTGGACAAGTACTGTACCATTAAGAGGTAAATTAATTAAGTGGGGTTAGAAGGCTTCATGGAGTGCCACAGTCTCCAGCAGATTAACTTAATTTCCTTAGGCAATTACAAACAAATTTCCTAGTGTTTTCCTCAAATTAACCACAAGATTTTTCCTCTCCCTGAAGACAGAGATAGGAGAGCACGGGTCATAAAAGGCTGAATCAGGCAAGAGATGATTTGGTTGTTTTCCCTCATCCTTTTTACAAATATTCATACACTTAACATTCTACAATGCCCAACATTACTAACCATTGTTGATCAATTAAGGTTACGGGGATTTTTAATGTGGAGCTAATTCAGAACATAATTAGCATTCCAAATCAATTGAAATTTAATGAAGTATTGAGTTACTTATTCATTTTCAGAAGTGTAACAATAAAAACTGTAAAAGTGAATTAATGTAATATATTGTATTAAATAGTTTAAGAAAAAAAAAGGACCACAGATTGCAAGGTGTGTCTTCTATCTTACCCCTCTTGGTCTGCTCCTTCCACAAACACTTCATCCCCATCATCACCACCTCCTGAGTCAGCAGTATTAGACAGACTTCCCGTGGATGTTGTAACCATGGGAACAGATTGAGAAGCATGCTCAGTTACATCTGATTGTGTACCCTCATTGAAAACTGTTACTGAAAGAAAACAAAGTAGCAAAACATTAGTCACCTAAGCAAACTGAAATATGAGCATGATAGTAAAGTGCTAAAAGACATCAATATTTCATAATTATGAGGGCAAGTGAGCTAGTTGTAAGGCTTACAACTTTCTTGCCTGCGTATTAAACAGGCACGGCTCCATATTACACGAGTGAAACTCCCAAATAAAACAAAATGCTTGAAAAACTCAGGTCGAATGTGGACTCGAAACTTTAACTTTCTCTCTCCACAGATCCTGCCAGACCTGAGTTTTTCAAGTAATGTGTTTTTATTCCCGATTTCCAGCGTCTGCAGTATTTGGTTTTATCTTAGTGAAACTCCCAAAACCTGTTCATGTAATCAGAGGTGAATCCAGTGCTGCAGCTCAGTAAATTATATTGAAATTATATTGTATTATATTTTAAATAAACATATAATTCAACTTTCATTTTGACTACTTGCTTTTGCTATAATGTAAGCATTGTCTATGTTCTACTATATGCACTGGCTTTAACCAGTTTTGGAATTGAATATTTAAATAAATCAGAATACTGGTTTATGCAACCACTGAGCACATGAATACAAACTAATCTCAGGTATTGCCTATTGCCCAATAACTGATTCTACATTATAGAAAAAAATGAGGATGTTTATATTTTAGCAAAAAGACAACTATTTTAAGATTCAATGAGTGAAGGGAATGAGTTACTCAATTTTAAATAAGCAAGAATCAAATATTCAGACTGACGCTTAACCAGCATTACATTAATATGAAATTCTGCAAAACTTTAAATGTAAATAATGATGAGATCCTTAGAATCTCTTCTGGTTTGTTCAGAAATTTTTGCAAGTATATGCAGCACAGCTGCAAGACAAATAATTTACATTATATCATGTTACAATAAAAATATGTTGCTACAGAAACAGGCCATTTGGCAACAGATCCATGCTCTATGAGGCTCATCCCATCAGTTGTCTTTCAACCTCTTTAAAATTAGGGGAATTGCACAAATACCTCAATTTTGTTTTTTGGTTACAAAAAGCCAACAGAAAAAAATTAAATAAAGGCAAAGAATTGTGGATGCTGGAAATCCAAAACAAAAACAGAAACACCTGGAAAAACTCAGCAGGTCTGGCAGCATCGGCCGAGAAGAGCACAGTTGACGTTTCAAGTCCTCATGACCCTTCAACAGAACTAAGTAAAAATAGGAAATAGCTGATGCTGCCAGACCTGCTGAGTTTTTCCAGGTATTTGTTTCAGAAAAAAGTTAAATCCTGAAAGGACTACAGAATAAATGAGTTGTGATATTTTCTCCCCCAAAAGGAAAAAAAGTCATAAAAATAATTGTTTTCAAAGTTTAATGTTAAATGTTAGAAGCCTGCAACTGCCAAGTTTACCATTTCATTTGCTATACAAACAAAAAGTGCACTATACAACATCTCTGCATTAGCTGTACTGAACATAGCTTAGAAACAAAATATGGTGACAATGAAATGCAAACATTTGCATTTAGGCTTATTTTGCAATTCAGCAGATACTTATTTTTCAAACACAAACACAAAGTTTATTTTTCAAAGATCTGTCAGTCAGCACCAAATAAATTCAAACTCCTGACAGAACAGAGTTCTTAACAACAATTTGCATTTATATAGTACTTTTAACATAGTAAAATATCCTAAGGTACTTCATTAAAGTGTTATTGGACAAAATTTGACACCAAGCCAGAGATATTAGAACTAAGCAAAATTTTGGTTAAACAGATGGGATTTAAGGAGAGTCTTAAAAGGAGGAGAGAAAGGTGGAGAGATTTGAGGGGAGAGGAGATCGCATAGATAAGTGCCTAGACAGCTGAACACAGCCACCAAAGGTCTGGCAAACAGTTTAGGGAATGCACAAGAGTTGGAGAAATATAGAATTTCCTGACAGGTGGTGGACAAATGAGAGACAAATGAACAGCTGCAGAGGGAGATTTGGATAAGGAGATGAAAATGTTAAAAACCAAGGAATCAGAAGATTGGGAGCCAATGTAGCTAAACACGTTAATAGGTGAACAGGACCTGGTGCAAGTTAGGATGCAGGCAGAGTTTTAGATGAGTTTAAGATTATGCAAAGCAGATTAGAGGCCAGTAAGAAAAGCATTAGAAGAGTAGAGTCTGAATATAACAAAGGCATCCATAAGGGCTTCAGCAGTAAATGAACTCAGGCAGGAATGGAGACGAACGATATTATAGAGGAAGTAGGCAGCCTTTAAGATGGAAAGGATTTGGGGCCAGATAGGATAAAGTTGCAAGCAGTCTGGTTCAGCCTGAGACAGGGAAAGGAGATGAAATCGGTGGCTAAGCAACTGGTTATGCAGAAGAGACTGAAAATGAAAGCTTTATCTTCACAATATCTAACGAGGTGAAATTTTGACTCATGTGGTAATGGATGTTGGGCAGTACTCTTGATAAGATGCTGTGGAGGGGCTGAAAGGAGTTTTGGTAAAATGTGGTAAAGGCAGAGGGGCATGTTAGTGGGGTGGTGAAAAAGGCATATGGGACACTTGCCTTTATCAATCGAGGCATAGATCACAAAAGTAGAGAGGTCATGTTGGAGTTGTATAGAACCTTGGTGAGGCCGCAGCTGGAGTACTGTGTGCAGTTCTGGTCGCCACATCATAGGGAGGATGTGATTGCACTGGAGGGGGTGCAGAGGAGATTCACCAGGATGTTGCCTGGGATGAAACATTTAAATTATGAAGAGATGTTGGATAGACTTGGGGTGTTTTCGTTGGAGCAGAGAAGACCGAAGGGTGACCTGATCGAGGTGTACAAGATTATGAGGGGCATGGACAGGGATCAGCTGTTCCCCTTAGTTGAAGGGTCAGTCACAAGGGTACATAAGTTGAGGGTGAGGGGCATGAAGTTTAGGGGGGATGTGAGGAAAAGATTTTTTACCCAGAGGGTGGTGACGGTCTGGAATGTGCTGCCTGGGAGGGTGGTGGAGGCGGGTTGCCTCACAGCCTATAAAAAGTACCTGGATGAGCACTTGGCACGTCATAACTTTCAAGGCTATGGGCCAAGTGCTGGTAAATGGGGTTAGGCAGATAGGTCAGGTGTTTCTCATGTGTTGGTGAAGACTCGATGGGCCTCTTTTGCACTGTGAGATTCTGTGGTCGGTATACAAGTTTCCTTGGCATTTTCCTTTATAACTAGTGGTGAGGTTACTTAAAGTGTAAACGAGATAGCAACTACCAACAATTACATATGCACAGTTCAACACTGAAAAGTTACTGTCCAAGATGCCCTGTTCTTCCAGGAGCTATGATGCACCAGTACCTCACCAAGAAACTCTGCATTGAAATACATGAAATGGCACGAAGTTGCTGTACTTAACTGAACTATATCCACTAAACACACCTGAAAGTTAAGTCTTGTCCATTCCAGTGTAAGCTGCCAGGTCTTAATTACCAAACCTCATTCGCCCTGAAATATTTTTTTTTCTGTTTCAGATTTTAATTACTGTGGGAGATCTAAAGAACTTCTTTAATGTTTCATTTATCTCTTTCTATCTGAATCCTATCTTTCTTCACCCTAATACTTCAATTTTTATTTCTGATTTGACAAATTCAAACTCTGCAGTGTTCATTAATGATTGTTCAATGACTGGTTAAGCAGATAAACAGCTGTTTACCTTACTCACTAAAGGTCCCAAGTGCTCTGTAGAGGATGGCATATCATATCTCTTATTTATAGCTAATACCATTCGTTTATCACAGGAGAAAATCCAGTCCATTGTGTTTTCAGATTATGCCTCTGGGGGAAAGCATGTAGCTAAGAAATGGATACAATTTACATGGGAAGATGGCAATACCTATGTCCCAGAAATTCTGCTACAGAAACTAAGTGCCCAAAATTGGGCGGTATGATCAAAAGAATCAAGAGAAGATCTTATTTTAAGTATTATTGCAATAACACCCTTACTCTTCCAGGAGCGCAGTTGCTTTTCTTCCAATTAAACCAAATCCAATCAATTCCATACCTGGTGCATGAACTTGCAGTGGTGTCGTAGGTACACTGCGGCCTCCAGATTCATCTTCATGAACAGCAGCAAGGTAAATAGGAGTTTCATACATTCCTAGCCCTATAGAGGCAAGGAGATGAGTTACTCTCAACAAAATCAGAATAAGCCTATCTCCCAGAAATTGCCGGATCCCAAGCAAAAAGGTAGCGAGCTGCCCTGAATTATTGCAGACCCAAGCTGCATTGTCATCTGTGTGTTCTAAAAATGCTGCTGTTACTGGCCTTCCAATAACAACCTCTGACATTTCATTAAGAGTAAATGTTTCAACTGGTTGTTCCCTCATGGAGTGATATCTAGCACCGGTCAATGCTAAATGTGACCACTGCTGCCATACGGAACAATGGTGCTAGTAGTCTAGGTTCCTACTACATTCATTTGATAAGTGATTCGGAAAACTGTCAATTGTGACATGTAAGGCTTCAATTTAGTACACCAGAACAGTAAAGGGCTAATGCACAAAAGAATGATTAAAGAAAACAAACCACTAATCTATAAAAGGGCAGGCTCTAAATGCACAATAACCCATTTCTCTCCCCCCATGAAATATACTCAGTGTTATTGTGTGCAAATAGCTGAATCAGTTGTTGATTTACCCTGTAAAATGGAAGCACTGAGTAATGCAATAAATACAAGTGAAATTTAGTCCCAATTATCTCACATACTTTCTCCCTTTGAGCATAACATAAATTGAAGCTGTTGCAATTTAAGATTTTGAAGCCTTGGTAAAAGCATTACCTCCTTGTGATGCCAACTGTCCAAGGTCTGACTGACTTGAACTGGTCTGAGACATATCTTCAGGCGGTCCAAACCTGAACCGAGGGACTCCAGTAACCTGGGGAGAACTAACCACAACTTTCAATGTAAGTTTCAAAGCTCAAATTATGCAAAAAAAAAAGCACAAAACTAAATCTGCTACCTAAAGTCCCCTATGAATAGCTCACGATACCACCATTTGCTTACCTTTTAAAAAATTATTTCAGTAAACATGTGAATGCAAAAAAGAAATAAGTGTTAGCTTCCTCGGTATCAATGTCAAGTTGAATAAAATTCAGAAAAGGACACTTCTGGTATTTGGCATTTGTGGTAACAAAACACATTTGATTAACTTCTGTACAAATTCAGAACTTTGTTTCTATCAGAATACAAATTCAGTGCTTTGACCTTACGACGAGATTTTTACTTACAATGTGCAATAACATATCTTGCTGCCAAACACACGTTAGAGTTCAAAGTGCCCAATTTAAAAATTCCGAAAAGATTGAAAGTGTTTTTTTTACTGGACAAAGGACATCCAAATTAGAATTTAAACTACCAAAACAAAGGCTGGTTATTAGCCTCTGCACATGCTATTTGATATAATCCAGAAATCTACTTACTGAATAGCTTCTGCAAACCCATCTGATCGGTGAGGCACAACAAGAGTAGGTGTACTTGGCACCATCCTGTCATCTTCATCAAAGAAGTGTTGCTGTTAGACAAAGACAAGACAATTTAGAGGATCTCAGTATGGACATAAAAGAACCAAAAAATTGTAGCAATGCAAAATTATAGGCACTGTGTTATACTTAACTCCAATGTATTTTATACCACAAAATGTGATATTAGTAATGTTTCAATCTCAAATTTGGTGTTGCTAAAACTAACTAGCAATAACCAAAAATAGTATTCATATTAAAAAATTCAGAATAGTTGCCTGTATAGATGACAATAAGGGCTGCAAGGAGAATGAACAAACTGATAGTACGGAGGTGGGGGGGGCATCCAAGTAGGGAGAGAGAAAAGCAATGAGGGAAGTGGTATAGTACAGTCAGGGAAATAAATGTTGTCCTCTACAGACATGGCTGGGAATTTCTCAACGGTGCCAGAGTTAAGGATCATGGCTGGAGAGGAAGTTCAGTGGGGCTTTCGTGTGGAGCTTAATGACAGGATTTCTCATTCTTCTAAACATACAAGATTCTGGGGGGACTCGAAAGGGTAAATGCTGAAAGGATGTTTTTCCTGGTTGTAGAGCCCAGAACCAGGAGGCGTACTCTCAGAATAAGTGGTCGATCATTTAAGGGTGATGTAAGGAAGAATTTCTTCACTAAAAGTTCTGAATTTCTGGAATTCTCTTCTCCAGAGAGCTGTGGATGCTCAATTGTTGAACCATTCAAGGCCGGGACAGATGGATTTTTGTACTTAAGGGCAAAAAAGGGATATAGGAATCTGGCACAGAAGTAGAATGGAGTCAAATATAAGCCACAATCTTAACAGAAAACCAGAGCAGGCTTGATTTCCTTATATTATGTTCTAGCTTCCAGTTTCATTTTGTTAATGAAAACTAGTTTAACTGCCAGTTTGCACCACTATCACCCAAATCAGAAGGTTGTGGGTTAAAGCACCTTTGCAGAAATGGATCACAATCTGGACTGATATTTCAACACAAGATTGTGGGCTGCATTCAGAGGTGATGCCCTTCAGATGAGACGTTATACTGGTGGAGGCTAAAGGTCTACTGACTGAGTTATTCCTGAGGTTCCTTCCTCAACCAATTCCAAAAACAGATTAATCAGTCAGCCCATGCTTTGTTATACACAAACTGGCTGATTTGTTATGCCTGTATAAAATAATCAGTGCATTCCATTTCTTTCATGTAATGTGATGTGTTTTGCTATTAGGCCAGTGGTTCTCAAACTGAGGTCCCCATGGGGTCTATGGAAATATCCCAGCAAGTCCATGAAAGAGCAAGAGCAACAACACCACAGGGGAAAAGGTAGACAAAAGGGCAAGCTGCCCACTTGTGAAAAAGTTAAGAGTTAGTGTTAGCTTAAAAGATGCCCACTCCCAAATGTTTGACCTTCTTTGTGATGATGGTGCCTTGGCTGTCATGATTTTTATCAGTCTTGCATTTGGGAGGGAAGGGAGAGGCCACCCACTGCTCTGGTACAATTTGGACTCTGCTGTGAACAAGTGCCATTAAAAGACTGCCAGCCCTGTTATTCAAGTATATATTAAGTTTGCAATAATGCAAAAAACTGTCAGTTCAACTTACTTAAATTTTTCACCATATAATAATACTGTAAATTCCTTGAATGATTAAGCACAGAAACAGGCTCAATTTTCAAAGGTCTAGAAAGTCATGTTCAAGTGAGTGCTTTGTAATAGAATTGGAGGGAAGGAAATGCATCTCTTCATAGATGGTCTTTTTTAAAATTTAGTTTAAACAGTAACCTTCTTTGATGTTTAACATCAAAATATGGTGTTAATACATATTTGGTCAATTGCCATTTGTATCAGATGCAATTTGCGAACGGATTGCCTGTTAAAAGCCAATATATCCAATCTTGTTGGTATGCAATAGTATGCCAGCGAAATCACATGTTGCTCGAAATCTGGTTTGTCTGATCACTGTCTACATGTGTGACAGTCCTCAAATTGCTACTCTAAGTAATTAGATCAATTTTCTTAAAAGCATCATTAAAAGATGTATCACTTTCCTATTGATTGTAGTGTTTGGATTTGTGATGTGTGATTAATAATCCATTTGAAAAAGGGTCCTTCAACTAAAAGTATGCTTGAGAAACATTCAATTTGGCTCTAGATAAATGCAAGTTTGTTTGAAGCATCTACAGTGGGGAGTTCAATTTTGGAAAGCTATTAACCCAGGAGACTAGTGAAAAGGAGAAGCTTCAATTTTTTTTGGAACAGGCTGCATATAAGTCACAAATAACACTGCAAATGAAAAGCTCACATAAAATGTGACACTGTGTAATTATATAAAAGACTGCATTTTAACTACGGCATTGTTACTTACCACACCTCCAACACCTGGAGTAAGTTGGATTCCTCCTCGGCTTGACGAAGGCCGCCTAGCTGGTGGGAATCGCTGAAGAACAGAAAAACTATGCTCACAAATGAAAGACTGCATCCCTCAAGCAAAAGATCCATGAATGTCAAATTAGAGATCTCCATCATTCAAAACTGATAAGGCAGGCATACTTATACTTGGACTTTAGAATGTACCCACTAGATCTGCAAGAAACCATCATTGTGCTAACCACTTTAAACATGAAATCTACATACAATTTTCTCTCCAGCCTTCCTGTTGAAAAAGAACTTGCTTTGCTCTAGATTACTTAGAGAGCAAGGAAAAGTTTAGGGACTCCTTGTGTATCACAGATCCACTTATTGTATTGGTAGAGCACTATTATGGCATTATGTACTATTATTCTCTTTTGAAGCAGTATAAACCATTGTTAACAAACATACAGCATTTTAAAACTTTCAAAGTAATCTAATCAGGCTCTGACTCAATCTGCTAAATAGTACAACCAAGGGTTCTAAACAAAGGCATTAAGGTTGAACACATACACAATAAGTGGCAATGATTGCACATCTTAATACAACTGCTTGGGCACGTGAAACCTTCATGTCAGATTTTTTCTTTCAAGGGTTGTATTTTGTGAATCAACTCAGGGCCTAAAATTTAACTTTTTTTGGTATATCGGCCCATCATATAACCTGTGAAAACCGCAATCTTCAATCTGCCTTCACATTCTCATTAAATTGTATACTAACAAAACAAAACTTGAAATAACATCTACTTTGTTATTCACAAATGCATTTAATTTGCTTTTAAATAAACAATATTTGTTGCACCAAACAGATTAAGTACACCACAAAAATGCCAGATGCACTCAATTTCAGGGCAGGTGAGTTGTTTCCGCTTAAATCCACCAAAGCCACACCACATCCTGAGGACCAACACAAGAGATCAGTAACATTCTAAACTAGATGTCATGAATGTATAATAATTCTCATAATGTTTTTCTGTTTTTTTGTGAAGTAGATTTATGGGGGTAAGTATAGTTTGGTTTGCCTGTGTGAGAGATTTAATTACATTTGGAGTCAAGTAGACTGCAAACTTCAAATCAAAAGCAGCTAGGTGCTTGACATGCTAATGAGTAAACATGGATGCTGGCTTAGCATGTAAGGAAATTTGCATTTTTAGATAATTAAGGGAGATTTGGATTTCAAAGGGATCTCAGTCTATTTACAACTAGCCAGATAAGTAAAGAATGCGTTTATTTTTCCCCAAAGGTTAAGGACAATAAACAGTAGCAACATTTAAGTTTTTATTGTGAGGGAGATAGTTTCAAAGACATACGTAACTATAGAATTGACATATTAAGACAGAAACATATATAAGGGAGTATGAGCCTGTGTGTCAGGAGGCGGCTATGTGAGATCTAACAGAAGAGTGTGAAATAACCTTAATGAAGCCTCCAGTATGTGCATAAGTCTGCTGTCTACCGAAAGTGAAGCTGGAGAAAAGCCATTTGGAATTCCGCTGTCCAGGCTATTATATTATTTTGCTGGATCTGTTTAAAATCTAAAATCTATTTTTGGACCATTGCCATCAAGGAGGTATAACTGGGAGTCATGTTAGTTAGGAATTATAGTTAAGTAATTTGTAGTCTTATTTGCTTGAAATCTTTTTGGTAATAGATATTTGAATCTTATTTTTTTAAAAATCTACCAAGTCTTGGTGAATTCAGTGCAGGCATCTCGAAATAAATACAAATTGCTAAACCATTGTGATAGCATGATCAAGTTTCCCTAGTGGACTTTGTCCACCTGGCACACACCTGCCCTTTAATAACAAGGAATTCTAAACTGCCAGACATTTATTGGTGAAATTCCTCAAAACACCTCTCCCACCCTGAAAGTATTCATTTGAAGAAGCCAATTACAATAGGTTACAAACCAGAATGGCAAAATAGCCAAATGTTTAAATCGCTCCCCCTGCCCATTCCCACCAAAAGGAAATTCATGCACTGTCTTTCACCCTTGTATAGTTGTTCAGCAGGGCACAGGGTCAGCATAGTTATATACCGACAGTATTTTGAAGGTAGTGTAAAGATGTCATGAGAAGCAGAGGAAGAGAGATGATGTAATCAGGTTATACCTACACCACAACTGTTTGAACAGGGCAGGTAGTTGAAAGAATGGCAGGCAAGTTTCAGTCAAAACCATGATGCCAATGCAAGTTGCAAATGGAAGGGATTTGCTCATGACTTAGACATTTAAGGGGAAATTCAGAGGAGGGCAGTGATCATTAATCTATCGGCAGAGTCCAAATTAGTAGTAAGTGGGGTGGCCAGGATAAAAATTAGGAAAATCAGCCCCACGTGAGCATGCTGGGTATGGACGTCAGCAAGAGGAGAGACTAGAAGGCTGACATTTCTCCTGGTAAGGAGGAAGTGATAGGTGCTTAGATCGAGCCTTTGGAGATAGCAGAGGCAGTTGACTTATTCAAGGAGAATAGGAAAGCAGGACAGGAAAACAAGTGAGGAAAGGAAAAGGACCTCAGAAATCACAATTCACAGTAAAGTGCTCAAGTTGTCAAACTCAAACTTGCACAGAGTATACCATACACCGTAGAACCTCCAAGGATTACAGCCACCTCTGTTGCATGAATGCCAGAGTACAAAGGCTAGAGTAGCACATTTGTATACATTGACTGGTCCTGCCCCTGAATTTAGCCATGTTGGGAAACTCGGATACAAAAAAAGCTGTAGACTCATTTTATAACTGAGACACAAAACAGAATTCAGGCAAACAAATCGCATTTAATAGCTCTACTGCTGAACTCCTGATGTAATTGAAAAATTATGAATGCATTTGCAAGTCAAAATCTGCAGTCAGTGTAAATTTAATCATGCCCTCAATCTTTAAACAAAATGCTGGTACTGAATTCAATTTGTGGACAATAGTGGAAGCTCCTTTGGTTGGCTGAAGAACTGTTCCCCAAAGCTTGAGGTTGCAGTTAAAGGGTACATTAAGCTTCATTATTTGTCCACTTAAGCTCAGGGTACCTGCGCAGGTGGTCCCAGTTCTTGTGCTGGAGGTTGAATCGTTAATCGTGGAGGAAGAGGATGAGGTGGTCTCCGTGGCGATCGTAGAGGTCGTGGAGTCTGTCTTTCAGACATGGTCTGGTCTCTTGAAGTTTCTGTGGCGTAAGACTCTGCAGTGGGGACACTGCCTTCACCTCCAGCTGCTGACAAAAACAATTATTTTACCTAGACAACCTTGTCCTAATTCAGCACGTTATTCCATAATCAATAGAACCAGTAGCATATGAACTATAAAATCATCTGACTTTACAACTTGCAAATTTTACAAACTAGAATTTTAGGTATAACTGCAAGAACACAATCTTTGCCAAAAGCACTTGGACATTTCCAATACAATAATCTATTGAGCACAAGTCAGCTCATTGCATCACTTATTTGTTTTTCACTTTTACTTAAGTGCCCCCGTTTTTTCTCTTAATGCCAAACTTCTTTCCTCCCCCCACCATAATATCCAGGGTACAAAAATTAATTGATGACTCTAATGCCAAAATTGCATTCAAGTTGTGAAGATTAGTCAGGTCTATTTCCATGCAATTCACAATTTATCACCCATTTGTCAGAAGTTAAAAAAGATAATTCCAGACATCATATTTACTCAAATTGATAAAGCAAATATACTTAACTAAGTGTGTAAGATGAAAGTAGATGGACCCATCAATTGTGAAGATATTTTGAGCTTCTCCATTCTTTAATAATGCTGTAATCTCTCAATGTTGAACAACTACTGTACTGGTTTTATAAAAAGCACATCATACCGAAAAGTTACAGTAATGTTACAAAGATGCAGATAGGTTCAGTTAAGGAAAGGCTGGGTCCTTTCAATACCATCCTGCAGGTTGGATCTCTTTTCAGGTTCCTTCCTAGCACAAAACCACAACTGGGTCTTTAAGCATCAGTGACCAATTCTGCTGTGCACAAATCTTCTGCTGACCTTTGTGCAATACAGAATACGTAAAGTTATGCAAGGACACAGGGTCTGAAACTGCATCCTGATATATTAATAGTATATATGAAAAATTGCAGTCTGATATTGTAACCAAACCAATCGACATTTCTGTAACTGAGTTAGTGCCTTTGCAAAACAAGCAAGACAAGGAATTTCAAAAGGCATTTGTTACCAAAATTGCAGGGTGCAATTTTAACCCAGTGTCTACTTCATCTTTCAGTTGTTCAAATGCAAGGAATTTACTAATACTTACAATTGTCTTCTGGCATTTGGGTACTTTCTCCTTCCTTACAAGTGCTGCCACTTTGCTCATTGTCTGTGCTAGGCTCTGCCCCATCAGCTCCCTATGTGGAAGGTGAGAAAAGGATGTGGTCTATCTTCAATGTCACAAGCTCCTTTCTCACAAAACTTCAAAATTTAAGCAGTCTAATTTCACCTGTCACATTACTCAAAACCCTGAGTGATGTTGACGGTGTCAAGAAAAAGTCACTGACCCAAAAATTAAGCAGCCTATTAAGCTAACTACTTTTAATAAGTACAGTACAAAGTTATGATTAAACTTTCAGAATGTGTTTAAAAATTTTTGCAGAAACAAAGTTACAGATTATCCAAAATTAGAAGGGTTCAAAATGCAAGTTTCTGATAAAATCTAGTAAGAATTCCATACAAATAAATTTCCTGCCCTTGTTTAGTGCATACTATTCCAAAAGCTTAATTGCAGGATAATAGCTACCATTAGAAATTACTGATAGTCTTCCCACTATTTATGTAGATAGGACTAATTTAATAGTTTGGATACTGGTCTGTGGATCAAATGGATATACTAACTAGTCATCTCTTAAAAAAATCAGTTTCTACAACAGGTCAAACATTGCAATGTCGATTAATGAGCCAAGCTGGTCAATCATTAACAGCAGACAACTCAGCTCAGGTATTAGATTACCAAAACTATCAGAGGGGTTAAGTGTTCCAGTTTTACAAGCTCAGATACCACTTTGACCCAAAAGATCTCCCACTTGTACACACTATAAAACAGGAGAGTCACTACTTGCTAAATGGCATTCACTGGGTTTGAGTTCTTGGCAGCTAGTCAGAAGGTACCTGGTACTGTTTACAAAGATTACTCCAATGAAGAGAGAGAGTTGTATACTCAAGTTTGCAAAATAATACAAGTTAGGGTGCATAGTATGCTGGATAGATGAGAACAGGAATTTTAAGGGGCAACAATACTGAGTGTGAGAAAAAGCATCAGAGTTAAACACAAGTCATCACATCAACTCAAATACAATTCAATATACTTAACATTTAAACCAGGTGGTGTGCAGCATAAAAGATTTGGTTGTTCAGTAACATAAATCACTAAAAGTTACTCAGTAGGTGCAAAAAAAAACAAAGGTTAATGGAATGTTGACAGTTATCTCAAGCGAGGTTGGAGTTCAAATGATGCTTCTGTTGTTACAATGAGTTGTTCACATTCCATCTGGGGTACAGTATTTAGCTTTAGCCACCAAATTTCAAGAAAATTACGTTGGCCTTGAAAGGGATACAGCACAGATTCACCACAATGATAGCAGGACTTAAAGGGTTAATTATGAAGGGCAGGTTGCATATACTTGGCTTGCATTATTCCCAGCTTAGAAGGCTGAGGAGTGATATAACTGAAGTGTTTAAAATGATAAAGGGATTCAATAGGGTACAGTCAGAGAAACTATTTCCTCTGGAGTGAAGACATGAGGAACCATTATTTCCACACAAAGGATAGTGAAAATGTGGAACTTGACCCTTGACATAGAAAGCGGATGCTGGGTCAAATAATTTTCATGGTGCGGGATTGACACCCAATAAAAATCTATCAAAGGATATGTAGCGTGCAGGAATATATGAGATACAGATCAGCAATAATGTAAAAGAAATGGCCTAACCCTGTAGGTATCATGGTGAACATAGAATACAAAACAAACAGTATCTGGAGTGCAGTATGTTGAAATCTAAACGTTTGGTATAGACTCAGCATACAGCCTCTGTTTACCCAATTTGATTCTTTGGTTTCATTATTGCATGCAAGGAAACCACATTTCTTTTTTTTAAAAGTTTCTGGAAGCGGTATCTTTAAATGAACAACCCTGATCACTGTATTTTAGCTCACTTCACTCACATCTATCTTCCAGGGTCTTGAAAGATCTTCAAACCTCAATTTTTGCATACCTCTGTATCACCACCATAATTATCTTCGCCATCAGGACTACCCCCATTACTATCTTCACCATCACCATCACCATCCTCAATTCCAGTATCATCATCCTCATCATCCTCATCATATTCCTCCTACAAGAATCAAAAACAGTTAATGGGGTCAGAACCTTCAGTTTGCACCTCTGGAAAGCTAAAATATACATTTCCAAGTAAACTTCCTTCATAAAATTCTGTTCTTAACATGTTCTCTTTTCTGCACCCCACAAAATTTCCACACGCAAATGTCTTGTTCTCAAGCAAAATATTAGTTTGGTGATGGCAATTGGAGATGTTACTCTGTTTTACAGAGAAACTATAATCCAATACAGGAGCAAAATTAGATTACCAAACAGGATCACTTGAAATTCTCAATGCTAAGACTTCAATCTGCCAATACCTATGTTGCTAATTCAGCAAAGTTGAATTATGAAAGAAGGTTTATCCTCCCAAGCAAGCATTCTTGGTCTTACTTGCTCAAATGCTTTTTTTGGACTGAGGTAACACTTAAAATAGATATAGTTGTTTATTTACTACTGGTAAGATAGTGGGTGACCATTGCTGCCACCCACATTTCCTACACACAACAGTAACTACACTTCATAAGTAAGTAATTTGCTGTAAAGTGATTTGGGACACTAAGCTTACGCAAGCGCGCGCGTACAAGCATTTTAGATAAATTCCACACAACAGTAAATTAAAATTAAGCATTATATTATAATTGTTATATGTTGCAGTATTTAACAGGGAGACAAATCAGGTGGACATGACATTGGAAGATACTGCTAGAACTGATACAACCACATTTAAAAGTAAACGGCAAAATGTTTAATTTAAACTAATCAAACTCAGGAGGATAAGACCCTAGTCCAGGCAGATTACATCCATACATTCTAAAAGAATTAATACTGCTCCTGTTGCCTCTTTGGATTCTTTTAGAATGTATGGATGTAATCTGCCTGATTTGTCTCCCTGTTAAAGAACTTGGAGCCTTTGCTAACCTATTAAGAATCCAAAGAGGCAACAGCAGCAAAGGGGTAGTGGCAATAAGTCCAGCAGACATCTAACATTAAACCTATATTTGAGGAGTTACAAAGCGTTCAAGCCATTATAGACCAGCCACATTAACACATATAGTAGAGAAGTAATTGAATTTCTACTAAAGGCTCCAAGTTCTGAATATCACATTAGATCAGATGAACTGAAGAGAATGCAAAAAAGATTCAGGAAAGGATCAACAGGTTGGGTCTCTTAAATCTGATGGTTGACCTAACAGAGGACTTAAAATAATGAATGCTTTCATTTGAACAGGCAAGAGTCTTTCCACTCCAGTAGGAAAAGCAAAACTAGATGCCAAGACAATCATCAAATCAAATAGGGAATGCAGAAAAAAAAACTGGGAAGTGGCGAGAACATGGAACTTGCTACCACAGTGCATACTTAAGGTAAAATCATACAGATGCAATTAAGGGGAAAGCAAAGTAAGCAGGAGGGAGTAGGAAAGAGAGAATTACATTTAGTTAAATAAGGATGGGAGAAGCAAATGGAGCATAAACATTACCATGAGCTGAATGGCCTGTTCTATGCTGTAGTTCGTCTCATCTTGTGTTTCACCAAATTATCTATAAACTATTCAGCAACATTTTCCTCAGTGATAGTCATCACTGTTGCTGGTCACAGGTACGGGCTGAGCATAATTTGGATTCCAACACACTCATCTTCAGAATTTTTACCTGCTCTTGGTCCTCCTCATTTTCTGCATCTTCATCACTCTCTATTATAATATATTCAGTTTGTGTCTGAGAATTTTGTGATGACTGGGTATTCTGTTGGTGTTCGGGTGGTTGAGGTACCAAATCCAAAGAATGAGATGTCTCTTCATTGTCCTCCATCAGTTGAGAAGGGGGATAATCTTCAATGACCACCTACAACAAAAGATGTCACTGATTACAATCTATTTGTTCCCATGTGAAGTTTTACAGAAATTTCATTGGTGGAATCATCTGTTATCTTCTTAAAATGTTACAAATGCAGTCTTCATCAACATGCTCTTACTTCCCATTGTCACCTAAGTTACACTTAAGGATTTATAATGTCAGATGTCCAAATTCTACTCTGCATTGGGAGAATGCAAAAAAATCACTACCACATGGAGTTAGTTATTGAGGTGTACAACAGATACCAATCTCAGAACTGTTTCTCATTCAATGCCATATTTTTATTTTAGTGTTTTACCATTTGGTATGATTTTTATTCTTAATACTTTTAAAACTTTCTCCATGAAGCCTCCAGCTTTTTGTTATCCTCCCCACATCTGCCTCTGGCTGGCTGGACTTCAGCTCTTTTTTGGAAAAAAAGCAATTTAATCTCCCATACCACCACCCCCCATTTCTACTGCTCATTTTAATGAATGCATCTGGCTGTGTTATGAAAAGGATTGTTTCTCTCCCCGCACCACTGGTCCTGCTCCCAACTGTCAGCCTTAGATAAATCTCCTGGATTTTACATTGCACACTCACTTCATTTGTTTCCTCCCAGACTTTTCTCTAGAAAGCCATGCAGTGCCATGCTGCTTCTCCCAAAGCAGACTTTTACCTGTTGTTCTACTTTTTCCCACTCCCTAGTCAGCCATTTCCAGCTGGCCACTCCAACTTAATCTCATTTTCAAAACAAAGGATCAGAGACAGCCGAGTTGTCATAATCTCAAATTTTGCTGCAGAAGCATCTGTGAAGAATCAGTAATTTGCCACAAACAGATCATGGTGAACCTAAAACCTCAAAAAAAAAATTGCACTCCATAATCTGGGTCACTGGGCTGATAACCATGCAATTGAAAGAATTTGCACTTAGAATAAAACTATCAGGCACAAAATTTATTCTGGTGGGGGAATTGCAATCAGAGTGGCTCAGGAGCATCACTGCTGGCCAAGCTAGGGAGTCCTGAAGAAATTTGCTAAACCGAGCCTTCAACACGTGAGAAGAAAACCTAAAGAAGGGGAGAAACCTACTTGGCCTCACTTTCAACCTACCTGTCACACATGCATCTATCATGACTGTATTGGTGAGAGTGACCAGTGCTGTCCTTGTGGAAATGAAGTTCTACTTTCACAATGAAGACACCCTCCACTGTATTGTGTGGCACCAATGTGCTAAATTGATAAATTTAATTTAAAAATTCAGATAAATTCAGAATAGATCCTGCAGGCAAGAATTGGATATTCATGAGACACTATGGGCTACCTGCAGAAGAACTGTATTAACCACAAACTAACTCAATCCAAAATATTCCTCATTGTCGCATTACCATAAAACCAGAGAAGCATGTCTAGAGGTACCAGGTGTACCTAAAACTGAGCTTCCAACCTGGTGAAGCTACAACACAATATACTTAACGTTTAAACCAAGTGGTGTGGAGCATAAAAGATTTGGTTGTTCAGTAACATAAATCACTAAAAGTTACTCAGTAGGTGCAAAAAAAAAAATCAAAGGTTAATGGAATGCACACTAAACAACAGAGGAAGTATGCTGTCAGGAATGTCAAGTGATCCCATAGACAGATCTAAGCCATCCCACAACCAACAGGTCAGACCAAGACTATGAAGTGCTTCTAGGTCAGGCCATGAGTGGTGATGGACAACAAAAGGGAAGAAAAAGCTCTTAGAACATAGGCATCCTTGATGATGGCACCCAACACTTGAGTGCAAAAGACAAGGCTGAGTATTTGCAACTATCTTCAGCCAGGGTTGCTAAGTGGATGATCCATCTTGATGTTCTCCTGAGCTCCCAACAGCACAGACACCAGTCTTCGGCTAAATCAATTCACACCATGTAATATTAAGAAATGGTTACATACACTGGATACAAAAGGCTATGGGCCCCATCATCATCCTGGCAATAGTACTGAAGACTGATGCTCATGAACTAGCTCTTCCTCTAGCCAAGCTGCTTCAGTGTAGCTACAACACTGGCAGCAATCCAGCAATCAGGAAAGTAATGGAAGGTACAGTCAACAGTACCATTCTGCACCACTGGCTCTTCAATAACCTGTTCGCTGATTTTCAGCTTTGGTTGCGTCAGGACTTCAGCTTCATTACAGCCTTGGTCTAAACATGGACAAAAGAGCTGATCTGAGGAGGCAAATGTGGTCGCCTTAGCATCCAAGGAAACATTTTTGATTGCGTGTGACATTATAGGGCCCTAGTAAAATTGATGACAATAGGAATCATACTTAGCAAAGGAAGGTGGTTGCAGCTGTTGTATGAAAATCATTTCAGCCTCAGGGTATTGCTGCAGGAGTTCCTCAGGTAGTGTCCTATCCTCAACCATATGTAGCCGCTCCATGATAGAAGCAAGTTTATTGAGGATGATTGCAGAGCGTTCAATTGCATTCAGAACTCTTCAGATATTGAAAGTGTCCATACCCACATGCAGCAAGATCTAGATAACATTCAAGCTTGGGTTGCTAAGTGACAAGTGACAGTTATACCATACAAGTGCCAGGCAATGGCCAGCTCCAATGAGGGGATCTAACCAACTCCCTTTATATTCAACAGCAGTACCAAAAAAAATTCCCCCATCAATATCCCAAAGGGGTCAATCACTGACCAAAAACTGAACCAGTCACATAAATACTGTGGCTACAAGGGCAGGTCAGCGGCTGAGATTTCTACAGCAAGTAACTAATCTCATGCCTCCCCAAAGCCAATCTACAAAGCACAAGTCAGCAGCGTGATGAATAATCTCCACTTAGCTAAACAAGTCCAGCTCCCACAGCACTCAAGCACACCATCCAGGACAAAGCTGGCTGCTTGACTGACACCTCATCCACCTTAAACATTCATTCCCTCCACCACTGACACTATGGCAGCAGTGTGTACCATCATGTACAAGATGCAATGTGCAACAACACCCCCCCCCCTTAAACCCGTAACCTTTACCAACTTGAAGGGCAAGGGCAGCAGACACACAGGAACACCACCTGCAAGTTTCCTTCCAAGTCATGTACCAGCTTGACTTAAAAAATATATTCCAAGCCTTCCATTGTCACTGGATCAAAATCCTGGAACCCCTTGCCTAACAGCAGGGGTTGCACATGGGCTGTATCTATTCAAGAGGACAGATGTCTCCATCTTCATGGGTAATTTGGGATGGGCAATAAATGAAGGCTTTGCCAGTAACACCCACATATCATGAATGAATAAGAAGAAATTGAAGCTGGCATCATTCGCGTTTTTAAAATTCATCAGATAAACACTGCACATTGAAATAAAATCAACTATTACAAATTTCAGCTGTGTTGTAAAAATTCTCAGGAAACGTTTCCTCTAAACTGCAAAGCCATGGGGCAATCTGGAATGTACCAAGCAATGCAACAAGCAAGCTGCTCACAAAGAAAAATTAGAGGGCACATCACTCTCAGGTACAGTGGCACTGGTCACCCTCATTAGCAGATTCTAGGCTTCTGGCCTTCCAAAGTTGTCATTTCCTAAAATCTTGTATGTTAAGAAAAGGTGAGGGATGTAACAAATGTAACCCCTATAACAAGATACCAAGTCTTTCATACAAGCTCTCATATGCACTTTCCTAATCTTCTGATTGGCAACACTGAAACACCCTAGTGGACACAGCATAATAAACAGGAATGGAAGTCGACGACACAGCTCCTCTCGTCTGTTTAGTCATTCAATGTAATCATGGTTGATCTTCTGCCTCAATGCCACTTCCCTGTTCCATCTTCATATTCCCTGATTTCCTGGGGGACCAAAAAACGTCTAGCTTAACCTTATATATATTCGATATTGGAACATCCAAAACCCTCTGGGGTCTTCAACTGAAGACACACATCTCAGTCCTAAACGATTTCAATCTCTATCCTGTCAAGACTTTAAAGAATAGTTTCAATGAGATCACCTTCCATTAATTCTCAAGTAAATAGGCCCAATTTACTCAGCCCCTCAATACAGGGCAATGCTCTCATAGTAGGAATTGATCTAGTGAAACTTGACTACACTGCCTCCAAACCCTGTCTTAGAAGGCACAGGGTACTCCTATGGCTCGCCAAAGTTCTATCCAATTGTAGATAGGCTCCCTCACTCATATTCCAATGCAAAATGACTCAGTTGGTTTAACATGCAGCACGCACATAACTAGACAAGATAATGTTTAAACTCAAGAATTATATTTCCCATAATGCTTCCACCTGGCATAGGGAAAAAAGCGCTAGGTGGAATATAACTGAATTTTGTCCTTTCTAATCAGCCTACAGCTTTAAAAAAATTAAGGCCAACCTCTCAAAGCTTTTGTGCAAATTTCATGGTCATATATTTTCTTATTTCTGTTCCTTCTAAATACAGAAAGGAGACCTTGGCTTCAAGGAATTGACCACAGCTGTTAATCCCTCTCCCTCACACTCCCCAGGCTTCATTGTCAACAGCCCATGAACATGGGCCATCTTAATAGGTAGGGTTTTTTTTTTCCATGACATCAGACATAATCATCACAGCCCTGCCCCTTGTCCCATTGAGTGAGGGATGCAGCTTCATTGATTTTGTTAGGCTATGATGGCAGTCAGGAGAGTAGGCTATGATGGGAGTCAGGAGAGTGATTATTTAAGAAATAGTGATGGAAATGAGGGGGCAGGAAAAGCACAAACATACGAATGAGGAGAAGTAGGCCATTCAGCCCCTTGAGCTTGCTCCAACATTTAATATCATGGCTGATCTGATAGCAACCTGAAATCTGTATCCCACATACCCCCGATAACACATCACCCCCTTGTTTACCAAGAATCTATCCACCTCAGCCTTAAAAACATTCAAAAACTCTGCTTCCACAACCTTTTCAGGAAAAGGATTCCAAAGACTGAACCTTGAGTGAAAGATTTCACCTCATCTGCATTAAATGGGTGACCCCTCATCTTTAAGCAGTGACACCTAGTTCTAGATGCTTCCACAAGAGGAAACATCTTCTCCACATCCACCTTGTCAAGACCCCTCAGGATTTGCTGTTTCAATCAAATTACCTTACTCTTCTAAACTTCAGTGGATACAAGCCTAGTCTGTCCAACCTTTCCTCATTAAGACAATCCACCGATTCCTGGTATTAGTCTGGTAAAGCTTCTCTGAACCTGCTTCCAATGCATTTACAGCCTTCCTTAAATAAGGTGGAAAATACTGTGCATAGTACTCCAGATGCGGTCTCACTAGTGCCCTGTACAACTGAAGCACAACCTCCCTACTTCTGTATGATAACATTCTATTAGCTTTTCTAATTTCTTGCTGTACTTGCATATTAGCCTTATGCGATTCATGCACTAGGGCACCAAGATCCCTCTGCATCTCAGAGCTCTGCAATCTCTCACCATTTAGAAAAAATTGCTTCTTTTATTCTTCCTGCCAAGACAGACAAGCAGACAGACAGACAGACAGACAATTTCATATTTTCCCCACGTTATACTCCATCTGCCAAATCTTTGCGCACTCACTTAACCTACTTATCTCTGTTTGTAGTCTCTATGTCCTCTTCACAACCTATTTTCCTATCTATCTTTGTCTCAATAGCAAATTTGGCAACCATCCCATCTATCCCTATTTAAATTGTAAATAGTTGAGGTCCCAGAATTGATCCCTGTAGCATGCCACTCATTCCATCTTGCCAACTTGAAAAACCCATTTATGCCTACTCTCTGCTTCCTGTTAGCCAGCCAATCTTCTATTCATGCCAATATGTTACCCCCTATACCATGAGCTTTTATTTTTCACAATGATCTTTGATGTGGCGCTCTATCAAATGCCTTCTGGAAATCTAAGTACAATACATCCACCAGTTCCCCTTTATCCACAGCAAATTGCTTCCTTAAGAACTCCAATAAGTTGGCTAAACATGATTTCCCTTTCACATCCCTCTTCCCATCCTTTGAGCAATGGTAATGACCCTTGACATTCAAAGGTATCACCATTGCTGAAGCCCCTACCATCAACACCCTGGGGGATACCTTTGACCAGAAACTGAACTGGACAAGCCAGATAAATACAGTGGCTACAAGAGCAAGTCAGAGGTTAGGAATCATGCGATGAGTAACTCACCTCCTGACTCCCCAAAGCCTGTCCACCATTGATAAGGCACAAGTGAGGATTCTGATGGAATACTCTCCACTTGTCTGGATGAGTACAGCTCCAACAACATTCAAGAAGCTTGACTCCATCCAGGACAACAGCCCATTTGATTGTCACCCCACTCACAAATATTCTCTACGCCAGAGAGTTATGGAGGGTAGATCACTGAAATTATTTAAAGAGGTGGTAGATAGGTTTTTGAAATATCAGAGTTAAGAGCCATGAGGAGCTGACACCAAAGAGGAGTGAGGCCTGGTGCAGATCAGCCATCATCTTTTTGAATGGCAGGACAGGCTTGAGGGGCCAAATCCTGCTCCTATTTCTTATGTTCTTATTCACTCCCTTCACCAGAAACTGCAGAAACTCACCAAAGTTCCTTAACAGCACCTTCCAAACCCACGGCCACTACCATCTGGGAGGACAAGGGCAGCAGATACATGAGAACACACCATCTGGAAGCTGCCCTCCAAGCCACTCAACATCCTGACTTGGAAATATACGCTGTTCCTCCACTGTCACTGGGTCAAAATCCTGGAACTCCCTCCCTAACAGCATTATGGGTATACTCACACCACAGGGACTGCGGTGGTTTGAGGCAGCAGCTCACCACCACCTTCTCAAAAGCAATTGGGGATGGCAATAAATGTTAGCCTGGCCAGCAACACCCACATCCCATAAAGAAACACAAAATATTTCCATGACATATTCAAGCAAAAAAAATGCTGCAATTCAACTACATGGTGGACTGCATTTGGAGATGGTGATCAATTAATATTGCTTGGTTAGGAAACATTTAAATTTTATGACATTTTCTCAACAATTCTGTACAAAAATTTCACTATATTTCAAAACACTCAACTGCAAACAGCGTTTTGAAAGATGTCAATATCACTAGTGCCTGGATTATATTTGTTAAATATTGATTTTGACAGCTCTTAAGGAGCATGTAGAACATGGAACTATTTACAAGGTATATGATAAATCCTGAATAAAGACAGGATAATAAAATCTGGGTGTTCATACTCACGAAAAAATTTGAGTTATTACCGGAAAGAGCTTCATGCAAAGAGCAATAAATATCAGTCATGTAAGGAAGGTGGTAAACAACTTTGACCAGAGTTTTAAGTTTCCATATTATGAGCAAGAACAACAAATGAACTTAACATCTTTATTTAGTGTTTTGCACATAACTTAATGCCACCTGAAGTTGTGACATCCAACTTCACATTAATTCTAAAAGAAGTACTTACAAGTCATCACAAGATGGTGCTATAGGAACACTTTTCAAAGAAAAATTATCCTCCTGAAGATAAGTAACTGCTACCCCATTGTACTCACCCAGCATCTCAAGTATTCAGTGCCTACCTACTTCCCTGCTTGTTGAGCAGCATGGGTTCCACTCCTGGATAAGCTACTTTTATCGAGCTGCAATAATATTGCTGCTGCTTCTTTCCTATCAGTATTTGTTAAATGGTTGGCCGAGTCTGCCACAAGATATTAATTGTTCTCACTTGCCACTTATACACCTTACAACCAAGGTCCTTCTGGTCATTGCCAACCCTGCACCCCTAGCTTCTCAATGGTCTTGGTATTTATTTAATTTCCTCCCGCATAGGCCTTACTGAATTACTTTCCCTCAAATGAAGCTCAAATTCCAAACTGTTAGTTGTTGTCCAGATCTTTAGGTGTTGCTGTTAACAAAGGGTTCTTTCATTAAGCCGACATCTTCATTCAGTTTCTTGTATTTTAACCCCAATTTGTTCAATATATCTCCAATGATTAACTTTAATTTGTAGTTGCCATTTCTCTATTCTACTACTTTATAATCATAAATCATATTTTTATGAAATGACTACCCTCATCTCATATCCTATACAACCCCTACAAAAAACTTTCCAAACTCTTAAATATCGTTTGTGATTCCCACTGTACTGCCTGCCTCTCCATACCATACCAATCCCTCATTTCAAATTCTGCCCTACCTTATTCCAGTTCCCCACTACCCTCTATCATGCCTCACCTGTTAACTGCATATTAATTGTATTCAATTGTATACAGGCAATAGGCATCAACTAGGGATCTGCTTGTGCTATAGACAGATTGAAACTGGTTGTTGGATTAGGTGTTCTATGTTTGTAATACGCAATTCTAAAACTACTCATTCAAGTATTTATCAAGATTGATTCCTGATCTACCCCTCACCAGCTGGCCTTATGGAGTACAACACCATCACCTTGCTCTGCCTCACTGCATCTTACCCCTTCGCCCAGTTCTTTTTCACTACCTTTGCTGCTCTTTCTCAGCCCTAGTTCAATTCCACATTCTAACACTCCTTGATTTGAAAGCAAAACTTGGTCTCAACTCCTGGGTGCAATGGCATGAGGTTCAGACATACAATTTCTATGGCATAATGCTGACTAGAAGCAATTAACTAACCTGTGTGATAGAGTCTTGTGAATCCAGGTTCTCTGACTGTATTTGCATTTCAGTGTCTGTTTCTGCATTTGCTTCCACCTCCTGCAAATGTTCTTCCTAAAGTTGCAAACAAATTTTAGCTCTATGTGTTTATAACATTGTAAACAGTAAACAATAATTGCACAAAGTGAAATGTAATTCAGAAAATGGTTCCAATGAAGAACTCTGGAGCAGGAACTTCATTAAACAAATGTTCTTGCAATATGGGCAACATTAGCAAGGCAATCAATTTCTTCCATGCCTAACTGCCCTATGGTTATAAATACTTAGTTCATGGTTCATAGCAATATTTGAAGGGTAATTTTTAGTTCTGGGAAGATTAAAATTTAACTGTAGCAAATGGGATCAATGCAACAAAAGCAGCTTGAAGACTATTACACTTAAAAGGTTGGAGCCATCTTGACTTAAGGGATTAACAGCTAGAAAAGCAAGATCATAAGACAACAGGTGGGCTTACTGGAGAATTGGAAACGAGGTGTCGACAATGCCGGCAAAGAAATGCAGCCCAGAGTGTTTTGCTTTGTGAGCTTAAGCTACAATTAATCTAAGGAGAGGACGAGCCCTGAAAGGTTATGTTGTCAGGGATGGGTGGAGCTGAAGAAAGTTCTAAGGTTTCAATTTAGCAGTGTGCTTACTAGGGCAGTGAGCATTCGGCAACAGGAGCAAAGGCTGCTGTTAGTAGGTTCTGTGCAATTGGGGCTCAGGAGAAGTCCTGGGAGCCATTTGATAGCTCTGTGCAGTTAAGGTTCAGAAGCAGCCTTGGGAGCCATTTATAGCTTGGTGTAGCAGTGGAGATTGGAATAAAAACAGAACTACCTGGAGAAACTCAGCAGGTCTGGCAGCATCGGCGGAGAAGAAAAGAGTTGATGTTTCGAGTCCTCATGACCATTCGACAGAACGGATGAGCTTGATAAAATCCAAGGGCAGACCCAGCCCAGTGAAGCTATGGCTATTAAAGAGCTAAAATTGCACAAGTAGAGGCTGAAGTGCAGACTTGTAAATTCAGGGGAACAGAGTCTCAGGAGACAAGACTGAAACCCTGGGAGGTGCGCGATCATTGGGGCAGTCCAAGTTGGAGCAGCTTTGAGGGAATTCAGAGGCTTAATCTTCGAAAGTGAAAGGTTTAGAACCCTTGTAAGTGAGACAGTTTCAACAAGATTCATTGGCTCATTGTTTACTGATGTCTGAGCGCATTGCTGAGGAATCCATGAGATGCCTCTCGGTTGCATTTGCCATTTATGAAACGGTACGATGTGTTTGACCACACAGTGTCTGTTAATTCACATATACTGTAACCTTCAGGACTGAGAGACAAGATATTGTATTTTTTTCCCACCCTGTATAGATTTTGTTTGTTCAAAACCCATGGAATCTTAGCAAGTGCCTTGAATCTCAAACTTTGCCTACTTTAAACAAAACGTTATTGGCCCCTAACAGGATCGTGACAAAAACTTGAGTCTGGTCAAGGATTATAAAGTGGCAATCAGCCTTCATGAATCACTGCTATATTTACGGTCAGTGTTGCCACAATGCCATTAGGAGGATTTCAAATTATGATTTTTCCCTTTAAAAATGATTCATCTAACTTCTGCCTTTTACAAGTATACGTTTCTTGCAGTAGTGCAAAGTTGCCAAAAATTTAACCTACAAATGCCAATATTGATCACTGATGCTGCTCTGTGATTGGCTGAATGTCATTTGGAATGAATTACAGGGAGGTCCTTCTTTCTCCTGCCCTTCTCCACACACATCATTAGCTGCTCAATTTGGAGCAGAGATGAGAACTTGGGAGCAAAAAATGGCACACTAAGGATCATCTAGACCATGTAACACTCAGGAGATATTCAAAATTTGACTGGGCTGTCAACAAATACTATGCTGTAGCATTATTTCTTCTTAGATGAATGCAGTCATTGTCTGCCATCTAAATAGGCTGGTAAGTGCAATAATATAATGCAGAAGTGAAATGAAAGAGCAAAATCAAAGAATTAACTTACTGTGTAAGATGAATGATTTGATCATAAAAGGGATAGCACTGAAAAACATATTATTGTGACCACAGAGCTCTATTCCCTCCAAACTCTAGACCATCATGTAGATGTAGGCATGAATGGAATATATGACTCAACATCTCTACATTATTCCCAACTGCGCATGTTTATGCAACTTGATTATGCAGTGGAGCTTGGGAACTTCTCAAAGATGTGTCATTCATTAACACATTTAACATAGGAACAGAGGCAGACCTTTTGAACATATTCCACCATTCAATTAGATCACTGCTGATTAGCACCTCAACACCTTTGCTCTATATCCCAACAAAAATCTATTGACGTCTTGAATTTCAAATTGACTCAGCATCAGCCACCTTCGAAGGGAGATAGTTCCAGATTTTCCACTTCCCTCTTATGAATGTTACTTTAATTGCATTCCTAAATGGTTTGGCTCTAAACTTAGTTATACCCCTTAAAAAAATTCTCTGTGGGAATTAAGAATTCACTCGATTGAATGCCTATCATTTTAAATGCCTCAGTTATGTCACCAGTTCCAAATTTAAGGGAATTAAAGTTTATGCTTTTCACTTTAATCCTTTAAACCATCATGTCGTTCTGGTGAATCTGTACTGTTCTTGAATCAAGAACAATACATCTTTCCTGAAGCTTGGTGCTCAAAATCAAATGCAGTATCAGTTCATTACTTTACAACCACTTTTACGATTACTTTGTGCCTATGCCCTAGCTTTTATTGACTCGATTTGCAAACCCAGACACTGAAATCTCCTTCACATTTCGTTGCCCCTCACCTTTCAGAAAATATTTGTTTTTCTCCCATCCAGTGCAGGTGACTTTACACTTTCCCACATTGTCTATTTGTCACAGTTGTCTACCAGTCTTAGTGTCACCTGAAATTTAGATATACAGCCCTCATGCTTTACCCAAGCGACTGATATATACGTTTAAAAGCTGACAGCCAGTACAGAAGGCTGAGGAACACCAATCATTACATCCAGCCAATCAGAGTCTCTTCCTTTTATCCCACTGTCCCGTGTTAGGAAAAAAAGCTTCACTCACCACTCTGACAACTCTCAATTTCTTTGACTGATGTTCCAGAGATTCATCCTGACCATGACCTACATTATCTGCATTGGTCTCATCATCATCATCACGCTGACGTTTGGACATAGTAGTGGCCGAAACTGAAAAACACATTAGACAATTATTTCAAACTCAAAACTAAATTGAATTCAGCACACTCAAAGCCACATCTGGTACAATCACTGCATAAGAATGGTCCAATTAAAACAGATGCTGTTATAAAATCAACAAGCCTAACAAGATATAAACTAAATTTGGGGAAAGGAGAGCTGTATAGTTTGAAACAGTATTGTTGGTTAACTTTCATCTTAAAAAGTTATGATTTTAATTTGTTCCAGCACTCTGAATGTTACAAATTGCTCCGTAGAGCAATGAGAGCCACACAAGTCTCCAATTTCAATGATACTGAGTACAAGATGGAAAACAGGCACTCTATACAGCTAGAAGTAGATCAACTCTGCAAGAAACTTTTCATTCCTATCTTGTAAAGATCAATTATGTCATGGATTCCTTTATTGCAACACCAAATAAGCAGAAAAAGTGCTTAGTCCAAGCTAAGTCACTGTCTTCAGAGGCCTTAATTTAGTCAGTAGAATATGGGCTAGAGGTGCAATGGAGCCACGTGCAAATAACTGCTAAACTGTTTGAGGTACCACTGTATTAAAGCATCCAGGTCCTAACAATTTTTTAAAAATTGCAGGACTTGACAGGTCAACTCTGATTCCATAATTTTTACCTGCCAATCAAAATCTTGGCATTACTTCACTTTAGAGTAAAATACCAGCACTACAAGTGAAACTAAAAGAAGAGAAAATAGCTGTTGCATTTATATAGTTAAAAAAGGTAATGGAGAAAGCAGTCAGACTCCACAGATCTCCAAAGCCCAATTGTCTGTGTCTCAAGGTATTACAAGTAGTAATGAGGAAATTCCATTAATAACAATTTTCCAAAACTAATCACTTGAAAACTGTGCTGTTAGATTGGAAAATTTCAAATTGTTCTCCATTATCTAATAAGGGTGAGAGAAACCAGGTTATCACAGACCTATCACTGTCACATCAGTTGTGGGAAATAAGTAGAAACTGTCAATAATGACAGTGATTGAGCATTTAGACAATGTTGAGCTAATCAGATACTCAACACGGAAGTCTGAAGAATAGCTAATGTTTGACTAATACTATTGAAATTTTCTCTGAGATCACAAACATGAAGAATGTTCTCTACAGATGCTAGCTATATGTGTGTCCAGAAGACAGTTCAGACTCTTTCGGAATCTACAGAACTGGAGTTAACAATGGGTTTGGGAGGTAGAAGACAAGAGTGTAGGGATGAAGGGCACATAGAATTAACTATACAGCTACAGGTCAATCAGCCCAGCTGGTCTATGCTGGTGTTATGCTCCATAGTCTTCTTCCCATACTACTTCCATGCAATCCTTTCAGCTTAACTATTGATTCCCATCTTCTGATCTCTAGTTTTGAATTGTTAATGTAAAAACATTTTCTCTCTATACTCTATATTATATGAACATGCGAAATAGGTGGCCATTCGGCCCCTCAATCCTGCTCCGTTATTCATTAAGATCATGGCTGATCTGTTTAGTGTTTCAAATTCCACTTTCCCATCTATCCCTGATGATCTTTGATTCCCTTGCCTAACAAGAATCTACCTCCACCATAAAAATATTCAATGACTTCGCGTCCACAACTTTCTGAGGCAGGGAGTTCCAAAGCCACACAACCCTAAAAAAAATTGTTCTAAAAGGACAACCCCTCATTTTAAACAGTAACCCCTAGTTCCAGACTCACCCACAAGAGGAAATGGCCTTTCCACATCCACCTTGTCAAAACCAATCAGTATCTTATATACATCAATCAAGCCATCCTTTATTCTTCTAAACTCCAGTGGAAACAAGCCCAATCTGTTGAACCTTTCCTTGTAGGACAACCCACTCATTCCAGGTTTCAATCTAGTAAACCTCCTCTGAACTGCCTCCAATGCATTTACATCCTTCTTTAAATAAGACCACCAAAATTAGAGTTTTCAAGATGTGGTCTCACCAATGCCCTGCATAACTGAAGCATAACATCCTTACTTGCACATTCAATTCCTCTCGCAATAAAGGGTAGCATTCCATTAGCCTTAATTACTTGCTGTACCTGCACATTAACTTTGAGGCTCATGCACTGAAACACCTAGATCTCTCTGCACTTCAGAATTCCGCAGACATTCTCCTTTTAAGTAATATTCTGCTTTTTCATTCTTCTGGCCAAAGTGAACAACTTCACATTTTCCCACAATACTCCAACTGACAAATTTTTGCCCACTCACTCAGCCTTTCTATATCCATCTGCAATCTCATGTCCACTTCACAACATACTTCTCTACCTATCTTTGTGTCATCTGCAAATTTAGCTACCATACCTTCACTCCCCTCATCTAAGTCATTGATATAAATTGTAAGTTGAATCCCCAGCACAGGCCCCTCCAGGACTTCACGCATCACAACCTGCCAATCAGAGAAAGACCCACTTATACACACACTTCTGTCTGTCAGCCAGCCAATCTTCTACCCATACTAATATGTTACCCCTTGCACCATAAGCTTTTATCTTCCACAATAACCTTTGATGTGGCACTTTATCAAAGGTCTTCTGGAAATCCAAATACACATTTACAGGCCCCCCCTTTATCCACAGCAAATGTTACTCCTTCAAAGAATTGGTTAAATATGATTTCCCTTTCACAAAACCATGCTGACTCTTCCCAATTACCTTAAGATTGTTTAAGTGCCCAGCTATAGCCTCCTTAATGATTGATTATAACACCTTCCCCATGACAGATGTCAAACTAACTGGTCTAGTTTCTTGTTTTCTGCCTCCCTCCCTTCTTGAATTTGCTGGTCTGATGGTTCCTTTCCAGAATCTAGTGAATTTTAGAAAATTAACACTAACGTATCTACTACCTCACTAACCACATCTTTTAAGACCTGAGGATGAAGTCCATCAGGACCCAGAGACTTGTCCACCCACAGATCCATCAGTTTGCTCAGTAAGGCTTCCCTAGTGATTGGAATTTCACCAATTCCCCTCTCCCTTCCATCTCTTGATTTACAGCTATTACTGGAATGATTTTTGTATCTTCTAGTGAAGACAGAAGCAAAATATTTGTTCACTTCATCAGTCACTTCCTTACTACCTACTATTAATTCCCATTGTTGGTCCTCTAGAGACTGACACTCACTTTACTTTTTTCCTTTTTAAATACCTGAAGAAGCTCTTGCTAGCTATTCTTACACTTCCAGCTAGCTTATTCCTCATACTAAATTTATTTCTCCTAATTAAACTTTTAGTCATTCTCTGTTGTTCTTTATATTCTGACCAATCATCTGACCTGTCATCTTTGCACAGTCATATGCTCTTTCCTCAAGTTTGATGCTTTCCTTGACTTGTTAACCAGATTGTGGGTCCTCCGTTTATAATTTATTATAGTAGGAATATACTTATTATGTATTCTGAAATATTCCCTTAAATGTCTGCCAATGCTTCTCTATTGATCTATCCCTTAGCCTAGTATCCCAGTTCACTTCAGCTAGCTCAGCTTTCAAGTCCACGTAGTTGCCCTTATTTAAGTTTAAAATACTAGTCTTAGACCCAGAGTCTTTTCTCCTTTTCAAACTATGTAAAATTCAATGATATTGTGGGTGCTGGCACTTAGGGGTGCCTCCACTTTTGAGGTCATGAATTAACCCTGTCACATTACACAATACCAAGTCTAATATAACCTGCTCTCTGGTTGGTTCCAGAACATGCTGTTTTAAGAAACCATCTCAAAAGTATTCTATGAACTTCTCATCCAGGCTACTACTGCCAATCTGAATTTTCCAGATTATACGTAGATGAAAATCACATGATTATTGCTTTCCCTTTATCACCAGTATCCAATATTATTTCTTGTATACTTTGTCCTACACTGTGGTTACTGTCATGGGGCCTGAGGACCACTCCCACTAGTGACTTCTTTCCTCATCACCACCCGGACTGATTCTACATCTTAATTTCATCAACCAAAGTCATCTATTGCACCAAAGCCATCCTTGATTAACAGTACTACTCCTCCATCTTTATCAAGCTTCCTATTCTTCTTGAATGTTATATACCCCACAATATTCAGGACCCAATCCTCGTCATCTTGCAGCTTCGTAATGGCCATCAGATCATATTTATTTACATCAATGTATCCTATCAATTCATTTACTTTGTTATGAATGCTATGTGCAGATTCAGAGCCTTCAATTTTGTCTGTTATCTTTGTAACATCTAGTCTTGACTGTTGGTGTCTTCTGCCCCATACTGTTATACTACTATCCTCATTTTCCATATTACTATTATGCTCTCCTGTCTTGAATCTACCCCTTGATTTGCTACATCTACTCAAACTGAACCGCTCATTCTCCTTTTTTGGTTAAAAGCTCCCCCCTAGTTACGTGATTCACAGGTACATATCTCAGCACAATTCAGATGTAGACCATACCAATGGAACAGCCTCCACTTTCCCCAGTTTTGCAGCCAGTGCTCCATGAACCAGAATCCACTTCTCCCACATCAGTCTTTGAAACACGCATTCATGTCTAATCTTATTTGTCCTATGCCAATTTGCACGTGGCTCAGGTAATAACCCAGAGATTACCACCTTTGAGATTCTGCTTCTTAATTTGGTACTTAGTTCCTCATACTGACTATGCAGAACCTCTTTCCTTGCCCTGCCTAAGTCATTGGTACCGACATGGACCACAATGAATGGATCCTCCCCCTCCCATAGCATGCTCCACTCCAGACTTAACCAAATGTCCCAAGCCCTTACACCAGGCAGGCATCACAACCTTCTGGAGTCTTGCTCTTTGCTGCAGAAAATAGTGTCAATGGTCCCCCACAAACACTACATTGCTGTTTACTCTCCCAACTTGATTGACTTCCTGTGCTATGGTGCATGGCCAGCCTGCACATTCACCTTGCAGACTTCACTTTCATTCACACAGGTTGTGAGCATCTCAAACCTGTTTGACAATTGCCAAATCTGAGGCTTCTCCACTACTGTCTACTCAGTCCCTTTACCTGCCTCACTCATGGTCATATCCTCCTGTCGCTGACTACTGACAGAAGCAGACGACCCTATTTTAAGAGGTGAACCCATCTTCTGGAACAAAGCGTCCAGGTATTTCCCCTCCTCCCTTATGTTGCAGTGTCTGTAGTTCGGCTTCCAGAACACTAATCCTGAACCAGAATTCCTCCAGCTGCTTAAATTTTATACAGACGTGTCATGGAACAGCTTGGAGTCCAAAATCTCCCACCGTTATTTAGTTAACTTAGTTTAAATTACTCTTAATTAACCTAGAATAATTCCTATGTTTATCACACCCCTTCCCCCGTGCAGCGAATTACCACATGAACCTACTTTGCTACTCACTCCGTCTCCAACCCACTCAGGCATAGTCACCCATCTCCTCATACGCACCTTACTAATCCTATCAAATATCCTACCGAATGCCTCCATAATTTAAAAATAAACTTAGGTCACAACCTCCAGCCTTTTTGTTCCTCGGGGAGCCCCAACCATTTAGATAGGTATAACCACTTGGTTCAGGTATCTTATACCTCCAGTGCCTACGTACTGAGATTGGCACAATGTGACAAGTGGTGATCCCCAGGGCCTCTGCTTTTCACCATCTTATTCATGATTTATTTGAAAAAGTTGAAAACCACGTAACAAAGTTTGCAGATAGCATTAATTAGGAGACATAAAATTAGTAGTTAGGAACAGTTAGGTCACAAAGCAACATAGAAGGAGAAAAATTGTAGCAAATGAAGTTCAATGTGGGGAAAGTGTGAAGTCAGCTACCTTGGATCTTAAAAAAATACATTAGAGTATTTTCTTTAGATTAGAAACTGAGAATGGCAAAGCATGGTGATATTTGGATGACCGGGTACACATCTCACCAAAAGCCAGTAGACAGGTATAAAATGACTAATGGACTTTTGGCTATCTCAAGGATGCTGGATATATAGGGACTTAGAGTACTCCATCTGGAGTACTATGATTAGGCTGAGCATATTATTTAAGGAAGGATATATAGGCCTTGGAGAGGGTGCAGTATAGATTAAGATTGAAACCAGGTCTAAAAAGGGTTTAATTATCACAACAGGCTATATAAATGTGGAACAAAAACAGAATTACCTGGAAAAACTCAGCAGGTCTGGCAGCATCGGCGGAGAAGAAAAGAGTTGACGTTTCGAGTCCTCATGACCCTTCGACAGAACTGTTTCTGTTTCTGTCTCTGTTTCTGTTTCTGTTTCTGTTTTTGTTTTGGATTTCCAGCATCCGCAGTTTTTTTGTTTTTATATAAATGTGGCTTGAACTCAGTTTAGAAGATTGATCTAATGGAGGGGTGTTTAAAATGATAAACAGAACAGATTAAGGGAAACTATTTCCTCTGGTGGTGGAAATAGGGAAGGAAGCATAAAGGAGCCTGTCCATTAAAGGTGAACTTGGGAAACAGTTGTTAGCACCAAGGGCAGTAAAAATATAGACTTCTTTCCCATAAAAGACTGTGAATGCTGAACTGAAGCTTTGAATACAGAGGTTAAAAATCAGTTAAGGAGATCAAAGAATATGGAGCAATGGGAAAAGTTGGGGACTGGCAGTACAGGCTCAAGGAAATGAATGGCCTCCCTCTAATCCCCAATCTCAATGCCATTAAAAGTAGATTGAAATAAAAAAAATTTAATTCAATAGAACAACTAACCTGTTCCAAACACCGCTGTAGAAGTGGAAGGTCTTTCTATCTGGGGACTCTGCACGACATCTACCATGTTTGCGGAAGGGTCCTGATTTGCTGGTTCTACCTGAAGAGTCTGTTGAGTGGGTTGTACAAAGGCAGTGGCCTGTGTCTGTTGCTGCTGCACTGTTAAAATAGGCTGTGACAAGTTTGGGATATTTGGACTTGTTGAACGTACTGTTCCACTTGTGCTACCAAAAACAGTTACATGTTCGACTGGTCCTTCTGACTGCATGGCTGCTGAATAAAAAAATTTAGGATAACAAAACTAGCACACTGGATGGTGCTTCTCAAAATGAATTGAAGTTAAAATTAATTTTAAAATCCCAAATATAAACTGTTTCTTACCTTCTTGGGTTTCTACCTGCGTTGTTGGCATTACTGTAGCTGTTGGTGTTATAGCTGGTCCAGTGACTGTTGCTGGAGTAACCATTGGCCGGATACTGGCTCTTGGTGTAGATTTACTTCCAGGCACTGGCCCAGCAGCTACCTTACTAGGTGTCGCCACAAGAGGGGTTGGCTTTATATTGGCTGTTGGAGGATCAGATGTACTCGAACTATGCAAAATTTTAAAATAAATCAATGTAGTTTTGGTTTTATGTCCAGAAATCAAACCCCATCAAAGAGAATTCATTCATATAAAAATGTACACCAAGTTTACAAATAAGTGGATTAATTATGCAGCAAATAGGCAACTCCAGTGAGATGTTATGACATTGTTAATGCTGCAGTCTCCATTGCAAGTTATTTTATATAAAACACAAGATTCTATTGTTTGAACAGCAGTTAAAACCCTGTCTCTTTGATACTGCTAATTCTCATTGATGAAAAAAGCAGACAAAATAATAGGTTAAACTTGAAAACTTGGTGAAATACATAGTATTAAAAAAGTTGTTGAAGAAACATGCAGATGGAGTGAATAATGCTTACCTTCCTCTGTCCACAGATGCTTGAGTTTGTTTAAGGGTAATTTGCCTCTGCTGATCCAGTTGCCTCTGTGGTTCAGAAGTCTGGCGCAAAACAAAAATAATTAACCTCAAACTCAGTTTTTCCATTTTGCTTGATAATGCTAATGTTATTTTAATTATTTTAAAACTATTTACACAAAGATAAGGATTTTGTTATTGATTCAGGTGAAGTCACATACATCAACTTCTGATTGAAACATTTTCTTAATAAACATTTGAACATTTGGAGAAATCAGAAGGGTTCAATGAAAAATGCAAGAAGCAATATGTTTTCTACACAGTGCCCTCTCAGCAGCTGAAGCAATCTTCAGCAGCAATATCTTTCTTGATTTTAGATTTCTAGAAACCCAAGCATCCAAAAGTACAGCCCTGCTAGGATGCAATAACTCACCTCTTCCTTGCCTGGACAATTTCTCGAAATCACCACATTACTACTTTACTCCAATGCACCTGCAAAATCCTTAGTTATCTGCTATACATCTGTATGGCCTTTGAAGCTAGATTTTCACTAAACTGTTAAACAAATCCCAGATGAACTTGCATGGGGCAGTCATTTCGATTCTCAATAACTGTCTGCTAACGCAGTCACAAATTGTGCTCATGCTGCACAGATGAAAATAATCTGCAATGTTAAACTCTTTGGATTTGCACGTCAGATTTAGCTATATACTAAGTGACATTGCTTTTGCAAATGACTTGCCTCAGGCACTGGTAGCGTGTATATTTTTGGGGAGCAGAACCTCAATTTAATTATTTAATCAAAACTTAAAAGAACTTCATCTTGAAAACCAGCTTGGCTACATTGGTAGCTCTCATGTCTAGGGTCAGATCAAAAAGTGGGGTTTAAGCATGCAATCTGCATTGAAACCCACTCTCAGAGGCACCATCCTTTGGCTGAGATATTAGACTGAGGTCCCTTTTGTCTAAAGGAAAGGGCTGACGTGCATGTCCCCAAACCTGATGTATTTCCCAAAATCAACTTCTCACATGCAAATACCCCAGATGAGCTCAGACCTTTATTTTCTCCACTTCAATTGTTTTTTTTTTTAAGACTTCCTCAAAGCAATCAGAGATGTCATTTTAGAACCACAGAATAATGCTCCAATATCTGCTAACAGTATTTGCTAACAATGAAGTGATCAAATGGAGGATATTCAGTTCCCATTAAAATCTGAGAAGTCAAAGGCCAAGAATATTACCCAAAAGACTAAAATGCATCTAAGCAAAACTCAGATACAGGACAGCTGGGAAACAATTATAGGAATCAAATAGACAGTTATAAACAAAGTATGACTTCATCCATGGAGTTCAGGGTTTCATTGCAGCAATATTCTGAGTACTTATATGGCAATCTTGGAAATGTTTACAGGTTACAATGCAGTATGCAATAATCAAGCTTCAAATTTACATTCCAATTATGCACTTCTGAAAATATTGAAAAATTCAGGATTTTCTAATTCTAAGATCTTTACACATACTTTGGTGATTTCCTGTGGTTCTTCACGCTGCTCATGCTGTCGATCCTGATGCTCCTTCAGTTCTCGTTTAAGTCGAGCAATGTGACCATCATACTGTGATTTCAGTGCACTCATGCGCACCTCCAGTTCTTCTCTCTGCTGATCTAAACTAGTGACACGTTGCTGAAATTCTTCATTGTGCTGTTTCAACTCTTCATTTTCTTGTACCAATTGTTCCTTCAAACCTAAGACAATAACAACCCAACTACCTTAATTTTAAATCCTGCTAAATGCCATTAGGTTCAGTAAAATCTGTGGCTCACATGACCTCCTTTCTTTGAGTCTATGAAGGACTCAGGTTACAGTCATTAGAAAACAGCTTTTTAAAAAGTGACCTATATACTAGAAACAGACTTCTTAGAGCAGTACACTGATTACCAATAGTATGATTGCTAACTCAACCATTTGTGCTTTATTGCATTTAAAAAATGTTTTATATTGAAAACTATCAAATGATGCAGGGACCTTAAAAACTAGATAACAGATTTATAGTTCAATTCCTAAGCTCCCAATTCTGGCTGTAATACTACACAGAAGCTAGTCAGTTTCCCCATAGAACAAAAGAGAAAAGGCGGCTTCATCTTTGGAACAAGTCCTTTGCCACTTCTGTTTGGAGTAGTTTATGCATCACATGGAGGCAAGAGTTCTGGAATAATTCTCAAAAACTCAGTAGAATTTGATCAATGTGCAATCTGCAAAATTTTGAGCAAGTGGACTGCAGCTCGGCTTTTTTAGCACAAGGCCATTCAGCCCCTCAAACCTAGTTTGTAACTCATCTCCGATTATCAGCATTTTTTTTCCTTTCCTTGACACCACCACCTAACTAAAATCAGAGTAGCTTCAGTACTTTCCTGTAGTCTCATTGCTCCACATTATGAGGTTGGAATTTTAAGTTCCCCATCCAGCGTACATGCAACCGGTATATAACCTACGGTAGGTGTGTAGCCCATCACCTTCCCGTCCACCTCAGCTATTTCCCATAGTAGTAGGTAGGTAAGGCATCAGCCAGTCCACCCTTTGGCCTATCAAAGCCTTTAACTGGCCAAAGGCCCGTTTCCACCTCTGCTGCAATAACACATGGCTGAGGAAGGCTGAACAAAGGTGTGCAGCCCGCTACTTCAACCTCTCAGGTGAAAAAGGGAACATATCTTGCACACCTATTGAACATATATTGGAGACACTCCTCTCCACCTCAAGATATTACCATTCCCCACTTTGTGACTTCTTCTCAGCCTCCAAAGCCGGCCCCTCAACCTTCCTAGGGTCCTTAGTCCTTCCCCAATCAAAAACCCAGACTTATTTTAGTCTGGAATCCATGGTGTCTTGCTTCTCAGGACTGCTTGTAGTCCCAGCAGCAGTCATCACTGGGATCTGGCATTGGCCAGCAGCTCTCAAGGGCAAGACTTGTTTTCCAAGTGGCACACATACCACCATTACCTTAAGGTCATCCTCCAGCATATTATCGCTGTGGGTCAGCCTTTTTAAGTCAGTCAGTTTGCAACCAACTTCTCTACAAGGGGAGCAAGCAATGCGCGCCCTTTAAAATTCAGCGCTAGGTTTCTTTCAACTTAATTTTTGATCATCCTATTTCAGTCCTTCCATACTTCCACAAAGGCTGCAAATGGATTCAGGTGTCTTTTGAGGGGCTAAGAGAAGTTACAACATCCTATTCTGCCACTTCTTTTTAAATTTCATTTACACACAATTTTCCACTGTGCACCAGGGTATTCCCTGCGCCAAACTCAATCTACAAGTGCAGCAGAGAAGCTCAAGTACACTCCACACAATGATACAAACTGAGGGAAGGGGAGGAAACATTCGAGAAACAAAACTAATTTTAAAAAAATGCTCAGTTTTATCTTTTTTCAGCATTTCAGTTTTGAACTTAACAGCTAAATTTGCAGCCATTAAATGTTGGCTCCTGACTTAAATGTAAAAAACCCAGCAATTTCACGCCATGAGCAATCACGGGATACAACTCTATGTGTCTCTTGTTCTACTTTCTCAATCATTACGTAATGGATTTGTGAAAGTATAAATGGCTGACCAGCTAGCTGTGTTATCTTCTGTTTGGCCACCAATATTGCTTTCTTGGTCTTCTCTTCCTTCTCCAGAATCTGCTGTCGAAGCTGTTCTTCAAGGTTTGCTTTTTCCTGCACTTCCTGTCGCAAGCGGGCAAGTTCACTGTGCAACTGGGAAACTTCATCTTGCAATTTTTTCACTTCAGATTCCTTCTCACTAACAGACTATTTTAAAAGAAAGAACAATTACTGAAAGCAGAAGTTTTACTTATTTAATGACATGTTGCCCCCAGAAATTCTGGGTTGTATTGGTTAAGGACACATCAACACTAAAATAGAGACAAAATAATAATACAATAATAGATTTGCTGACAAATCATGTCAATCAACTTTGTCAATTAGTTTACAACAGACCTAGATATTGAGGCAAAGAAACATCATGGTGGAAAGCTTTGGGAAACACAGGTCCAAAGTCATCTGTTCCTCCAAGTATGCTGCACTTATCAAGTCAGGTCTCAAATTACCCACCCTGCAAGAAATCCAATTTGTTTTTGAATAGATTAATATCTGCTCCCACCGTCCCAATTAAAATTCAGTGAGTGAGTGTTGAATAAAGTTTTCACAGATTATCATTGAATTTAACCCATCTTCAAGGACAGGTCATGTCCACTGGTTCTACTGCTCTGTACATGAAATTGCTGGCTATGGTCTACAGTATAGACTCTTTAGAGTCCTATATACAACAGTCATAGCACCTCTGAAGCTTCACTTTACCCATTATAACATGTAAATTTACAAAATTGGACATCATTCTGGTTGGTCTCTTCTGTATCCTTTCAATAACTGCAACAACCAGAGCTATAAATATTCTAACTGCAGTCCAATGATTTAAGTATTTTGCCTCAATATTGGTCTCAACGTATCCCAACATGAGGTTTCTTTTACTCACCATCACTGAGCATTGTTGCAAGAACTTCAATTTATTGACCCCAGATCTCTCAATCTCCATTCACATTATTTTCTTTCCAGATAAGTAATAGTCCCTTTCTTTATTTTTTGGCCACGTTTCCACAATTCCCAAGTACACTTAAATTCCTCTAGAATTTATCTTGTCCAGCTTTGGAGTTACAATGTACAAAAATACTTGTTTCATTAAGATTTTGTACAAAATCTTAATGCAACAACCTTTTTGTACAGTCATGCATGTGATGTGGACATTACTAGCAATGCCAGCATTTGTTGTCCATCCCCAATTACCCTTTAGATGGTGGTGAGCCACGTTCTTGAACTACTGCACTCTGTTGGTAAACCCAGTGCTGTAAAGGTAGTTCCAGGACTTTTACCCAGCCACTGTGTAGGAGCAGCAATATAGTCCCAAGTCAAGATGTGTGGGTTGGAGGGGAACTTGCAACTGGTGGTTTTCCCACGCATCTGCTACTCTTGCCCTCTAGGTGCTAGGGTTTATAAGGTGCTGTCAAAGGAGCTTTAGTGAGTTACTCTATTGCTTCTTGTAGTTGATACACTGTTGCCACTGTGTGTTGGTGATGGAAGGAGCCAAAGTTTAAGCTGGTAGGTGGGGTGCCGATCATGCAAGCTTTGTCCTGGATGGTATCCAGCTTGAGCATTGCTGGAGCTACACTCGTCCAGGCAAATGAAAAGTATTCCATCACGCTCCTGACTTGTCTTGTAGATGGTGGACAGGGTCTGGGAAGTCAGGAGGTGGTGAATTACTCACCACAGGATTCCTTGCCTCTGACTTGCACTTGTAACCACAGTATGTATATAGCTGGTCCAGCTCTGTTTCAGGGCAATAGGAACCTCCAGGATGTTGGTGTTATTAGACATGGAACTCCAGGATTTTGAGCCAGCAAAGAATAACAATATAATTCCAAATCAATATTGATTGGAGGTGGTGGCATTCAAATGCACCCTGCCATCGCTCTTCATTTCTTAAATTCAGCTCTTTAGTACACATTTGGACCAAGGATATAATGAGGTTTGGAGTTAAATGGTCCTGCTAGAAATGAAACCAAGCAGCTAAGGTTATTAAAAACAAAAACAAAAAAACTGCGGATGCTGGAAATCCAAAACAAAAACAGAATTACCTGGAAAAACTCAGCAGGTCTGGCAGCATCGGCGGAGAAGAAAAGAGTTGACGTTTCGAGTCCTCATGACCCTTCGACAGAACTTGAGTTCGAGTCCAAGAAAGAGTTGAAATATAAGCTGGTTTAAGGTGTGTGTGTGGGGGGCGGAGAGATAGAGAGAGAGAGAGGTGGAGGGGGGTGGTGTGGTTGTAGGGACAAACAAGCAGTGATAGAAGCAGATCATCAAAAGATGTCAACGACAATAGTACAATAGAACACATAGGTGTTAAAGTTAAAGTTGGTGATATTATCTAAACGAATGTGCTAATTAAGAATGGACGGTAGGGCACTCAAGGTATAGCTCTAGTGGGGGTGTTTTTTTTTATATAATGGAAATAGGTGGGAAAAAGGAAAATCTTTATAATTTATTGGAAAAAAAAAGGAAGGGGGAAACAGAAAGGGGGTGGGGATGGGGGAGGGAGCTCACGACCTAAAGTTGTTGAATTCAATATTCAGTCTGGAAGGCTGTAAAGTCCCTAGTCGGAAGATGAGGTGTTGTTCCTCCAGTTTGCGTTGGGCTTCACTGGAACAATGCAGCAAGCCAAGGACAGACATGTGGGCAAGAGAGCAGGGTGGAGTGTTAAAATGGCAAGCGACAGGGAGGTTTGGGTCATTCTTGCGGACAGACCGCAGGTGTTCTGCAAAGCGGTCGCCCAGTTTACGTTTGGTCTCTCCAATGTAGAGGAGACCACATTGGGAGCAACGAATATAGTAGACTAAGTTGGGGGAAATGCAAGTGAAATGCTGCTTCACTTGAAAGAAGTGTTTGGGTCCTTGGACGGTGAGGAGAGAGGAAGTGAAGGGGCAGGTGTTGCATCTTTTGCGTGGGCATGGGGTGGTGCCATAGGAGGGGGTTGAGGAGTAGGGGGTGATGGAGGAGTGGACCAAAAAAAAACACCTCCACTAGAGCTATACCTTGAGTGCCCTAACATCCATTCTTAATTAGCACATTCGTTTAGATAATATCACCAACTTTAACTTTAACACCTATGTGTTCTATTGTACTATTGTTGACATCTTTTGATGATCTGCTTCTATCACTGCTTGTTTGTCCCTACAACCACACCCCCCTCCTCCACCTCTCTCTCTATCTCTCCGCCCCCCCTTAGCTAAGGTTATTGTTGAGCAAGTGCCACTTGCTAGCACTGCAGACAGCACCTTCCATCACTTTGCTAATGATTGAGAGTTGACTAATGAGACTATAACTATCCATGTTGGATTTGTCCTTTGCGGACAGAACATACTTGAGCAATTTTTCACTTTTTTGGGTAGATGCCAGCATAGTAGATGTACTGGCACAGTTTGGCGAGGAGCATTGCTAGTTCTGGAGAACAAGTCTGCAGCACTACAGACAGGATGCTGTGACCAGTGCCTTCAATTGTTTCTTTATATCATGTGGAGTGAAACAAATTGGCTGAAGACTGGTGGGGTGTAATCTAGTCGGTTCTTGAGAGATCATCAAGATGGATTGTTTCACTAGGCAGCTCTGGCTGAAGATGGCAGCAAAAGTCTTGCCTTTTGTACTCAAATGTTGGCTACCCCATCACTGAGAATGGGGATTTGAGATTTCTGGTCAAATGGCAGTCAGGTTAAAAAACAAACCTTTTAAAAGTGCATACTATAATTCAAGAACAAGTCAGTCTAACCATAAACATGATTGCTGATGCAGTAAAAATAATCGGTGATTAGAGACTGTTATTTTCAAGTTGTTCCCTTCAGGCAATTGAATCTTTTCACACTTACAATGCAGTCATATGGTTGTCATTCTAGATATCGCATTGCAATTTGTTCTTCACATGCCATTTTCAAGTTAACTTAGGGCCTTAAGGTGGCAGTGGGCACTTGCAGTGCAGATGCCGGAGCACTTAAATTATTTGTGACAGAACAGATCATATCTGGTCCTTGACTACCAAAGCAAATTTGAAGATGACACACACACATGCAAAAGCAGAACAAATTTTGCATTTACATTTGTTCATTAATTGAATAATTTCATTGCTTGTGATCTCACCTTCTGCAGGGCTTCGGCCTGAGACTCTAATGCCTTAGCTCTGGATTCAGACTGAGCCAGTGTTTCTTGCAATTCCTGAGTGGCTTGAGCAGAGGACTGCTCTGCTTGCTGCTCTGCTGTATGTTGAGAGGATGTCTCAGCCACCATCTGCGAGAAAAAAAGTTTGAACAAAAATTAGAAGATTGGGCATGTGCTACTTGAAACAGCAAGCTGCATCTTTGCTTTTCAAGGAAATAAGCTGCCTAACATGCATCAGAATGGCCAAGCAGTAACAAAATTGGGCGCGATTAATCTTAGGGTAGGAGTAAGATTAAATACAGGTGAAAACAACTTAGCACTAAATAAGAGTAGATGAACTGGTATGAGAAGTTAAGAGGTTGCAGAAACAAAGAAGGCACTATTAGCCCGAAATGCTTCAATTCGGCACCTTAGGGAAAACGGTGCCAACAGTGGGCAGTCAAGACAAAGTGATGAGGAAATGGACTCTCAGAATATCACATGTATCATGAATTTTGGGAAAGTTAAAGTTCATGTTGCGTTCTGCTTGAGACACAGCACTGAAGTTGTCACGCTTGGAGGTGACTTCAGGAACTGTTCAGGGGTCTGTTTATTAAAAAGGCAGAGATTAGATGATGCAGCAGCATTGGAAATAAACAGGTTATCTTGGTGATGGATAGGGCATAGGGTTTGAAACTCACCTTGGGATCATACTTGGGAGCATAGTTGCACAATACTGGGTTCAATCTCAGTAGCAAACAAGGACCATGGAAGCTAGCAAGGTTTGGAGATTTTGAAGGCACTTGATGGCTTTTTATCTTGCTGATGCAGTTAAAGTTCCGAATTATCCAACAATTAATCCTCAACAATGCAACAGATGTTGCAGCAGTTATGAAGTTAGGTGTTATACATTTGGAGGATTATCCAAATGTCTATTTTCAAATATTTGAGGTTCTTCACTGTCTCTACAGATTATCAACAATTGTTAATTGCTGCATCTTTCCCCTCATTAACAAGGTCAGGATTGTAATATATTTAAATGGATAGATACAGAAACCATGTCGTAAATTGGAATAAAAAGGCCCAACTTGCTCATATCCTCTATCAGGTTGAAGAAGAACACAGTAGGGAAGTTTCTTCTGAACCAAAACGTTGTAATTTTGAAATTAGTGAAAAATGTACATATAGAAGGCACGATTATTGAATTTCAAATGGCAGATTGTGTACTATTCACACTCCAGCCTATCATGAAGCAACAAACCATTTTTTTCCATAAAACCAGGTAGCATTTAAATTTTCCTTCTTTGATCTTTGCGAGTGAAGTTTTTATGGGTCAAAGAAACCACTTACCACAAAACAAGCTTAGAAAAACATTTAAGTAAATACAATAGGTTAGCAACAGTTCATCCTGACTTTGGGCATGAGGCTGTGTTCAGAAGTAGGTGATGTCAACATAACCAAAACATCTGTTTTTTTTAAAAAAATCAATACCTGTAACACAATCCAGAGAATATTAAAGTTCCAAATTTTTATGACCTGCAACATGGAAAAACATTTGTGCTAATTAAGTCGATAATTATGAAGAACAGAAAATGCTGGAAATATTTAGCAGATCAGACAGCAGTGAAGAGAGTTAATTTTTCAGATCGACGATCTTTCATCAAATTCATTCAGGTCTTCAACCCGCAGTGTTAACAGTTTCTGTTGCCAAAGATGCTGCCTGACTTAAATATTCCCAGCATTTTTTTGCCCACCTCATTTCATTTCCAGCAGCCATAGTATTGGTTTTTTATTTGAGCTAGGCACACATTACCTTATCATACTGTGCCTTCAGTTCCTCATATTGAGTCTTGTATCTACGGCCAATTTTTTTAACCTGGGTGATAGTTTTATTCTTCTCCTGAATATCTGACACCCTCGCCAACATCTCTTGTTTCAGCTTATCCCGATCAACAGTCACTCTCGTGAGTTCAGCCTTCAAAGTCTGAACATCCCGCTGTGATACAGAGGACGATGCATTTAGTCTGTAAACAAGACAGCATTGAAGAGCTAGCATTAAAGAGTTTTTTAAAATTTTACAACACAATATTTAAATTGTCTTGTCCAGATCTTGCTGCATTACAACATTGACAGAGCTGAAAATTGAATGTAATAAGTTATTCTTTTGAAATGAAATTCAAGTAAATCGGAGGGAAAAATGCTTTATGCAGTAATTGTTTAACTTTGCATCCTTTGCAAATGCATAAACAAGTGCAACAGGGAATGTAGAACCCTAAACACAATTAAGTGGTATGTAATCACACAATTTACAAATAGCACAACTAAGTACCTATGATATACTTTTCTGGCTCCCCTTTCATAGGAGAAATATGAATATTCTTTCAATACTGAGAAGAATTTAGTGCTTAAGTTTAAAATTGACCTGATACAAATATTTGAGTAAGGAACATTAAAATTGTTTTATCACTTTATGGAATATACCAACACATAGAACTGAGAAAGCATTGCGCAGATAGAAGCAATATTATCTTTATGATTCAATTGCCCTCTAGTTTTCAAAGATGGACACCAATAAGATATTTAAAAATGAATTTCAATGCAATTAAGAATTAATTAGAAGGCAGTTAAAACAATCTGATGGGGAAACAATGTAATTGGCAAACAATGTGATCATAGTGTTGTCAATAACACTGAAAAAATGTGTCACAAAGGATTAGCAAGATACAAGACTAGCAAAGTCATGGTAACAGTCATTGTGGCTGGTGTTCCAGTACTAACAACCGTTATCCAGATGGGTTAGGAGTGAAAGTGATGTCCCTATTTATCTTCTGAAGCAGTATCTGGTCATCCTTTTGATAGCATTTCCATTCAGATGATTAAAATGTGGTATGAAAAGTTAGTTCATTACATATTTTTTTTGCATGGTATCCTGATGTAACATTTATCACAGAAATTGTGACATGTACAAGCTGATGGTTAAATTGGGAGGTATTTTAAGAGATAAACTTTATAAAATCAGGGATGAACAAAGGTGAAGCATAATAATTGCCAACTTATGACACATAGGGGAGGTAGTGGCATAGTGATATTGTCACTGGACTAGTAATCCAAAGGCCCAAGGTAATGGTATAGGGAACCAGGTTCAAACCCACCATGGCAGAATGTGAAATTTGAATTCATTGCCAATTGTCGTAAATCTGGTTCACTAATATGAAATCTGCCACCCTACTGGTCTGGTTTACATGACACGGGATGCACAGCAATGTGGTTGACTCTTAAATGCCTTCTGAAATGGCCAAGCAAGCCACTCAGTTGCACCAAACAGCTAAAAATTCCAATGAGAAGGAATAAAACAGAACAGGCCACCCAGCACCCAGAAATGACAACAGCAAACAGAGCCCCGTCAACTCTGCAATACCTCCTTACCAACATCTGGGGGCTGTGCCAAAATTGGGAGAGCCATCTCAGCCAAATCAAGCAACAGCCTGACTGTCAATAAAGTATGATTCCTTGAATATGTCCCATCACCACCACCATCCCATGGCATATACTGTTCCACCGTAAGGACAGGCTCAGCAGAGGTGGTATACAGTCAGTAGTCTTAAACATAGACACTGGGCCACAAATCTCATGGCATCTGTTCAAACATGGGCCCTGCCCTCAGCTGATGAATCAGTACTCCATGTTGAACACCACTGAGGAAGTACTCAGGGCAGCAAGGACGCAGAATGTACTCTGGGTGGAAGACTTCAATGTCCATCACCAAGCGTGGCTCGGTAGTACCACCATTGAGAGTTGGCCGAGTCTTAAAGGACATAGCTGCTACACTGGGTCCACAACAGGTGGGGAGGGAACCAAAAGGGGAAAACATACTTCACCTCATTCTCACCAACCTGTCTGCCACGTATGCATCCACCCCTGACATTATCAATAGGAGTGACCACTTACACAGTCCTCACGGAGATGAAGCTCCATCTTCACATGGAGGATACCCTCCATGTTGTTGAGTGCCACTACCACCATGCTAAATGGGATAGATTTCAAACAGATCTAGCAAATTAAGACTGGGAAACCAAGAGGCACCATCAGCAGCAGAATTGCACTCAACCACAATCCATAAACTCATGGCCCAGCCTACCCCCCCAATCTACCATTACTACCAAGACAGGGGATCACCCCTGGTTCAATGAAGTGTGCAGGTGGGCATGCTAGGAGCAGCACCAGGCACACTTAAATATGAAGTATCAACCTGGTGAAGATACAACACAAGACTACTTGCTTAGCAAGTGACAGACAGAGCCAAGCAATTTCACAACCAACAGATCAGATACAAGGTCTGCAGTCCTGCCACCTCCAGTCGTGAGCAGTGGTGGACAAGTAAACATCTCACTCCACAAATAGCCCCATCCCCAAAAATGGAGAAGCCCAGCACATCAGCGCAAAAGATAAGGCTGAAGCATTTCCAACAATCTTCAGCCAGAAGTGCTGAGTGGATGATTCATCTCGGTCCCCAGCACAGATGTCAGTCTTCAGTCAATTCAATTCACTCCATATGATGCCAAGAAACAGCTGAAGGCACTGGGTACTGCAAAGTCTATGGGCCCTGACAATATTCCTACAATAGACTTTTGCTTCAGAACTTGCCCCTGGCCAAGCTGTTCCAGTACAGCTACAACACTGGCATCTAGCCAGCAATGTGGAAAATTGCCCAGCCATGTCCTGTATACAGAAAGCAGGACAAATCCAACCTGGCTAATTACCACCCCAATCTACCCTCAATCATCAGTAAAGTGACGGGAAGGGGTCATCAACAGTGCTACCAAGCAGCACTTGCTTAGCAATAACCACCGGACCCCGATGGAACCCAAACTCAGTGTCACTCTGTTCCTGACCTCATTACAGGCTTGGTTCAAACAAGAAGAGCTGAACTCCAGAGGCGAGGTGAGGTAAGAGTGACTACCCTTGACAGAGCGAGGTATCAAGGAACCCTAGCAATACTGGAGTCAATGGGAATCAGGGGCAGAATTCTCTACTTGCTGGAGTCATACCTAGCACAAAAGGAAGATGGTTGTGGTTGTTGGAGGTCAATCATCTCAGTTCCAGGACATCACTGCGGGAGTTCCTCAGGGTACTGTCCTAGGCTCAAACATCTTCAGCTGCTTCGTCAATGACCTTCCTTCCATCATAAGGCCAGAAGTGGGGATGTTCGCTGATTGCACAGTGTTCGACACCATTTGTGACTCATCAGAAACTGATGCAGTCCATGTCCAAATGCAACAAGGCCTGGATGATATCCAGGCTTAGGCTAACCAGTGGCAAGCAACATTTACACTACACAAGTGCCAGGCAATGACCATCTCCAACAAGAGAACCTAACCATCACCCTTAATGGCATTACATTTTTGAATTCACCACATCAACATCCTGGGGGTTACCACTGACCAGAAACTGAACTAGACTAGCCATATAAATACTGCGACTACAAGAACAGGTCAGAGGCTAAGAATCCTGAAGTGAGTAGCTCACCTCCCCCAAAGCCTGCCCATCATCTACAAGGCACAAGTCAGGAGTGTGATGGAATACTCCCCACTTGCCTGGATGAGTGCAGTTCCAACAACACTCACTATTCAGATTTGACACTACGCAGGACAAAGCAGCATGCTCTGTTGGCACCGCATCCACAAACATCCAGTCCCTCAACCATTGACAGTAGCAGCAATGCACAAGATGCAGTGCAGGTCCTTGGACATCACTTTTCAAACCCACAACCACTTCCATCTAGAAGGACAAGGGCAACAGGCAATGGGAACACCACCACCTGGAAGCTCCCCTCCAAGCCACTCATCATCCGGACGTGGAAATATATCGCCGGTCCATCACCGTCACTGGGTCAAAATCCTGGAACTGCCTCCCTAACAGCACTGTAGGTGTATCTATACTCATGGACTGCAGCAGTTCAACAAGGCATTTCACTACCACCTTCTCAAGGCAACTAGAGATGGACAATAAATACTGGCCTAGCCAATGACGCCAACATCCCATGAATGAATAAAAAAGGTAGATACTTGATTTCTCCATCACGTGGTATCCTTTTTAGATGTTCATTTAAATATAATAGGAAAATTTGCTTATGCAATTCATGTTATGGTTTCAAAGAACATTCTATCAGCATAGAAGGCTTTTAGAAAAATTGATTGTTGTATGCTTGTAAGATCATTGGAGAACATCAAACTATGAATGTTACATAATGCAGCATGTGCATTACAATGAAGTTCTTCTAAACTAACCTTTGAAAAAATCTGTTCGCTGTCTCCTGTTATGAGCTGGTTAAAAAATTAAATACAAAAACAGAATTACCTGGAAAAACTCAGCAGGTCTGGCAGCATCGGCGGAGAAGAAAAGAGTTGACGTTTCGAGTCCTCATGACCCTTCGACAGAACTTGAGTTCGAGTCCAGGAAAGAGCTGAAATATAAGCTGGTTTAAGGTGTGTGTGTGGGGGGCGGAGAGATAGAGAGACAGAGAGGTGGAGGGGGTTGGTGTGGTTGTAGCGACAAACAAGCAGTGATAGAAGCAGATCATCAAAAGATGTCAACAACAATAGTACAATAGAACACATAGGTGTTAAAGTTAAAGTTGGTGATAGTATCTAAACGAATGTGCTAATTAAGAATGGATGGTAGGGCACTCAAGGTATAGCTCTAGTGGGTTTTTTTTTTATTTTATTTTATATAATGGAAATAGGTGGGAAAAGGAAAATCTTTATAATTTATTGGGAAAAAACAAAAGGGGGGAAACAGAAAGGGGGTGGGGATGGGGGAGGGGACTCACGACCTAAAGTTGTTGAATTCAATATTCAGTCCGGATCAACAACTTTAGGTCGTGAGTCCCCTCCCCCATCCCCACCCCCTTTCTGTTTCCCCCCCTTTTTTTTTTTTCCCAATAAATTATAAAGATTTTCCTTTTCCCACCTATTTCCATTATATAAAATAAAATAAAAAAAAAACCCACTAGAGCTATACCTTGAGTGCCCTACCATCCATTCTTAATTAGCACATTCGTTTAGATAATATCACCAACTTTAACTTTAACACCTATGTGTTCTATTGTACTATTGTTGTTGACATCTTTTGATGATCTGCTTCTATCACTGCTTGTTTGTCGCTACAACCACACCAACCCCCTCCACCTCTCTGTCTCTCTATCTCTCCGCCCCCCACACACACACCTTAAACCAGCTTATATTTCAGCTCTTTCCTGGACTCGAACTCAAGTTCTGTCGAAGGGTCATGAGGACTCGAAACGTCAACTCTTTTCTTCTCCGCCGATGCTGCCAGACCTGCTGAGTTTTTCCAGGTAATTCTGTTTTTGTTTTGGATTTCCAGCATCCGCAGTTTTTTTGTTTTTTTTTAAAAAATTAAATGCCTGTTTGTTTTAATGAATCTGAAATTTAATTTTTATATTATGGTATGCAAGTCATTTTTGTATTGTGAAACTACTCATTCAATTCAAAGATTACTTCTGTTATCTTTATAGCAAAAATAATTGAGGGGCAGATGAAACTGGTGTCAGGTTAGTCTCTAATGGGAATGTGGGGGTTGGTCACAATTAAGTCTCAATTTCATAATGTGTAAATTGGAATCTGGTGCTAAAGAGTTGATGTGGTAGCGAATGAAAATCGACAAATGCCATAATGGAAGAGAAAAGCCAGAAAAATTTGCCCAAGTAAACAGAGGGGAAGAAAAGCAACAAAGACATGTGCAGGAACACTGCAGAATAGTTTCAACAGTGGTACAAAACATCTTTTGAATAAAGGCCATATTGCTGTATATTAATATATGCTATTAACTTCAAACTCTTTACCTATCTTTACTATTACAGTGAGACTAGCCAGTATTGAATATGAGCAAATTGAACAGATCTTTGCCTACTACAAAGAATTTTTAACCCCAAATCAGAAATATCTTTATTTTGATGTTGAGAAAGAAGTAAATGCAAGGCACCATCACCAACTGAAATCTAAAATATTTTGCACACGAAGTAATATTGATCTATTTCAGTTGTTCTGTCATTTACAGAATGCAACGAAAACATTTGTACTCTAGGGTAAACTACAAATGCTTATCAAACCTGCACATTCATGCAGTTGGCAAACTTGCTGCATCACAAAGCATGACACTAAAAACAAAACGGAAATCTTCAAGGCAGGAAACATTGACTATGAAGTCAGATTCTCCTGAGATACTGCCTGACCTGATGAGCAGAGATTTTTTTACTTTTTTTTTTACATTTCCTGCATGTGATACTTAGATTTTGGAATATTACTCTGCCTTCTCTCTAATCCCCACTTATTTGGTTTAGGTAATTGAAGCAGCCAATAAGCCATCAATATTCTTCATTTTACAGGTATGAAGTATTGCTATTAGTTTTGCTTTGACCCAAATATATACATTCCACATTTACCGAGCAAGTTCAGTCTTCAGCTTCCCAGTTTCTTCAGTCAGTTGTTGAATGCGTTTGGTATTTGTATCTTTCTCTGATAATAGCTTCTTATACTCATCAGGATCAGTCTCTTTCTGCTGGCTGATTAATTGCTAAAATACAAAAGCAACCACAAAATTGCTTTTAGCAATGATCAATGCTAGTTTCTCCTGAATATAGTGTTAATAAAGCTTTAATTTTATAAAGTAACAGTTGGCTAGTACAGCATTAACTTTTGAATAAATAGCAATGATAACTTGAAGCATAAATTTAAAGAAAGAAAAGATTTGAAATGGACGAGCAAGCCGTTAAACTAAGTAGCAGAGGTTAAGTTCCAAGAACATTGAGGGAAAGGAAAGTTTATGAACACTTGGAAAGAAAATTATGGACAACTGGGCAGCATAGATGGATAGGACCAATTTGTTTACTTCAGGCCCAGAAGTCTTTGTGGCAACTGCAAATTTTAAGGAGTGGTTCATTTCGGTTTAATCAAGTATAATTTAGTACCAACTACTGCTATAGCTAGAAAGAGGGCAAATGAACAGCAGACAAACAGAAAATCCACTGAGGTTTGAAACGACTGTGCATACCGAACAAATAAGAAAATCTATCCCATTATACCTGAGCACGCGCCTTCCAGCGTTTGAGATCCTCATCAAGCAATTTCTTCTCTGCTTGCAACATTCCACTTTTCTCACTAAGCTCAGTATTGGACTCCTGAAGAGGTAGGATATCTGACTCCAACTTACAAATCTATAGATTTGAAGAATATTATGAACAAAAATCAGCTAAAATACAAATTGAATATTCAAGTTACCACATCACACATGAAAACTACAATTTCTCCAAGAAAATTTTACATGCAAGCTAGCTTAAAGGTGTAACACTTTCAGTACAGGAAAATGAAATATTATTGAAAACTTGAGTTAGTACTCCGACACAAAAAAATGTACTTTAAATCAACACTTTGAAAAGATTATAGATGGCAACAAACTGTAGAAGGACTGGGAAAAAGAATGCTGGAAAAACTCAAGATCTGACTGCATCTGTGGAGGGAAAGACAGAGTTAACGTTTCGAGTCCATATGACTCTTCTTCAGGGCAAGTCATATGGACTCGAAACATTAACTCTGTCTTTCCCTCCACAGATGTTGTCAGATCTTGAGTTTTTCCAGCATTTTTTGTTTTTGTTTCAGATTTCCAGCATCCACAGTATTTTGCCTTTGTTATAGAAAAAAAATGATTGTGCTCTGTCTGCCCAATCCTACAAAATCAAATCATATTTTTTCACTATCTAGTATGGTGTTCAGTGAATACATGTAAGGAAGGTTCAGATTTGGGTTTCCAATTTTGCACAAGGCAATTAAACTGGATATAATTGGATGAAATTTGACTGCTAATAAACTAACAGCTAATTGCATCCTTGGGTCTGATTCAGATTTAAACTGCAGTCCGGAAAAGTGTTGCATTGTTTGACATTAAAATGAGACCTCATCTATCTGTTCACAGTTGTGCAAGTCAGGGCACTATTTGAAGTGGAAGCACAAAGTTCTTCCTCTGTGCTGCTGAATGTTTCTCACAATCCAATAGAAGATAGAATAATTAACTGTTAATGTTATTTTCTCGTTGCACTGTGTACGAAATAATTGGCCTTTTTGAATATGTGGTGGATTCAAAATTGGCTTGGTTGTAGGAGGCAGAGGGTGATGACAGAAAGATGCTTTAGTGACTGGAAGCCAGTGTCCAGTGGCATACCACAGGGATCTGTGCTCAGTCCCCTATTATTCCTCATTTATATAAACTACATAGATGACCGTGCGGGGGGTAGGATTAGTAAGTTTGCGGATGACACAAAGATTGGCCAGGTGATTAACAGTAAGGTTGAGTGTCTTGGGCTACAGGAAGATATAGACGGGATGGTCAAATGAGCAGATGGAATTTAACCCTGAAAAGTGTGAGCTGATACACTTTGGAAGGAATAATTTGACAAGCAAGTATTCAATGAATGGCATGACACTAGGAAGTTCTGAAGAACAAAGGGACCTTGGCATGTGTGCCCATAGATCTCTGAAGACAGAGGGGCAGGTTAGTGGGGTGGTGAAAAAGGCAAATGGGACACTTGCCTTTATCAATTGAGGCATAGATTACAAAAGTAGGGAGGTCATGTTGGAGTTGTATAGAAGCTTGGTGAGGGCACAGTTGGAGTACTGTGTGCAGTTCTGGTCGCCACATTATAGGAAGGATGTGATTGCACTGAAGGGTGCAAAGGAAATTCACCAGGATGTTTCCTGGGATGAAACATTTAAGTTATGAAGAGAGGTTGGATAGACTTGGGTTGTTTTCGTTGGAGCAGAGAAGACTGAGGGGCGACCTGATCCGAGGTGTACAAGATTATAAGGGGCATGGACAGGGTGGATAGGGAGCAGCTGTTCCCCTTAACTGAAGTGTCAGTCACAAGGGGACATAAGTTCAAGGTGAGGGGCAGGAGGTTTAATGGGGGATGTGAGGAAAAACTTTTTTTACTCAGAGGGTGATGATGGTCTGGAATGCGCTGCCTGGGAGGATGGTGGAGGCGGGTTGCCTCACATCCTTTAAAAAGTACCTGGATGAGCACTTGGGCAGGTCATAACATTCAAAGCTACGGGCCAAGTGCTGGTAAATATGATTAGGTAGGTAGGTCAGGTGTTTCTCATGTGTCGGTGCAGACTCGATGGGCCGAAGGGCCTCTTCTGCACTGTAATTCTGTGAATATAAAGCACTTTTGGGGACAGTCAAAGAACTTGAGAAGGCTTTCTACAAATGCAAATTTTCCTTTTATACCTTATTTAAAATAAATATTATAACCCAGTGATGTTTGACAGTGACAAACTGTTACATGGCTTCATTAGTTCCCCAGCTTACATCAAACACCTAGTTGTGCCAGTTATGATACTGCTACATTGTGCTTCAAAACGCGAACAAAAAATTAATCGGACCTGCAGATGAGGCTCAAGTGCTGAGGCTCAAGTTAAGGGAAAGCACACAAGATCAGAAGAAGTGCCATACATTCAACAAATCAAATTATGTCAGGTCATGTATTCACACCTAGAATGCATACTATATCTTGGTTAGGAAAAAACTAGGTAATAGCAACATGAATTAGTGTGTAAGAAAATATTCTGCTGCATCTATTGTGTGCCAACAATGTTTGGTCCATTTAAAGGTGAAAGCATTCACTCAAACTCAATCTTTTGTCTGGTTGATAAAACTGCTGCATAGCATAAATATCAAGCCAGTACAAACAAATTTATTAGGTGGGGATGGTCGTATAAGATCGACATGGCAGGATTGCATTGGCTACCCATTTTATAACTAGCCTTTTTTTTTAAACTTTCTATTCATTTCAAAATTACAATTTTACAAAATTTACAATGAATTCCCATAATTATGGAAATCTAATAAATTTCCATTCTATACAAAAAAAATGCACTCAGTCCTTTAAACTAGAAAGAATATAAACCTTTGCTCGCGACTGCTGGAGTTCTTGCTCCAACCTTTCTTTTTCATCTCTCAGCATCTTATTGGTCTCAATTAGAACATTCATGGTCTCAGTTTTCTTCATCAGCTCATCGTGTTGGGCCAGTGTTTTGGCAGTTACCTGAAAGGAATTCAAGCCAACAACCGAGTACCTGATCAACAAATTGTTGAATTTTCTTGTTGAAAAATAAAAACTATACTTTAAATTCAGTAAATAAAGAACTGCTCAAATTCATTACTGTATTAAAATCTTACTGAGCAGAAGTAGTTAAAGTAAGTTTGTTTAAATGTACATAATAGATTTCAATTAATACAAGTGCTGGACAAAAGCCAAGTTCATCAAATCACATTTGGAATGCCAGGTGCTTGGCAATAGTTTCCATCTTCATGGTTTACAAGTAATGCCACTCATTTTTAAATAAGTTCTGTATTCCTATCCTTTAGATCAAGATCTTCGGTACACAATAAAAGCAATAAAGCAACTAAAGTTAGTGTATTTACCTGCACTTTTTCCCTTTCAGAGTTGAGGCTTTCCTGCACTTCCTTCAATTCTCTCTCTAAATTCTCCACTCGCTGGCGATATCGCAGTGACTCAACTTGGGCAACTTCAAACCTCGTTTCTGCAATTTCTCTTTCTCGTCGGACAAATCTATGACACAGATAATTGGAGAAAACATTAAACATTTTAAATCCTTTCCAGGCATTGATTTTGCTTTAGCATCTTTTAACCTCCATTATGCTTTAGTTTAGGTATATGCGTAATGACTATATCCAGCTACTAACAAAGAGCAATACCAACTGAAAATCTGCTTGACATTCCACACAAGTTGATGGTCCCTGCTACACGTTTAGTGATATTAAAAGCAATCTGTTGCAGAATTTTAAAATAGCATAGCTAGACCAAACGTCTGGCAAGCAAGAAGGTGGGAGGAGATAGGGGACACCTATGGGGGAGCAGAGGGATGCTTACAGGAAGGAGCACAGAGATGAGTACCAGAAAACCAGGGATCTTTAAGCCCGTGGAAAATCTAGGTTCAGATAGAGAAACAAGAAGTTTTCACAATATTGACAAATTAAGTGGGCTTAGTCCAAGTATCACCCAATTCACAGCATTCATGCTTTACTCTTGAAGGGGAGCACAGAGCCTCAGAACAGATGTGGAGGGTAAAGTAAAATTGGGAATGTAAGGAGGTGCCATGGCAGGAGGCTGAAGATAGAGGGTGCTGTAGGGATGACAGTGGTTGGAGGCAGGGATCAGGAAGACTTCTAAGTGACTTAAACAGGAAGTTGAAAATTTTAAATATCAATTATTAGGGGAAAAGGGATGTACATCAGGGAAAATGGCAGCGTAACTGGGCTATTAGCAAGAGGTCAAGGCTAATGGGAACATCCCACCATGGCAGCTGGTAGAATTTAAATGCAGTTAATTAATAAAATCAATTTAAAACAAGTCACTAATGATGCCATGAAACGATCATTAATTGTCATAAAAACTCATCTGGCTCATTCAAGTCCTTTAGGGGAGGAAAGCCACCATCATTACTAAGTCTAGCTTATGTAATTCCAGACACACAACAGTGTGCTTGACTCTTAACGGCTCTCTGAAATGGCTTGGTAAGCCACTCAGTTCAAGGTCAGATAGGGATAGACAACAAATGCTGGCATTGCCAGTGATGCCCACATTCCATAAAATAATTTTTAAAAAAGCACAGGGATGATGGAGGAAGACAGGATACAAACAGAGTTTAGTATGAGTTGATGTGCATAGAAGATGGATAAGAGGCCAGCCAGTAAAGCATGAGAATGGTTAATTCTGCAGGTGACAGAAGTATATAATAGCATTTTTGTGGCCAATGGGCATGATAGTGGCAGGGTATGTTACAGCAGAAGGATGTGCTCTGTGCAATGGATCAATCAGGGTAGAACAGAATGCCTAGGGTGCTTGCAGCCTTGCTCAGGCTGAGACAATGGTAGGGCAGAGGATGGAATCAGTGGCAAGGGTTTATATTTTGTGTCAAGGGCTAAGGGCAATGGATCCAATCTTCCCAATATTTAACGGGAAGAAGTTATGACTCATTGAAGTCTGGATGTCAGACAAGCAGTGGGTGTAAGATGTAGTGGAATGGGAGAGCTGCGTCATTTGCATACATGTGGATCCTGATCCCACATCTAATAATCATCTCACCTGGAGGCAACACGCAGGTTGGGGAGGCTGCCAAATCTTTGTGGGGCTTGCAGAAGTAGCTGCATTTAGTTGGTTAGTTACAGCACATTGAAAAGAAATTGTGAAAACTGCATAACAAAATAAATCTGTATTTCCACAGTAATAATTGTCAAACAAATACTTAGTATAAAACTGACATTCATTCATCCACCTAATCTAGGGATAACCATGGGATCTATTAACTAATTTCGTCAAAATGGAAAAAGCTTCAGTAATGCTACTGAAGTTGTGCTAACAATTCATTTTCTCACTCCTACCTCTCCCTGCCACCATTCCTTCTGCGAAGTAAGTTTTCTTCAAAGGCCATATGAATTAATTTTTGAATAAAATGGAACGAAGGCAAATTAAAAAGAAAGGCAAACAGTTGACATTTTTGACTTGTACTATTTCAAATGAATATGACGAAAGTCACTTTAGTTACCTCAGAATTTCAAGTAGCTGTTCCTGGGACTTTCCCTCCTCATTAAAAGAGATATTTAAGGAGCTTTGACTTGCTTCCTGCACAGTGGTTACCATCTTATTACTAAGGCTCTCCACTTGCTCAAGCAACAGTTTGTTCTGTTTCTGTAGGTCCTCACAACGTGTTGCCAACTTAGAAATTTCATCCTATTCAAAATTTAAAGAAAATATTAATAGCTTTTAATGGATCTTGGATTTCTCCATTTTCAATTTAACTCTTTATAAAGTACTGTTCAGTTTATATATTCTTAACCAATCACAATGAAGAAATAGCAATAGCCCAAGTCAGGATAGCATGGCAACTGGGATTATGTCACTTACACCTGCTGCCCTTGTTCTTCTAGATGGTCCTAATTAAGGGCTTGGGATGAAGTAGCTTTTTGTTAAAAAAAAGAGTTGCTGCAGTGCATTCTGTAGATTAGGAGTATACTGCAGCCACGAAAGAAGCTTCACATTTTTATAGCTCATTTCATGACCAATAAAGATGTTACAGCCACTGAAGTAACTTAAGGATAGTCACTGTTGTAATGCTGGAAAGGCATGAATGCTTCATCTCAGTTTCTAGCTGATGGCAAGCCCCAGGAAGTTGCTGGTGGGAACCTCAAGTGATGGTAATGCCACTGAATGTCAAGGAACGGTGGGGTTATTATTTCACCTGAAGTGGTCATTGTAGGCATCTGGCCTAAGTTACTTGCGACTTGCCAGTCCAAGCCTGGATGTCTAAGTTTGGACTACAGCTGTATTTGGGTCTCAAGTCAACTGGTTCTCAAATGCAACACAGTTAAACAGGTTATTGGTGAAGGGTGTGTCACTTTTTAAGCACTGCTGACTCTTTTCATTGGTTGGCTGATGTTTGAGTAGGTTGGTGGGATGGCAATTATGAGAGTTGCATTGTCCTCTTTTTTGGTGAGCAAAACAGTTTGCACAACGTCAGGTAGATACCAGTATTGTCACTAGACTGGAATGGCTTAGTTAAGGGTGTGGCTAGTTCTGCAGCATAGCTCAACAGCAGCACAGCTAAAATAATCAGGGCCTGTGCTGTGCACAATGCTTCCTGTGCTACATTTTGGAGTAAGTCATTCAAACTGTGCCACTAGGGCTTATGCGGAACAAGTGCAAATAAAAGGAAAGTTATAACCAAAGGAGAAAAACTTCAGATAATATAAAATTGCACTATTCATCATGTGGAGAGGATCAATAGAACAGAGGATTCAAATAAAAGTAATGCGAAATTAAATCAAGTGACACACCCAAAATCATACTCTAAGTGCAAAAGGCATTGTTTATCACGATGTTTTAGAGGTTCCCTTTTAGAAGCAAAAGGGAGAGCTTGAAACACATTCTTCGAACTCGATGGATATGCAGACTGGAAATAGAATTTACATGCAACTGCCAAAAATATAGATACCTTCAATATTCTCTCAAGATCATCCTTAGCTGTCTTACACTCCAACATCTGTGTTTCAGCCTTCTGAGCAGCATCTTCCAACTTCTGTCGTACCTGGGAGTTCATGGATACTTGCTCTTTAGCTATCTGCAGTGCTTCAACATCAGCAGCATGCAGCATCAGCTCTCGCTCATACTTATTCTGTGCTTCAGAGGCCATCCTTGCCTAAGAGGAAAGAGACCTTCTTGACATTTTAGAATTTCCATGAAAATATCTCATCAGTTTTAATTGAAAGAGTTTAAAAACGTCAATTTTTTTCATAAGTATGAAAGTCACATTTTCAGACATTGTACCACACTTGTTATTAACAATTGAAAACAAACATTTACAGCATAGAAAAAGAGCTATACCACCTTTCTGCTCTTGATCCAAGGCCATTGTCAGTGACATCACTTCAAATACTAAAATACAATGAGGATTTATGCATCCACCACCCTTTAAGGCAGCGAAATCCAGCCCCTCAACCAATGGGGAATAAAATTACTCCAACTCTCCTCTCATCCTTCTAGCAATAACTTTAAACCTATAACCCTCAAGGGAGAATTGGTCCCTTCTGTGCACTTTATTTAGGCCCCTTAAATTTTACACATCAATTAAATCTTTACTCAGTCTCTTGTGCTCCAAAGAAAACCCAGCTATCTGATCTTCTCATATCTAAAACTCACCATTCCTGACAACATCCTTGTAAATTTCCTCTTAACCCTCCATGATGCAATCACATCCTTCCTGTAACATGACAACCAGAACTGTACTCAAGCTGTGGTCTGGCGTTTTATTCATTCTAGCAGAATGGTCTTACACTCTAGGCCTTGGTCAATCAAGGGAAGTATGCTCTTCTTGACCATCTTATCCACATGTCCTGTGACATTCCAGGTTCTCCAAGATCCCTGTTCCTTCACCTTTCAGAATCCTACTTCTTATTGTGTATTCTCTTGCCTTGTTTGGCCTCCCCAAATGCATTCCCACACTTCTATGAATTCAATTCCATCTGCCATTTTTCTGCCCATCTGCCTAGTCCATTGATATCTTCTTGCAGTCCACAGATTTCTTTTTATCTCAGCCAATTTTTGAATTATTATGCAAACTTAAACATGCCCTTTACATTTAAAGCTAAATTATTGATATATAACAGAAATAGCAGGACACCCAGTATTGAGCCCTCCAGAACGCTACTTAGTACAGCTTTCCAGCAATAAAAACACCTATCAACCATAATCCTCGCTTTCTGCCAGGGTCAATTTTGCATCTAACTTGTCATTTTTCTTAGATCCTACAAGCATTCAATTTCCTGCCCAGTAAATTGTGCTGCATCTACTACTTTGGATAATTTTGCCTCCTACAGATGGATCCTAGATTGCCTCAAAACAGGTCCAGAAGTTACAGGGTATTGCACTAACACACAAGAACTCATCGCATTAATCATCCACCACTCATACAACACTGGAACAAAGCAGACCCTGTAAACTCATCACTTCTCATTATAGCTGTACATACCTGTTCTTGACAGTCAGCCCTTGCTTGCTGTTCATTGGTTGCAGCAGCAGCAGCTCGCTGAACAGCATCTTGAAGTTCAGCTTGGAGACTGTTCAAATTCCTTCTTAGTTCAGATGTCTGCAAATTTTATTTAAACAAAATACTGCATCAGAACAAAGTTACATGAACCCTAACAAATCCACAATATTCCAGTCTTAAGGGTTATTCCGATTATAATGGTAAAACAGCAAAAGCAGCAAGTGATAGATAGGGTTAAGCGATCCCACAACCAACAGGTCAGATCTAAGCTCTGCAGTCCTGCCACATCCAGTCGTGAATGGTGGTGAACAACTAAACAACTCACTGGAGAAAGAGACTCCACAAATATCCCTTTCTGCAATGATGGAGGAACCCAGCACCCCAGTGCAAAAGCTAAGGCTGAAGCATTTGCTACTATCTTGAGCTAGAAGTGCCAAGTGGATGATCCATCTCAGCCTCCTCTGAAGGTCCCCAGCACTACAGACCCTGGTCTTCAGTCAATTCAGTTCACCCCATGCACTGCACCCCATGTGTTATCAAGAAACGGCTGAAGGCAATGGATATTGCAAAGGCCATGGGCTTTGACAATATTCCGGTAATAGTACCGAAGACTTGTACTCCAGAACTTGTCGCGCCACTAGCCAAGCTGTTCCAGTACAACACTGGCATCCACCTGGCTATGTGGAAAACTGCCCAGGTGTGCCCTGTACACAAAAAGCAGCACAAATCCAACCCAGCCAACCTAGTCACCTTGATCACCAGTAGAGTAAGGAAGGGGTCATCAACAGTGCTATAAAGTGGCACTTGCTCAGCAGTAACCTGCTCACTGACGCCCAGTTTGGGTTCCGCCACAGACACCCAGCTCCTGACCTCATTACAGCCTTGGTTCAAACATGGATTACAGAGCTGAACTCCCAAGGTGAGGTGAGAATGACTGCCCTCGACATCAAGGCAGCATTTGACAGAATGTGGCATCAAGGAGCCCCAGCAAAACTGGAGTCAATGGGAATCAGGGGGAAAACTGTGTGCTGTTTAGAGTCATACCTAGCAGAAAGGAAGATGGTTGTGGTTATTGGAAGTCAGTCATCTCAGCTCCAGTATATCACTACAGGAGTACCTGAGGGTAGCGTCCTTGGCTCAATCATCTTTGGCTGCTTCATGAATAACTTTCTTTTCATCATAAGTTCAAAAGTGGGGTTGTTCGCTGATGATTGCAGTGTTCAGCACCATTCACAACGACTCAGATACTGAAGCAGTCCATGTCCAAATGTAACAAGGCCTGGACAATACCCAGGCTTGGGCTGACAAGTGGCAAATAACATTTGCACCAAGCAATGACATCTCCAACAGAAGAGAATCCAACCATTGCCTCTTGATGTTCAATGGCATTACCATCACTGAATCCCCCATTACCACCCTTGGGGGGGTGGTTGGTGGTGGTGGTGCTGGTGGTAACCAATGACCAGAAACTGAACTGAACTGGCTATATAAATACTGTGGCTACAAGAGCAGGTCAGAAGCTAGGAATCAGGTGACAAGTAACTCACCTCCTGACTCCCCAAAGCCTGTCCACCATTGACAAGGCACAAGTCAAGAGTGTGATGGAATACTCCCTACTTGCCTGGATGAGTGCAGCTCCCACAACAGTCAAGAAGCTTGACGCCGTCCAGGACAACGCAGCCTGCTTGATTGGCACCACATCTACAAACATTCACTCCCTCCAACACCGACACACAGTAGTAGTGTGCACCATCTGCAGGAATTCATCAAGACTCCTTAGACAGCACCTTCCAAACCCATGACCACTACCATCTAGCAGGACAAGGGCATCAGACAGATGGGAGCACCACCACCTTGAAGTTCCCCTCCAAGTCACTCACCATCCTGACTTGAAAATATGTCACCGTTCCTTCACCGTCGCTCGGTCAAAATCCAGCACTGTGGGTGTACCTACATCACATGGACTGCAATGGGGTTCAGGAAGGCACCCTCTCAAGGGCAACTAGGGATGTGCAATAAATGCTGGCCCAGCCAGTGAAGCCCACATCCCATGAATGAATTAAAAGTACGCACTGCAATCATGATTTATACATTTAAAGACATGCCTCATCAATAGGTGCAACTTCAAAGCAAATCTGTAACAAAGCACGTGACCAATTGTTCTCGTTCATAAGTAGCTAAATGCTAACATACATGTGCAGCAAACAGGAAGGCAAATGGTATGCTGGCCTTTATTGCAAGAGGATTTGAGTACAGAAGTCAAAGATGTATGGCTTCAATTGTATAGGACCTTGGTGATGCCACATCTGGAGTACTGCATGCAGTTTTGGTCCCCTTACCCAAGCAAGGATATACTTGCCATAGAGGGAGTCCAGTAGAAATTCACCAGACTAATTTCTGGGGTGGCAAGACTATCTTAGGAGGAGTGATTGAGGAGACTGGGCCTGTTGAGTATCAAAAAATTAGATGTGATCTCATTCAAACATACAAATTTCTTACAGGGCTTGACAGGGTAGATGCAGAAAGGGTGTTTCTCCTGGTTGCGGTTCTAGCCAGGACTGAGGTTATGAAGAATTTCTTCACTCAGAAGGTAGTGAATCTTTAGAATTCCCTACCCCAGATGGCTATGGAAGCTCAATCACTGAGCATGTTCAAGACAGATGGATAGACTTCTAGATATTCACGGTGTTAACAAATATGGGGATAGTGCAGTAATAAGGTATTAAGTTAGATGATCAACCATGATCTGGTTGAATGGCCTTCACCTGCTCAGAGGTTCCTAATTCAAAATTCACTCTTCCAAATTGGGAAAGTCTCTTGACTGTGTCCTCAAGCAATGGTATTTGACAAGTTAAGTCACAAATGTGAGAACCTAGCTGGCTACTAATCTGTTTTTGTTCTCAAAAAAATAAAGTTGTGCATGTTTACCATTTCAGAAACAGCTTGTTGCTGTCCCGTTTTAGCTCGGCCTAGTAAAACTCAATTTAAATGGTAGATTAACCAAGGTAAACAAAACAGAGCTGAACATCTGACCAATTTGCAATCATTATTTTAAACGGCATTGCCAAACAAGGTTATTTGCAAGACTGTAAATCTTGCACAATCCTGTGTTTTCGCTAAGTAGGTGAAGCCTAACACCACTTTTCAAAAGTCATATAGTAAGGAAAGCAAGTTTTAAAAAATCTAAGTAACAAAAGTTTGAAAATGAACACCTGTTTCCTCTTATTAAAAAAATCTAAAAATAGACACATGGCAACTTAGTGTTTTTATTACATTTGTCAATTAATTTCAAAGGTTATGTCTACCATTTCCAATAAAAAAAACCATTACCTGTTGCTCCAGGTTTTCTATAGCTTTCCGCTTCTCATCAGTGAGAGCTTGTTTCTCATTCTCAGCTTCCAACATACGCTTTTCTAACTGTCTCTGGTATTCTGCAGACTCTTTGAGGCGAGATTCTACAGCAGCCCGTACCTCTTCAGTCACCTGAGAGATGGATCAAGATAACAGTTCAATTATTCACACCATTTAGGTCATTTAAAATGGGTGGTAAATTAAATTCAATTTTTTGCACTGTGCCCACAGAATGCTAATAGCAATTTGAGTCTCAATGCCAATTTTGTGCAGAACCTGCTCATGTTAACAAAGTCATCCTTACATGGCACAACATGCAATCAATGAGCAGCAACTCTTAGACACCTCTTCCTACCTCCCACTGGACCATGATCCCACCACCAAGGACCAAGCCATTGTTTCCAGGGCTGCCACTGACCTTATCTCCTCTGGAAATCTTCCCTCCACAGCTTCCAACCTCAGTCTCCCAACCCCACATAGCCCACTTCTACCTCCTTCCCAAAATCCACAAACAGGACTATCCCGGTAGACCAATCATGTCAGCCTGTTCCTGCCCCACGGAACTCATTTCTTCCTAAATTGGCTCCGTTCTCTGTCCCCTTGTCTAGTTTCTTCCCACCTACATCCATGATTCCTCTGATACCCTATGTCATATCAACAATTTCTAGTTCCCTGGCCCTAACTGCCTCCTCTACACCTGCATTCCCCACCAGAATGGTCTGAGGGCTCTCCGCTTCTTCCTTGAACAGAGGCCTGAACAACCCCCATCCAGCACTACTCTCCTCCACCTGGCTGAACTTGTTCTCTCACTGAACAATTTCTCCTTAAACTTGTCTAACTTCCTCCAAATAAAAGGTGTGACTATGGGGACCCACATGGGTCCCCGTTATGCTTGTCTCTTTATGGGCTACATGGAACATTCCTTGTTCCAGTCCTACTCAGGCCCCCTCCCACAACTCTTTATTCGGTATATTAGTGACTGTTTCAGTGTTGCTTCATGCTCTTGTCTGGACCTGGAAAAAATGATCAATTTTGCTTCCAATTTCCACCCCTCCATCACCTTCACATGGTCCATCTCCAACACTTCCCTTCCCTGACTCGGTCTCCATCTCTGGTGGTCGACTATCCATCAATATTCATTATTACAAGCCCACCAACTCCCACAGCTACCTCGACTACAGCTTGTCATACCCTGCTTCCTGTAAGGGTTCCATCCCATTCTTTCAGTTCCGTTGCATCTGTTCCGATTATGCCACTTTCCAAAACGGCACTTCTGGCATGTCTTTCTTCTTCCTTAACCGAGGTTGCCCCCCATTGTGGTTGACAGGGCCCTCAACCATGTCCAACCCATCTCCCACACCTCTGCGCTCACATCTTCCCCTCCCTCCCAGGACCATGATAGGGGCCCCCTTGTCCTCACTTTTCATCATAACAGCCTCCGCATTCAAAGGATCATCCTCTGCCATTTCCAGCATGATGTCACCACCAAACATCTTCCCCTCACCAACCCATTGTTCTGTAGGGGCTGTTCCCTCCGAGACACGCTGGCTCACTCCTCCGTCACCTCATCCCCTTCCCAAGGCACCTTTCCCATGCAATCGCAGAAGGTGCAACACTTGCTCCTTTACCTCCTCCCCATCCAAGGGCCAAAACACTCCTCTCAGGTGAAGCAGTGCTTCACTTGTGCCTCCTTCAATTTGGTCTACTGCATCCGCTGCTCCCAATGTGGTCTCCTCGACATCAGGAAGACCAAACAGGCTGGGTGACCACTTTGGGATCACCTCTGGTCTGTCTGCAAGCATGACCCAGACTTTCCGGTCGCTTGCCACTTCAACACACCATCCTGCTCTCATGCCCACACGTCCGTCCTTGGCCTGCTCCAATGTTCCAGTGAAGCCCAACATAAACTGAAGGAACAGCACCTCATCTTCCGAACAGGCACCTTACAGCCTTCTGGGCTTAAAAGAGTTTAACAACTTCTGACCATGAACTCTGTCCTCCACCCCCACCCCACCTTTTTCTACATTCATTTGTATTTTTTTATCCACTTATCTTTATTCATTTATCAGTGGTTTTATCCCCTTTTTGATTCTTTTTTCCACCCACCACTGCCCCTCCCCCACCAGGCCATCTGTTACTTGTTCCATATTGTCCTTTCACATAATGCTATCCTGCTATAATCACATTCTGCTTTTTTTTACCTTTATGCTACGATTAGCACCTCTTTTAGCACTGACCACTAGCATCAATACTCCATTTGTTCTTCAGTTCATGACATCTTTGTCAATCATTCCTTTGCCCCCACCTATCACTGACCTTCTAGGAGATCTTCCATCCACAGCTTCCAACCTCAGTCTCCCAACCCCGCATAGCCCGCTTCTACCTCCTTCCCAAAATCCACAAACAGGACTGTCTCGGTAGACCAATCATGTCAGCCTGTTCCTGCCCCACGGAACTCATTTCTTCCTATCTTAACTCCGTTCTCTCTCCCCTTGTCTAGTTTCTTTCCACCTACATCCACGATTCCTCTGATACCCACGTCATATCAACAATTTCTAGTTCCCTGGCCCAAACCGCCTCCTCTTCACAATGGACATCTAATCCCTCTACATCTGCATTCCCCACCAGAATGGTCTGAAGGCTCTCCACTTCTTGCTTGAACAGAGGCCCGAACAACATGCCAGAAGCTCCACCTGTCCTATTCCCCTTCTACAGTATAAATTTCATCACATTTCCACTTCTCTTCAGCTCTGAAGAAGGGTCACACTGACTTGAAATGTTAACTCTGTTTCTCTTTCCACAGATGCTGCTAGACCTGGTGAGTTTTTCCAGCATTTTCTGTTTCTGCCTCTGCTTTTATCTTATGCAATCATTCCTATTCAACTGCACAGGTATACGGGTATACAGGTGTGCGGCTCAAATGACAGAACTGGAGCTTAAGTTGGGATGAAGTTTGAAATTTTAAATTGAATGTGCAAATTGAAGGGACTGCTCTCACACCAGCACTTGCTAAATCACTAAGTAAGAAAGGGAGAATCTTTCAGGTGTGGCAACTTGAACATTTCTTGTGATGGCACAGAACTGCATCGAAATTACAATGTTATGAATGCTGGACCATATGCTTTAACCTGTCTCTTAAAATGAGCGGTAGAGGGAGATGGGACCTCCTATGCGAACTGCACAGAGATATGCCTATATGACTTGATCCTAAATCTGCCTGGGAAAAACCCATGTGACTTGCTTGTTATGAAGACAAACTCCAACTGAAATATATTTAAATTCAGGTTTTTTTAACAGCTTGAGACAAAGGAGGCAGCAACTTGTCGTGGAAGACTCACTATAAGATTCATCCTGGTGGGACAGGAAGAGGTTCTGCTAAAGCTGGGAGGAGCTTGGGATTTTTAAACAGAAGACTACATTTTTGCTGAGTGCACATAGTGTATAAATGCGGCATGGAGTTTTTGATCATGCTAAATTATTAAGGGATATTGTTTCTGTAGTTCAGTTCAGTGTATTAGTTGCCTAAGTAACATTTATTGAATGTTGATTTTAGCTCATCACAGTAAAAACTCCAAAAAATGTAAAATCTTGTTCGATTTTTCTTGGCAAAGGTCACTGGGAAATTCATGCCTCTAAAAGAGATCAGTGTCTACAGGGACTGTAGCAACAGAATAAAAGACAAAGGACTGTATCATGCTTCAGTTCACAAAAGGCTACAATCTCAACCATTCCACTCTTTCAATTTATTCTGATCGTATCTTTTTGACTATGGCACAAAGTTGAAGGGCACTAGTTATTACAGAACTTTCCAATGTAGAATATAGTTGGCAAGTCAAGCAAATTTACCTCAGACGCATATTTAAAATAGCTATTAAATCCATGACTTTCCATTGCAACAGTAACAGCAAGAGCCTTTCACAGGCTCCCCTTTCGAAACCAATGACTCCTTTATTCCCTTCATAAACATAAGACATTCTCACTCCTTGAAGTGGTGCACTCTTAAGTCACTAACCTGCTTCTCCTTACTGAGGGACTCCTCCAGACTAAGGACCATGTCTCTATATTGTTCCACATTGTTTGTGGCAGTCTTGAGGCGCTCTCTCAATTCATTCACCTGTTCTTCAGCCTGCCGAAGCCGTGACTGGAGATCATCAACATCATCTTCAGTATTGGATTTCCCTGGAAATAGATCAGAGGTGTACATAGCTACCTAAAATTTTATTGAACAATAACGCCACATCCAAGAAGAGTTACTTGCTTCATGAGAATAGGTTGAGAGCTCATCAACCTAAACTGACATCCTAATGATTCTCAAGAGTGCTCCACCCACAAAATTGAGTCACAATTAATTGACAATTTACTTGCGTTTGGGAGAGAACAAGAGAAAAGGCAAGTGTCTGATCAAATATCTTAAGAAAACTTGCCCAATTTGTGAATTGTTCCACATTTGTGTTGACTGAGTATGTGTCTAGTTACCAATAATACATGATTTGCAATATTTCACCAAATAGTCTCATCAAAAATTTCATATTTAGTTTGTCTTAACTGAAAAGCAACATACTTAAGGCACCAGAGAAAACAAAACCTAAATTAAGAGTTGCATACAACTAAAAATATACATACACCTCATCTATATATATATATATATATATATATATATTAGTTACTATGAATCAATGGCTTGCAAATTGGCACGGGGTAAGTTCATAATTTTAAATGAGCCAAAATTGAAACATGTCAAAGACTCTTCCCTACAGATAACAGTTGGGGTAGAGGATGAAGGCAGAACTCTATCCAGATCAACTTACCAACATACAAGCCATGATCATAAATGTTTTACCTTTAGAATCACTTCCTTTAATCTCTGCCAGTTTAGTTTCAACGTTATTAAGGTGTAGCTTCAAGGTGTTAATTTCTTTCTCTGCATTTTTCAAGAGTTCCTTTGTCTTCATATGAAGATTAGTTTCAGTTTCAAGCTGCTTCCTGAGTTCCATAAGCTGAATCTTTGCAAAGTTAAGAAAAACGGCTTAAGTAAAGCTTTATAAAGCAGTTGCAGGATTCTTGAAGTACGATAATTTTGCAGAGCTGATATGTAGAGCAATGGTTTGCTCTTTATTAAATTTGTGCTATGCAAGTATTATACAACTGAAGCTGCCCTGTCTCCTAAATTAGTACAGACCTTAAAAAGGAGCTCCATTCTAACTAACTTATTACACAAATTTGTGTCTTACTTTCCAATTTCAAACGTGACAATATTACATATCCTACATATCATAGATTAGCGAGTTAGTTTTTGTATACTTACATCTTGGTTCCTACCAAGTAAATGCCGCTGATCCACTTCATATTCAACTTTCTTTTTCAGCTTCTCTATTTCACGTTCTTGTTTTTCAATCTGGCTGTTTAAGCGTTGTTTGGTCTCAGTTTCCGCACGTTCCAGACTCAACTACATATTCAAAGAGTTCTATATTAATACTTAAAATTCTTCTCCCCTCAGAAGAATGAAACACCAGCAGGTATCTTAGAACAAAGAGTGGAATACTAAGTACTCTATAATGACAATCTCAAACGTACTCCAAGATTGCATTCCAAACATATGCATACTTTATTTGAAGTGACCATTAATCTATACTCATCCTCACTGAATTGATCATGCAACGTATAGCACCAAAAAAACCTTTTGATATTTAAGCTCGACATTCATCCAACATGCCTTGGGAAACTAAATGTTCTGAAGAGATGTTTGTTTCTCAGTCTTTTAAAATTAATGATGAATTTACCAAGCCGAAAGAGACAAAACAAATGCTAACAAGGGAAAGAGACAATACAGGCTAGCCAGAGACAATAATCCTTTAGTTTAAGACAACTAGGCCTTGAATCAAAAAGGAGGTAAATGTAAACACCTTTTCCTGGAAAACTATGAAGGACGTAACGTAATGGAAAATTACTGGATAAAGCAAAAAGATGGACAACTTTCTGGGCTGACACAAATCATGGTTTAAACAAAGGCTGCAGAATATAATTAAAACAAGCTTCCTAGGGAAGAATGGCTTGTCAATATAGTATAGTAACCCCATCCCCAGAAAACAATAAATAAAAGGTTGAATACATTGGAGATCTTTACTCCAGGGGTGAGACATCAGCATGACAGTCAAGGTATTGCAATCAAGGAGGTAGGCTGACTGATCATCAGGAGAAGAATCGACAACCACAGGTGCTGGCCACTTCCGGTGATTGTATGTTAGATATAGTGTTATTGAGCTAGATATTGGCAAAGTATTTACTTGCTAGGAATAAAGCAATGTATTGAGCATTCTGAAGCTAGATATCAGCAAAGGATTCTTTCAACCTGTTAAATCTGCAATTGCATCGTCCCTTTCATATCTTAGGGACATGAAACTGTTTAAAAATCAAACCTTAAAATGGACTCTGTTGAACCAAGGGATGGCTGCTACAGGTCACACAAGTCAAGATTGGAACTTTCCAGAAACTGTGGCCAAATAGCAGTAACAAGACTGAAACAATCCTTAGTGTGGAATCTCATACCACTGTTTGGGAGGGAATTACAATGAAGGAAGTCAAGGAGTAGCAAACGGTCAGTCTCTCCAGCCTGAACTGTAACAAAGGGAGAGCCATCTATCATTAAGATCCACCATTTATCTCAAAGTGGGCAATGGATTTGACCAGAAACACAAATTGCTCATTAACCTGCAAATGCCTCATTAAGGGGCCATATCACATGATCCAAGCTTCTGGCCTCTGAAACACTAATACTAGATTGAGACTCTCAACCCAGTCTGATGTATCTCTAACCTGCAAGATTCAATAGTAGGACTCCAGGTTGGCAAAACCATCTGCATCAAGTCTTAGCCCCTCAAAAGCCTCTTTAACTAGAAGCCTCTGATCATTGCTGTACATAGAGTTGGTCTGCTTGGCAGGCAATCTCGCTGCATCGCCATTCATTCTAAAGGAATTCTGCACTACTGTCTTTAGCCAGGAACTAACTTCTCCAAAGCAAAAACAAAAATACCTGGAAAAACTCAGCAGGTCTGGCAGCATCTGTGGAGGAGTACAGTTAACGTTTCAAGTCCGAATGACCCTTCAACAGAACTAAGTAAAAATAGAAATGATGTGAAATATAAGTTGGTTTGGGGTGGGGGTGGGGGTGGGGGGGAAAACAAGAAGAGCTGGATAGAGGGCCAGTGATAGGTAGAGATAACCAGAAGATAGCACAGACAAAAGGACAAAGAGGTGTTGAAGGTGGTGATATTATCTAAAGGAATGTGCTAATTAAGGGTGGAAAGCAGCACGAGCAAAGGACAGATAGCCCTAGTGGGGTTGGGGGAAGGGATCGAAATAGGCTAAAAGGTAGAGATAAAACAATGGATGGAAATACACTTAAAAATAACGGAAGTAGGTGGGAAAAGAAAAATCTATATAAATTATTGGAAAAAACAAAAAGGAGGGGGATAATCGGAAAGGGGGTGGGGATGGAGGAGCGACTTCATGATCTAAAATTGTTGAACTCAATATTCAGTCCGGAAGGCTGTAAAGTGCTTAGTCGGAAGATGAGGTGCCGTTCCTCCAGTTTGCGTTGAGCTTGTGGAACAATGCAGCAAGCCAAGGACGGACATGTGGGCATGAGAGCAGGGTGGAGTGTTGAAATGGCAAACAACAGGGAGGTCTGGGTAATGCTTGCAGACAGACCGAAGGTGTTCTGCAAAGCGGTCACCCTGTCTGCGTTTGGTCTCTCCAAACTAACTTCTCCAAGATGGAAACCCCCCTCCACCCCCTCTGGACTTTGACATTCTGGACTTTTGAATTCACGTGACTGTGAAGTTATTCATAGTTGTAAAACTCCTCTTTTCTATCTGCGCACATGCATGCATTAAAAATTGGACTTCATAAACGGAGGGTTTGGGGAAAAACACACAACTGCCCATTTTTCAAATCATTACAGAGACAGAGAATAAAGGAGTTCGGTTCACCTTTCTCTCCTGCCGTAACAGTAATCATTACAGTAAAAGAAAAATGGTCACAAGGATCATTTCAAACTAGTTTTAAATTTATAAGCTTCGATACAAGATGAACTAAACTCATTAAGCATAACAACTGTTATGGAGCGAGTTATTAATTGTTCTCTTGTAATTTGCAGGTCAAAAAAAAGTGCTAGAAGTAGAGTGAACATTTTATAAAAGATTAGACTTATGGTCCACTAAAGGAGATTTAGCAATACAATTACTCTAAAAGATTGCAGCCAAAGTAACCACAAAGTGCATTAGAAAATACAAACGCCAAATGACTGAATCTGAGCTAACATAACTCAATTATTCCTAGCCCTTTGACATTAAGCTGAACTATCCATGACTTTTCCATTTTCATACCTGATCCAAGACCATAAATTTTGCCTAACAATGACAAGCTTTAGTTTTATTCTGAAAACATTGTATTTAATTAGACTTCACACACACCAGGGTGTGGACTGAAAGCTCAGCTCCCATTAACAAGTTGCAGTCCTGCAAGGTGTACCTGAATAGACTGCAGATTCGTTAGTAGCAAGCTTTGCCCCCTGTGCTCAGCAAACTTTGAATCTCGCTCTTGGGTAAGACGTACTTCCACCATCTTCAACATATCTTTCTCTTTCCTCAAGTTTTCTCCACGAGTCTGCAGGAAGGGGGTTAGAGAAAGACACAAAAAGAAAATTCAATAACTTATCTGCTTTCCGGAACTGTAACCCTGGAGGTTCAGTTTAAGTTACTGATCCAGTAAATATCAGCTTTTTTTTTTAAAAATACAAAATTCTCACCTCCTCTAGAGCCAATTTTTCATTTGATGCCCGTAAATCTTGAGTCATGTTGCTAATGATGTGTTCCTGTTTCTGAACAGTCGTGGTGAGCTTCTGACACCTATCACGCAAGGATGCTATTTCACGCCGGAATCCGTCTACATTGTTCTGCAGCATCTCATACCTAAATTTTGAAAGAGATTAAGCTTTCCTCCCAAAAATAATTTGCCACACAGCAAGTGACACTAGTGCTGGAAAACAAACTTATTCTGGTCCATGCTATAACTGACTTGGTACAGAGTGCAAGATTATGTCTTCTCTACACTGCCAGTGCAGATGCTCTGGCAATCTCCAAAACTATGAGCACATTTTTCTTTAATTTAGTATTGTGACCTTGCAGTAATAACCTCGCATTGTGGGAACAGTAAGTTTTCTATCTGGTTTTGCTTATTTGCAAAACCCACAATGGTTTCACAGGGTAATCAAAAAGCAAAAGAAAAGAAAATTAACCACAAGTTCAGTAAGCAGATCCCAAGTAGTGGCTGCAATCAATTCTGGTCCTCAACTGTGCAATGCAGAATGCATTGTGGGGCAATCCACCATGGTGAAGAAAAAAACTTTTTTTCAAAATTTCAATTGGAAATTTTTCTTTTGGATTTTTGGAACTAGCAAGTCTAATAGTAGAAACAGGCTCATTAAATTCAACAGCTTGCCCCCAGCATAAAGTTCACTGTCAGTTATAATGGGTTTCAAATTAAGTTTTATTACAAAAGATAGGATACTTACATTACATCATTACACTTATTTATCTAATCTAGTGGAGTACTATGATCACCTCATACCATTTCTATATGCCCCACAAGATCTAAACTCTACCAACTGTAGCCTTGATTCTCCAAACATACCGTTTAGAAGCGAATTCCAACTGTGTAGACAATTTTGTGCTCTGAGTTCGCAGTTGTGTCAGCTGATCCTGAAGTTTCTCGTTCTGTTGGTTTAACATTTTGTCATTCTCTGCCTTTTCTGTCTTGTAACTTTCAAAGTGTAACTGGAGCTAAAATAAAGTAATTTTCTAAGTATGATGCATCTTAAAATTCTATCACTCCCTACATGAAGAAACCTTCTCATCTCTAGCTTACACAAGCAATGAATAGATTTACATTTGTTACTTTTCATAAATTCCCCTCCCTGCACAAATTATTATTTGGAGCATGGTGCTGCAGATCGATATAAAATCCTACCTTTCAGCAGCCAGGTAGCTATATTAGATTGTTATTTGGCACCTGATGAAAGAGCTTCAACTCAATCACAAGCAATATTTACCTGCTACCCTGGTAACATGTTTATAATTTCCAGACAATCTGGCATGGAAGAAGCCTTCATATAATGATTAAGTGGCCTTTCTGATGAACCAAGGTGTTTATATGGAAACCTCAACCTCCAACAGTACTGGCTAAATGTGATGTATATTCTAATATGCAAACTAATTTAATACAAAGAATACTACTCAAATCTTGTAAGCTCAGTGCTTAAAAACTCCAACCGATAGATTGACAAAGTACACATGCAAGTTACAAAGATCAATATAAATAAGGCAGATGGCATTGCCTAGTCATTATCGATCAAAGCATTTAAAATACAAGAGACAGCCACATGTAGCTTTACTCCTGAGCCAGATTTTTTATGCTTGGAGAATTGTTAAACATATCTACCTTTAAAATATTAACATGGAGTATGAGCTAATGTTTAGTTCTGGGAAGTTTATCGTTGTGCAAGGTAACTAAAATGCTGGGCTTTACGGGTTGCCAGAATACCTAAAAGAAAATGGCAGTTCACAAGTTTACTCATGTTTGTTTAATAGAGTCAGAATAGAAACAATGAAGCAATAAAACAGTAGAAGGGTTGACTAAGCTGGAGAAATTATAAAGGAGGGGTAATTGGCTTGGAGGTCAGTTTGAGGATTAACTAAAGCAGGCCACATCATCATGAAGAAGGGTGGAGCTTAATAAGGTTCTCTGGTTTAAATTTATCCAACTGTTCTACAGCAAGGAGAGGGGCTCCATATCTAAAGGTGCTGTTGGCAGGTTCTATGCAGTTACAGCTCAGAAAATGCCTAGGAGCCATTTGGTGCAGCTCAGAGTTGCAATTTGGATCTTGGGTGGTTCAAAACTCAGAAACTCTGGAGCTGTTCGGCGCAGTTAGGGCTCAGAAATCATGAAGAGTTGAGAATGTGGTGCAAGGTTGCTGGTCCTGCGCTGGAGACATAAGGCTCAGAGTAGCCCTGTGAGCCATTCATAGCTTGATGCAGTAGGAAGGCTGGAGTTCGAAGAAACCCAGGGGCAGTGCCAGCTTAATGAAGCTAGCAGTCTGTAAAAGTTGGACATGTGCCGTTTTTAGAAACATGAGTGCAGCTTTATGAATCCCATGGAACAAGTCTCAGGAGAAGAGATCGAACCATCAGGAGGTGAGCAATCCTTGAGGCAGTCCAAATCAGAGCAGCTTTTGAGAGAATTGTGACTCAGTCAGTAGTGACATCTGGCTAGGCTGCTGAGCAATTGGTGGGATTTCTCCCATCTGCCATTTAATGTGTGGTGTGTTTGCCTGTTAATTCATATTTACCCAATGTTAGAGTATAAGATAGATACTATACATTGCTCTGCTGATTTTGTATAGTAAAGTTTATTTTGTTTAGAACTGTGGAGCCTTGTGGCCTTTTTTATCCTAGTGTGTAACAGGTTTCAAGTTCTGTCTACTTTATAATGAAACATTACTGGTCCCCAAGCAGACTGGAATAGAGTGAAGTCCCATTCACCCATTACCCACCTTAAAAAATCCAAGAAATAGGAAGAGTATGCCATATTGCCCCTTGAGTCTGTTGCACCATTCAATAAACTCATGGTTAAGCTTCTACATCCTTTCCCATCTCCACTTACTTCAATTCCCACTGTGCACAAAATTCTGTGCCTGCCATGATATCCTTATCAGCTGAGCATTATTAACCGTCTGGGGTAGAGGATTCCAAAGGTTCACAGCCCTCAATAGAAATTTCTCATCTCATACCTAAATGGCCGAGCCCTTATCCGGAGACTATGACCTTGTGCTCACTGACCTTGGGTTTTAATCTTCTAGAATCATGAATCTAGAAGTCTGTGAATTGGATGGCAGCAAATGTAACACTATTCAAAAAAGTCATTTGGTAGTACAGAACTTGAGTATTGCTAAAAAAAAATTTGTCAAAGCTTTTCGTCTTGCACTCATCAGGGCTATTTGCAAATGTCAAGGAAAACAACATATTTATACTGTGTGAGAAGAGGGTGCTGACTAGATGGCAAGTGGACTCGGATTGTTGGAGGCATTGCTATGGAGAATGCACCAGTTGGTGACTGAGTTAACTGCCAAGCATAGTTTGAAATTTAAACCAGATGGCTTGGCTGATTGGTCAAGACATAGTCCCCTGGCGAAAGAACCAGCGAATGGTTGTCACTTATTTTGTCCGGTTGAAACAGCCACAACGTGTGTACATCTTCTTTCCATCTGCAAAGAACAGGGCCCTGATTTCGAACAGATCTAGCCACATAAGACTGGGCAACCATGCGCACTGCCAGCCATCAGCTGCAGCAGAACTGCAATCTGTAACCTCATAGCCTGGTATATCCCCCACTCTGCCAGTACCACCAAGCTAGGGGATCATCCCTGGTTCAATGAAACATGCAGGTGGGCATGCCAGAAGCAGCACCAAGCACAGCTAAAAATGAGATGTCAACTTGGTGAAGCTACAACACTGTGGTTCAAGAAGGCAGCTTACCACCACCTTTTCATGGGCAATAAGGGGTGGGCCAGATCCCTTGAATGAATAAAAAAGCATCAGCAGGTGGTGTCCATGCCTACGTTTGACTTGATGCCTTGAGACTTCATAGGGTCCACAATCGATGCTGAAGACTCCCAGGGCCAACTCCCACCGGACTGTATACCACTGTGTTGCCACATCTGCTGGGTCTGTCCTACCAGTGGGACATGACAGGCTCAGGGATGGTGATGTCTGGAACATTATCTGACTATGTTAGGTTGTTGCTTGACTAGTCAGAGAGAGCGCTCTCCCAATTTTGGCCCCAGACATTAGTTAAGATGACTTTGCAGGGTCAATAGGGTTGAGTTTGCCATTGTCATTTCTGGTGCCTAGCTCAATGCCAGGTGGTCCATCCAGTTTTGTTCCTTTTTAAACAGTTTCATACAACTGAGTGGCTTGCTAGGCCATTTCGAGTTAACCACATTGCCATGGGTCTGGAGTTATATGTGGGCCAGACCACCTAAGGTGGAAGTTGAACCCAGGTCCCAAGAGCATTACCCTGCATCTCTGGATTATTCGTCCGGAGACAATACCACCACCTCCCTTGCTTACGAGCAAGTCAGAGGATGTTCTGTTTAATGACAATTAGAATGCTATGCTAAAATACATTATCAGTAGTGCTAATATTTGAGTAAGGCATCAGCTTTTATTAAATGGTGCTTCAGATCTTCATTCCCTGTTTTAGGATAATTCTGCATAGCTATTTCTGCTATAAAATCAAATTTACTTGGCTTCCAGCTCACCTCTCATATATTCAAAGTTTTGAATAGATGAAGGGAAGGATGACAGGGAAACTGTCAGGCAAATCCAAGATTAGCATAATTTGCAGCAGAGATGTTGAGCTTTAATTCTGCAGCATTATATGTGAAAATCCTGGCATTTTATAGCCCTGGCAGAGGGGAGAAATTTCAATTATTGAGAGATTTCTGGGGTTTGTAAATGCAGAAGCTGCCAAAATTTGACAGGAGCAGCAGGGCACAGAGAGGGAGGGGTGAATAAAATTGAAAGTTCCAAATTCAGGGGAATTGTGAAGCAGTAGGATATGGCAGCCATGGGGAAAGCAAAAAAGATCGAGAGCATGAAAATGTTTTGAATGGTGTGTCAGAGAGCAGAGATGTGGGCAACAGCGTGGGGGGCGGGGTGCATGAGGCAATCCCCATTCCACCAGCCTTTTAAACCATCTTTGGATTGGAGCACAAAGTGCATTTTGTGTTCCATGACTGCATGCAGTCACCAAGTACTTTACTACATCAGTGCTGTCCCAAGAACTGTCAGCTTTTTTCATTCAAGACTACCACAAATTCAAATACTTTTAAAAAAATATATAAACTCTCTTACTATGCATCACGGTCAAATGTCTGACCTTTAATAGTTTAACTAAAGTTAATAAATAATTAATTCTGCCAGCAGCTTTTCCAAATCAAAAGATACTTCAAAAAAATTCTTGTGATGAACAGGTTATTCCTTTCCACTTGTAAACTGGTCTACCTTTTGCCCTGCATAACCTACAGAAGTAAACACTGTCTCCCTCAAACTAAGATAGTGTCTGTTCACAGCAATGCTGAAGCCTTAAAAGAGCTAGATCTAAACAAAGTTATTTAGGAGAACAAACACACTTCAAAAACAAATTAAGTCGTTATTGTGAAATGTAATTTTTCAATTTGTTTGAGCTGTAGCACCATACTGGGGTAGTGAGGGACATGCAAGTGAAACTATGACACTGAAAACAGAGCCAACAGTTTTCCATCCCAGGTATTGCCATCGCCAGGACCAATCATACTTTGAGTGTGTCCTGGAACATGGGATTGGGATGCCGGGGTGGGGGAGGTAACAGAGACTGGCAACAAAATGAAGTTGTTTGGATCTGACAACATTGAAATCTAAAAAAAGGGGTTGAAAACAAAGGCAAGATTACAACTGCCACCACAGACTATGTTCCTGCCCAACAGCAGTCCCTCCTGCACTCTCAGGCAACATTCACTGATTGATGCCTTTCAATCCAGCGCAGAAACATTTTGTACACCATTACAGAGTCTGCCAACAAGTTTTGAACAAATTTCCACAGGCAAAAATTTACTCAAAAATCAAAAATTCTTTATGCAGTTTCTAAGTAGTTACATCAAATTTCCCACAAACTCAACAGTCACAACATTAAAACTTAAATTTTTAACCTAACTAGGACGAGCGGCTTAGTGAGTAAAAGCTCCAGCAGCCAAATCAGGATAAACATGGGACTGCTCTATTTGCAGTTATTTAGTTTGTGAACATTTCTTAAAAATTTAACTGTTCTTCATTTTAAATGGCATCGCACTTAAATCTCAATTTTGTCAGTCTTTTAAAAAAAAAAAATCAAAGAAATGCCCTGCTCTTTAGGAGACTAAAATGGGATATTTTACATCCACCCAGGTACAAAAACAGGGCCCTGAGTTAAGGTCCAATCCAAAATATTAAAAGACTCAAAATTGTGTAATTTCACAATGGTGCAATGAAAAAAGATAGCTGAAATTTTCTTCAAAATCTGAGCAATTCAATTTGCATAATAATATGCAATGGTAAAATTTAACATGTTGATAATTGATTTTCCCTATTTATAGTATACAGAAAATGTTTTCCCCCGTTGACATGTGACAATGGTTCCATTATAAAATCTCCAACATGGTTCAGTTATTGTATACAAGAAATAGATGCCATACACAAGACATCACTAGTTTAAGACATCCGAAGAAACTACGAAGCAATGAACGGTCTCCCAAACATAAGCAAGTTTGAGAAAATTGTGTAGAAATTTTACCAACACTTCACTGGTACATGACTTTGTGCAATTTAAAGCCTTTTGTGGGAGTTTCAAGATTAACTATATTTATATTTCCCTGTTCCAAAATATGACACACTTCATCCTTCCTACCTGTTTGAGTGCTGTCCTTGCTTGCACAAGCTCTGTGGATTCCACTGCAGGAACTGGCGCTGGTGTGGAGGTCATTTGTGGCACTGGTTTTGTTTTCCCTGGAGACCGTTTAGGAGTGGATGAGATTAAAGATGTATCATCTGTTGCTGCACCTGAATGATGACAGAAATTTATAGCACTTAAATATTTTTGAAGCTTTTTAAAAAAATTTAAATGAAAACTTGGAACTAATGAATTTGCAGCATTTTAAAGAGAGCTCTCCATCACAAGGACTACCTACTTCCACCTCTGCTGAATTAGTCCATTTTCAGCTGAATTATCATCCAGGTCTACAATTCTGGGTCAGCTTCCCATCCTCCATGCTCCAGCACCTCTACCTCATCCAGTACTCCGTTACCTGTAACCTATCCAGCACAGACTAGGATACTGTGCAACTTCAGTTATCTGGGCCCCATGCTTTAGGATTACCTCTAAACCCTTGTGGCTCCCTCTCCTCCTTTAAAACACTTTGATCAAGCTCTGACCAATATCCATTTTCTTCCTTACCTCTGAATTCCTTGGTTTTCTATGTCAGAAGCACCATACAAATTACATTTATTCTTTTAATACGTTCATGAATCAAGAGGTCTGTATTGATTACCCTAATTTAACTCTTTAAAATTAATTGTAGGGTTTAACAGTCCAATGCTACTGTGTTGAACAGCAAGTCAAATTTTGTTCTTTCAGAACAGAGTACCAACTTCAAGATTCTAGTTAAATCAAACCTATTCTATAGAAGAGTAAATAATTCTCAAAAGGATTGTGCTCCTAATTTATTCCACAAAGAGCAAGAGCATTTATAACAAACATTCTTCAGAGTTAAATCACATCTGGTGTGTCATATTCCTTACCCTGGATTGGAATGGTCACTCCAGTCATCTGTGCAAGTAGTATGCGGTACATATCACGTTGTCGTACAATTGATTCCACCAGTTGCATCTGATGAGCCCGTGCTTCACGCAGCCGTTCGAGTTCATTTAAAGCTTCCGCAAGATTCAGCTCAAGCTCAGAAATTCTAGAATTCAAAAAGATTTGCTCAATCTGCTGAATGGTTCCTATACCAAAACCATAAGCCATGCTGATGCTGTTTAATACAATGTGCTAGCTCTTGTCGAGAGGGGCACATTGAGACTGAGACAGAAAGACAGACACTGGGTGAGTGGGAAAATGAAAGTGCCAGGGTGTCCAAAAACCATTCCCTGATGGAGGATCAGAGAGCATGCATTATCTTGAAGAAATCAGCAAATGGATGCAAAGGTTCAGAAAATAGTCTGGGAAGGTTGCAGTGATGTCATGAAGAAATTTGAAGAGAATTCTGAAGTTGATTCGTTGATGTACAGCAAATAAATGCAACTTAGTCAGGATAGCAGTCATGGACATGTCACAGTTTGGATTAACTAGACATAGGGGCAGCAGTTGAGTACAAGTAAAAAGGCGAAATTTCAAGTGCAAAAAGAGCCAAATTAACAACATTCAGAAAATGCACTACAAGGCACAAAAGCTGCGGACATCATGTCATGTAATGCCAGAAGCATGTGGATGCTAGCACAAACTGAGAAAGATGGCTCAAGTTTTGTGAAACCAGAGTATGAGTAGAATCAGTTATTTGCATAGGAAATTAAATCTTCCTCACCCAGAGGACCCAAGATATATACATATATATGGGAAGGGAAAAAGCAAACAAGAAAACTAGCAAATATATTTCACCTCTTTTCTATTTTTCCTTAGTTCTGTTGAAGACTCATACGGACTCGAAACGTTAACTGTGTTCCTCGCCGCAGATGCTGTCAGACCTGCTGAGTTTTTCCAGGTATTTTTCTTTTTAAGAAAATTAGCAAACTCCTGAGCAGTTTGTGATTGAGGCTGCTCATCAGATCTGCATTAAAATTTTAAATTAAATCAAAATAGTCTAAAATTAATTATCAAGTTTGAGTATTTACCGTGTTGAGGTTTTTTCCTGCTCCTCCTGTTCCTGTTTCTCAGCAAGTTCACGAATGGCTACCAACAGCTGTTGATTCTGTTGTTGCAATTCTTCAACATTACGATAGGTTACAAGATGCTGTGTAATGACTTCAGAGGAACTGCTTATATCAGCAGAACTAACTTCATCTTCACGCAGAATATGGTTGCCACGTGCATCTTCCAGTTCCATTAAAAGAACTCTATTCTGAATCACAAACAAATGAGCTTAGCTAGTGCACACTGGAGGTAGATGTGGAGCAGTCAGTGCAATGATGCAGAGTCCGATGTATTTTAATAATTGAGTATTTTAAGCAACATTGCAAGAGAAAATACAAGTACATGTAAACAATCTAAGAAGGGGAAAACAGAGTACAAGAGTAAGCTTGCAGCTGAACATAAAAACTGACTGTAAAAGTTTCTATAGGTATCTGAAGAGAAAAAGATTGGTAAAGACAAATATAGCTCCCTTACAGTCTGAAGCAGGGGAAATTTATAATGGGGTACAAAGAAATGGCTGACCAACTAAATAAATACTTTGGGGAACAAAGTAATGGCTGACCAACTAAATAAATACTTTGGTTCTGTCTTCACAAAGGAGGATACAAATAACATAACAGAAATGTTGGGGAACACAGGGTTTAGTGAGAGGGAGGAACTGAAAGAAATCAGTATTAGTAGAGAAATGGTGTTGGGAAAATTGATGGGATTGAAGGCCAATAAATCCACAGGGCCTGATAATCTACATCCCAGAGTACTTAAGGAAGTGGCCCTAGAAATAGTGGATGCATTGGTGGTCATCTTCCAAGATTCTACAGACTCTGGAACAGTTCCTACAGATTGGAGGGTAGCTAATGTAACCCCACTATTTAAAAAGGGAGGTAGGGAGAAAACAGGGAACTATAGACCAGTCAGCCTAACGTCGGTGGTGGGGAAAATTCTAGAGCCCACTATAAAAGATTTAATAGCTGAGCATGTGGAAAACAGTGGCAGAATCAAACAGTCAGCATGGATTTACGAAAGGGAAATCATGCTTGACAAATCTACTGGAATTTTTCAAGAATGTAACTAATAGAGCTGATGAGGGGGACCCAGTGGATGTTGTTTATTTGGACTTTCAGAAGGCTTTTGACAAAGTCCCACATAAGAGATTAGCGTGTAAAATTAAAGCGTATGTGGGGGTGTAGTGTATTGAGATGGATAGAAAACTGGTTGGCAGACAGGAAACAAAGAGTAGGAATAAACAGGTCTTTTTCCGAATGGCAGAGTGCTGGGATCCCAGCTATTCACAGTATATACTAATGATTCAGATGAGGCAATTAAGTGTAATATCTCCAAATTGCAGATGACACAAAGCTGGGTCGGAGGGTGAGCTGTGAGGAGGATGCAGAGATGCTTCAGTGTGATTTGGACAAGCTGAGTGAGTGGGCAAATGCATGGCAGATGCAGTATAATGTGGATAAATGTGAGCTAATCCACTTTGGTAGCAAAAACAGGAAGGCAGATTATCTGAATGACTATAAATTGAGAGGGGGGAATGTGCAACGAGACCTGGGTGTCCTCGTACACCATTCGCTGAAGGTAAGCATGCAGGTGCAGCAGTCGGCAAAGAAGGTAAATGGTATGTTGGTCTTCATTCTGAGAGGATTTGAGTGCAGGTGCAGGGATGTCTTACTGCAATTATACAGGGCCTTGGTAAGGCCACACCTGGAATAGTGTGCGCAGTTTTGGTCTCCTTATCTGAAGAAAGATGTTCTTGCTATAGAGGGAGTGCAGCAAAGGTTTACTAGACTGATTCCTGGGATGGCAGGACTGACATACAAGGAGAGATTGAGTCGGTTAGAATTATATTTGCTGGAGTTCAGAAAAATGAGGGGGGAATCTCATAGAAACCTACAAAATTCTAACAGGACTAGACAGGGTAGATGCAGAAAGGATGTCTCCGATGGTGGGGGAGTCCAGAACCAGGGGGTCACAGTCTGAGGATACAGGGTAGACCATTTAGTAATGAGATGAGGAGAAATTTCTTCACCCAGGGAGTGGAATTTGCTACCACAGAAAGTAGTTGAGGCCAAAACATGTTTTCAAGGAGTTAGGTATAGCTCTTGGGACGAAAGGAATCAAAGGAAATGGAGAGAAAGAGAGAGCAGGCTATTGAGTTGGATGATCAGCCATGATCAAAATGAATGGTGGATCAGGCTTGAAGGGCTGAATGGCCTACTTCTGCTCCTATTTTCTATGTTTCAATGTTAAATGAGGGAAAATGACGAGAACACCTCTGCAGATGCACTTCAGCAACTGAATAGAACAACACAACATTTTCCTCTGTAAAATTTTCAGTGCAGAACAAAGGGGAATGCCACAACTTACCAAATGTAATGATCACATAATATGGCACACCTACTGATAATAGCCAAGGTCAGCTACTATAACAGATAGAGGAAATCAAACCAAAACCTTGCTGGTCTATTTACACATTGTTAGATATTTCACTCCATATCCTCCATTATAACAGCAATTGGGCAAAACAGGTATTTACATGTTAATTTTTTTTTTTTAAAATGACAATGAAAGTAAAACATGCAATCTTTAACTACCAACCTGCTGAGAGAGGTCTGATGCTTGCATTTTTAATCTCTGGTTCTCCCTGCTGAGCAATGAAGAATGCTTATTCGCCTCATCAGTGCCTTTTTGTAAACGACGAATTTCCTACAAAGAGAGAAAGGTTTAACCAATATGGTGCATCCCAAACTTTGATATGCTGAACGATTCATCAGTTGTAAAATTTTAAAAATGGGAAACTTTTAGTATGCTTTGAAGAGTACTTTCAAGAGTAAAATATACAATGTGCATCAAGATCATCAACACAAATGAAGGGATTTTGCAGAATTTTCAATAACCGTCTGTTAATATGGGTACTTATGAGCCAAAAAGTAGTGTTCAGCATACAACACTTTGTTGATGATACCTCTGTCAAACATTTGTTGCTTTTGGATTTTGTTCATTCAATATTAGAGCAAAGTTCTGAGGTTGTTACTCTTATTTCATCTAATTTCACACCATATCTTTATGTTACATTGCTGACTAGCAGGACACAAATTCACCAATCTCAAAACAACGTTCTAAGTTGATTACTCTATCAGGTTAGGACAAGACAGAATATAGTGAGAATTCATCATTATAGTAGATGGTCAACAATTGGAGAACTGAGAAAAATCATGAAATAAAAAGACAATATAAATGTTAAGTTCAGTACAATTACTTCTATTCACTGTTTTGACGCCATGATTGTAGAGGCCAGACTTCCCCACACATTTAGTTGCACCGACTTGGACATCAAAGCCAGTGGTTGCAGGAGCTCTGATATCAAAATACAAATCTTTTAGAAAGCTCAAACAGCTTTATGGAATTGTCTCGAGTAGTGCAGAAGCAAACCAAATGATAGGCAGCGAGTTCTGTTTGTAAGGTTACACTTTGCTGTACATTATTTCAGATTGCAAGCATGCTCAAACTTAAAGTTCCTGCATTAGAATTTTGCACAAGATGCTTTCACTGTGAAAGATAGAGATTACCACGCATATATTGAGGTGATGTGTTAGCGATGTCGAAGGCTCAGAATTCATTTGACATCCCATAATTATAAAAGTCTTTAGCACCTTGAAGTAATCTTACATCGCCACTGCCAGGTGGATTGATTCAGTGCATTGTAACCATAACCAGGGGCTGGGGAATAAATATATGGACGGGAGCAAAGATGAATATTGTGTTATGAGAGAGTTGCTCATAGGGTAGCGTAAATAGCAACAACTGTGGCGGGGGAGGGGTTAGACAAAGCCTGAGAAGACTGTAGCTCACAACAGCTGGAGGCCGAAGTAACACGTGGCAAAACTTCAGAGTGCAGGGAGGTCAGCAGCAGACAATAGTGGTTGTCAGTAGTAGATGGTCAGCAGACATCAAATGGTAGCAGAAACCATGCATACCAGCTAGCTTACTGCAAACCAAGTGCCAATCAGCATCAAGAGTTCGTAAGTAATCTATGAGAGTTCAGTTCCCAAACAGCCCCATTGCTCCAAAGATTGCAGACCACAGAAATGCTCAATGTTGGTACTGCTTTCTGGCTCAAGGATATTGAAACCAACAAAACACAGCCTGATTACAACTTTAAAAAATTAAAGCAAAAGTTACCTTCATAGCATCTTCTAGTTTAGCCGAGAGATGTGCCACAGCCTTCTGCACACGTTCATATTCTTCCCGCTGACGCTTCAAAAGTGGAGCCTTCATCTCCACTTCTTTCACAATTTCATCCAAATATTTGTTTACTCTCTTATTCTCCTGTTTTGCCAGTAGCAATTGATCTTGGGCTTCCACATATCCATTATATAACTGCACAAGCAGAATAAAAAGCATGAACAGTGCGTTAATTTGCTTTTGCATCTATCACCATTTTAGAAACCACCGAAATGAGAAAATGACCTACCTCTACGCAGTTTCATTACATCAGCTTTATAAGGCCAATATCTCGAAATCAATAAACACTTATGAATTTACAGTACATTTCCAGTCTCCAGCTTCCATTATTGATTACATACTTGTCTGTGGTTCAAGTAGTTGCAAAAATTAGAAAAAGACTAGAGCTGTAGTTGCAATAAAATTAGCAACAACTGGTGGAGTTAGACAAAGCCTGAGAAAATTGCAGCTCACAACAGCTGGAGACCAAAACAACACGTGGCAAGGCCTCAGTGGTGCAGGGAGGTCAGCAGCAGACAGTAGTGGCACCAACTGATGGTCAGCAGACCAATGACATCAATGGTGGGACAAACCATGCATACACCAGCTTGTACCAGTTGTTGCAACTCCAGCAGCAATCAAAGCTAAAGGCCAGTAAGCTACTACTGGAACTCAAGAAAAGGGACTAGTCTAGTTCAGTTATTTAATACTGTATGACAAACATTACTTGACTGACATGAGCATCATACCTCTGTAAGTTTCATTCCAGGCTTTACAATCTTAGCAACAGCTGCTGCAGTGGGTGACATAGCTGCTAGTTCCTCTTCTGAAAGGCTGGCTGCTCCTATTGTAAAAAGCACATGCTGTTAGATAATAAAGCACACTCATGCTGCTATGGAACAATCTTTCAGAGTCAAATTAATATGTGCACCTTTACGCTTGGTAGCTGATAGGAGATGGTTGGCATTCTCCAATTCTTTTTCCAGTCTGTTGATCTTTTCATTCAGTTCAGCAATTGCTCTGGTCTTGGAGGCATCTACCTCAATCAGTCGATCTTCAGTTATTTTATGGGCTGAAAAACAATAATTGCAATAAATGCTTAGTTTCATAAATAAATTACAAATAAAATTGCACATTACATGTAATGCAACACAACCCTTTGATGCAATCCTTTGAGGCAGTAATATTACCTTCATTTGCTTGCTTCAGTAGACTATGAAGCTCCTCAACTGCTCTGGTGAGTTCAGTTGCCTTTGTTTCAGAGTCATCTGCAGAACTCTGAAATTAATCAAAGGATTGTAATTACATATTACACAAATTCACTTGTTTCATTATTCTTAAAACTCAAATCCACCTGTATTTTAAGAATGATAAAATTGCATTCAAACAATACTTTGGAAAGACTCGTACCCAATGCATTACTTCAAATGGATAGGGGGAAATGACCAAAAAGAGCCATAAGCTGAGTTATCAATTTCAGTTACAAGTGTTATGAGAAGTACACAACAGTACCAACATGCTTCATTTAAAATCGAACAGCTAGAAGAGATAAATGTGTCCTTGCCCAGGAACAAAACAGCAATCTTTTTGTTTTTAAAAATGTCTTGCAAAAGATATAGCTGGGAGTGTGGTGGGTAGAGAGATCAAACTTTACATTGTTTTTATCAATTTTTCCTCAAAAGGTAATCTGGAGTCCATCAGAGATGGCTCAAGAACACCCGAGGGAACTTGGTCCAGAGTGCAATTAGCTGTTAGCGAAGCCAGGTACTCCAAGTTTCAAAGTCCAATTCCACTAACAACAATGAACATAGACTCGACCTCAGTTGGAAATGACTGCCTTCCTCCTTTTAAAAGTTATGATTGAGTGTATAGACTGATTTGTTTTTAAAAAAAATCCAGGACAAAAATAGCTCGGGGTAGCTACTTGAATCAGTGTGAAAAATGAATTAAGTCGTTGCCCTAGATTTTGCAGTTATAATGATGCCAAAATTGTCAGCATTTGCAAACATTACAACGGTGAAACTGGCAGCATCTTCTGGCATCTGGAAATCTAGAAGTTGCTGTCAGTGATACCATATTCCTCCACAGATGCACTGTTGAAATCCTTGCAAATTTAAATCTTAGACATCATGAATTGATGAGAACTTCTACTTTTCATATTGGTCTTACTGTAAAAAACATTGGAAAAGTTACAATTTATTATACAGGGGTAACTGATGTACTAAGCCATAATTACTGAACAACCTTAGACTGAAAGATTGAAATGTGTGAAATGTGAGCTGTAAAGTGTTTTCAGACAAATGGTGATCATGGAAAGCACTAGATAAATTTTCCCTCCCAGACAGGCGAAGGTTTTTTTTAAAAAAGCATCTGGAACACAATTTGCATTTACAAGGTGCCAAGTAAAATCTCTCAGGTTACTGCACATCACAGGCAGTATCCTAGTAATCAAGGACATTTACCTGCAATGCACAAGCAGACAGAGCACATCACATTTTCACAGAAAATTTCAAATTTCAGCATTGCAGAAAGTTTCAGTAATTAATCAACTCTAAATGTTACTTTTCCATGCGCAAGATATACTGGCTAATACATCAATTATAGAATGGAAAGCATCAATAGTTAAGCTGAATTATGGTCCAAGACAAATAATTTGATTGACAGTAGCAGGGTAAATACAGATGTGTAACTTTGTTCTGTCTTCAAGTTCTCACTGCTCACAATTTCTGCATAAATGTTAATACAATTTAGTGATACATTTGATGGTGTGTATGTCTAGCATCTTAGTATACTAAAGTCAAGAAGGTAATATGAAAATATAGAATTAAATAAACATCAACTGTGGAATCACATCAAACACTATTGAAATATGTAGAAGGCATCTGTAGGAAGTATTTAGGCACTAAAATCATTTATCAGGGATGATGCAATGACTCATCTTCAATTTACTTCCCTTGTTAAAATCAAGCCCATGAAGCATTTTCTGTTAGTCACTATACAAATGAGAGTTGTTGCATAATGCAAACAATTTTAACTATACATCAATTTCCAAAGCATTAAAATTTAGCAAAAAAAAAGTGCACAATGAGCTGTTATGAAAACAACATTTTTACCTTGTATAAGTTTGACAACTTCACATGGGCATTCAGTTCATTTCGAAACCTTTCCTCCATGGTTGCTGACTGTTCCTTAGACTAGCAAGAAAAGGTATGCTAATCAGAGTATACATACACCACAGAATGCAAATCTGACAATTTTTAAAAGGAGTTGAGAAACAACATGTGCATAAATAGTTAAGAATCAACTGCATAAAATGGCTCAACAAGAAGCACACTTTTCTATCAGCTCTATGGCCTCAAAATACGAGGTAGCGAACACAAATTCTGAATCACGCTGCTCAGTTCCACATGAACTATTGCATAAACTATAGGGGAAGTTGATGGCATAATGGTATGTCACAGGACTCAATCAAGATACCCAGGCTAATGTTTTGGGAACATTGGTTCAAATCCCACTGTGGCAGTTGGTTGAAATAAAATTCATTTACTAAAATGAAAATCTGGAATCAAAAGCTAGTGTCAGTAATGATAACCATGAAGCTATCATAGAATGCTGTAAAAACACATCTGGTTCACTAACATTCTTCGGGGAAGAAAATCTGCCATCCTACATATGACTCTAGATCCACAGCAAGGCAGTTGACTCTTACCTGCCCATCTGAAATGGCCTCGTAAGGCACTCAGTTCAAAGGCAATTAGGGACAGACAACAACCACTGCATTGCCAGTGATGCCCACATCCCAAAGAATAAAAGTAGATTACTTGCTATATTGAATATTTAAAAAAATTAAAAAACTGTTAATATTTTAAATTTGGGCAATACTGGTAGATTTATTTGCCTGGAAAACAGTTTGGTGCATTGAATGGCTCTTACTTCATTTCTTATAATTGAGAATACAAGTGTACTTGATGAGCAAGAACAGAAAATCGCAACTTGACTTGGGCAACATGCCCCATTTTGAAAAACCCTTATATGCCAATTCTAGAATGGGGAATAAACTAACCTCTTTCAATTTACTCATTAAATCCTCAAGCTGCTTCTCAAAATTGTCCTTAGCTGCTTTTAAAGTCTGAATCTGCTCGTCCATGCTGCACATCTGTAAAAGACAACCATTAGGATCAACATAGTGCTCTGGAACTCTCTGCATGAAAGGCTAGTAGAGGTAGAAATCTCAAATCATTTAAAACGGTGTCTGGACATGCACCTAAGGCCCTGTAGCTGCCAGGGCTATGGGCCAATTGCTGGGTGGCTCGTTTTCAGCTGGCACAAACAAGATGAATTCAATGGCCTTCTTCTGTGTTGGAACAATTCTATGATTTAGAGCCGTTCAGTATCATGGAATCAAATTAAAATGCTTTCAGTATAAAATGCTTTCAGTAAAAATTACTTAAGTAAAAATTACCTAGCAACAAGTAAAATACAAAAAAAATGAAATGAAAGTCCAGCTCAGTTGGAGGCACATTTGCCTGAAGTCAAAAGGTCACAAGTTCATGCCCCTTTCCAGCAGTTAAGCACAATCTGAGGCATGTATATTGTTGGAGTTCTTTATTGAAAAAAATCTTCAACCAAGTACCCCTCAGCCAATTCAGGCAGACAAGAACCCATGATACTTTTCCCAAAAGAGCAAGTTCTCAGCCTTGCCTACAAACATTCATCCCTCAATCAACACCATCAAAATAGATTAAATGGCCATTCATCTCACTTTAATTTGTGGGACCTTGATATACCCAAATTACTCCATTTGCTCCAAGTGATTTCTTTTTAAAAAAATGCACAAACACTTTAGAAGCCCAGCCCTGAGAACACAAGACAATATGAATAATGCCAGTGCAAGATATGGAGATAAATTACCTCATCTTTTTTGTTCTCCAGATTACACCGGAGTTCAAGAATTTCATTGCTCTTTTCACGACGGAGCTCCAGTAGTTCATCTGTCTTCGTTTTTAATTCAGCATTCAACCAACTGTTCTGGTTCATCAATAATTCCTTTTCTTGTTCAAGGCGTTTTTCACGATACTGCAAGGAAATTAGTTTAGCAACCACTTACTTGGGATATCTGAGAAATACATTGATAGAGTATGGAGATTTTTCCATCAAGCTATATGGAAAATATTTAGATATTTTGGATAATGTGATTAAGTGTATATCACCAGATTTGGTATCTTTGACATGTTTGCTATATACAACTACATACAAAGATAGGTGGATTTCAGACCAAACCTAACGTTTTGTATTAATAGGTTAAAAACACTTCCAGTAAAACTAGCATCTCTTAGAATAAATCCAAGATTATGAGGATTCGTTATGTATCAAATACTGAGTGACAGAAGTAATTTCACAGGAGATTTATTTATTTAAGAAAGGGACAATTTAAAAGCACACTACAGTGTGCTTGCACGCGAAGAGGGGAGAGAGCTCATCTTCAGTGAGACACAGCCAGAGTGAGTGGCAACTTGGTGCACAGTGGAAATTCAGTGCAGAGGGGAAGAGGTGCTCTTGGCAATTTTTTCTTTGCTATCCAACTTCTTAAATCTTCAGAGAGTGGTCTTGGCCTGCCGCAGCAGTAGAGGCAATAAGGGAAAGGAATGACTGGTAGGTAGTGGGCAAGGTCAGTTAAGCATTTACTACTTTTATCGCTTGTAGTTTAAGGTCTTTTGTGGTTTATAGTTTGTATATTCTGTAGTAACAAGGATCAGGAAAGAAGAGACCTAGAGTAATTGATTTAAAAGATTTAATTTAAAGGGATAAGTCATGGCAGGAGAGCTCAAATCCATAGTACGCTCCTCGTGCTCCACGTGGGAAGCCGGGAACATTTCCAGTGCCCGGAACCAGCATGTGTGCAGGAAGTGTGTCCAGCTGCAGCTCCTGGAAGCTCAGGTTTCAGAGTTGGAACGGCGGCTGGGGACACTGTGGAGCATCCGAGACTCAGAGCATCGTGGGTAGTATGTTTAGAGAGGTGGCCACACCACAGCTGAAGGGACAGGAAGGAAGGGAATGGGTGACCACCAGGCAGTCCAATAGAAACAGGTAGGTAGTTCAGGAGTCCCCTGGGGTCCCGCTTGCAAATCAGCATTCCATTTTGGAAGCTGATGAGGGCGCTGGTTCCTCCAAGGAGTACAGACAGAGCCAAGCTTCTGGCACCACAAGCAGCCTGTCTGTACAGGAGGGGAGGAAGAGCAATAGTATTGGGGATTCTGTAGTCAGGGGAACAGATAGGCACTACTGTGGTCGTCAACGTGACTCCAGGATGGTGTGTTGCCTCCCCGGTGCCAGAGTCCGGGACGTCACTGAACAGCTGCAGGGCATCCTGAAGGGGGAGGGTGGTGATAAGGCAGAGGTCATGGTACATCTTGGTACCAATGACATAGGTAAAAAGAGGGATGAGGTCTTGCATCAAGAATTCAGGGAGTTAGGCAGTAGACTAAAAAGCAAGACCTCTCAGGTTGTAATCTCTGGATCATTCCCAGTGCCACGTGCTAGCGAGCTCAGAAATAGGAGAATAGCGCAGATGAATATGTGGCTTAAGAGTTGGTGCAGGAGGGAGGGTTTTAGATTCTTGGATCACCGGGATAGTTTCCGGGGAAGGTGGGACCTGGACAAGCAGGACAGTCTACATCTGAACCAGAGCGGGACTAACATCCTTGCCGGCGGGTTTGCTAGTACTGTTGGGATGAATTTAAACTAATTCGGCGGGGGTGGGGACACAGAATGTTAGCAGAATAGGGACATATCATAATACAGTAAAACAATCAAATCAGAAGGAGTACAACTGCATTAAGTTTCAAGGGAGTAAGGCAAGGCTGGATGGCCTCTACTTTAATGCCAGGAGTATTACAGATAAAACGGATGAGTTAAAGGTGATGATTGACAAGTGGAAATGTGATATAGTAGCCATCACTGAGATATGTTTGAGGGAGAGGCAGGATTGGCAACTCCACATTCCGGGAAATAGAATCTTCCGAGGCAGGGGAGGAGGTAAAAGAGGAGGAGGCATTGCATTATTAGTTAAGGAGTCAGTTACTGCAGTAAGGAGATGATATCTTGGAGCGGGCATCGAATGAAGCTTTGTGGGTAGAGCCTAGGAATGAAAAAAGGGGCAGCCACGTTGTTAGGTGTTTATTATAGACCCTCAGGTAGTCAGCAGGAAATTGAGGAGCAAATATGTGCACAATTAGCGGAGGTGTGTAAAAACAATAACAATAAGGTTATTATATTAGGTGATTTCAACTTTCCCAACATTAATTGGGATAGACAGTGTTCAGGGCTTGGATGGAGTGGATTTCTTGAAATGTGTACAGGAGAACTTTTTAGGTCAATAGAGGGTCTAACAAGGGATGGCGCAATGCTGGACCAAATTCTGGGGAATGAAGCCAGACAGGTGGCTGAGGTGGTGGTGGGGAAGCAGTTTAGTGATAGTGACCACAACATCGTACAGTTTAAGTTTGTTATGGCCAAAGAAATAGGCAAGTTGCAAAAAAAAAAAAAATATTTTTTTGGATTGGGGGGGGGGGGGGGGGGGGGAGGAGAGCGGATTTTAGTAAAATAAGGCAGGATCTGGCCAAGATAGACTGGGAACAGCTACTAGTGGGGAAATCTACAGAGGAGCAGTGGGATGCATTCAAAAAGGAAATGGGGAGGGTACAGGCTCAACATGTTCCCTCAAGGGTGATAGGAAGGAGTAACAAACCCAGAGAACCATGGATGACACCAGAGATATTCAGGATACAATGAGAAGGAAAAGAGGCAACAGGTGCAAGGGAAGCAAATCAGCAGAGGCATTAGTGGAGTACAGAGAGTGCAGGGCGGAGCTTAAGAAAGCAATTAGTAGAGCTAAGATGGGATATGAGAAAGCTCTGGTTGGTAAAAGTAGGGAAAATCCCAAGATATTCTATAAGTATATCAATGGGAAGAGAATAACCAGGGAAAGAGTAGGGCCCATTAGGGACCAAGGGGGCAATCTATGGGTGGGGCCAGATGACATCGCTAGAGTGTTGAATGAATACTTCACATCCATCTTCACCCAAAATGATGAAAGTATTGAACTCGGGAAGAGAGACTGTGAGGTTCTTGAGAAAATTGATACAGGGAGTGACAAGGTATTGGAGGTGTTGGCAAGCTTAAAAGTGAACAAATCACCAGGTCCGGGTGAATTGTGTCCCAGACTGCTGAGGGAGGCAAGGGAGGAGATTGCAGGAGCTCTGACCCAAATTTTTAATTCCTCTCTGGCCATGGGGGAGGTGCCAGAGGGCTGGAGAACAGCCAATGTGGTTCCGCTATTTAAGAAGGGTTGTAGAAATAAGCCAGGGAACTACAGGCCAGTGAGTCTCACGTCAGTGGTTGAGAAACTACTGCAGAAAATTCTGAAGGAGAGAATCCACCTCCACTTGGAGAGGCATGGTTTGATCAGGGATAGTCAGCAGGGCTTTGTCAGAGGGAGGTCATGCCTAACAAACTTGACTGAATTTTTTTGAGGTGGTGACCAGGTGTGTAGATGAGGGTAGTACAGTTCATGTAGTTTATATGGATTTCAGCAAAGCCTTTGACAAGGTCCCACATGGGAGACTTATAAAGAAGGCAAATGCACATGGGATACAGGGTAATTTGATAAGGTGGGTTCAAAATTGGCTTAGTTGTAGGAGACAGAGGGTGATGACAGAAGGATGCTTTAGAGCCTGGAAGCCAGGGTCCAGTGGCGTACCACAAGGATCTGTGCTCGGCCCCCTATTATTCCTCATTTATATAAACGACATAGATGACTACATGGGTGGTAGGATTAGTAGGTTTGCGGATGACACAAAAATTGGCCAGGTGGTTAACAGTGCAGTTGAGTGTCTTGGGCTTCAGGAAGACATAGACAGGATAGTCAAATGGGCAAATAAGTGGCAGATGGAATTTAACCCTGAAAAGCGTGAGGTGATACACTTTGGAAGGAGTAATTTGACAAGGAAGTATTCAATGAAAGGCATGACACTAGGAAGTTCTGAAGAACAAAGGGACCTTGGCGTGTGTGTCCATAGATCTCTGAAGGCGGAGGGGCAGGTAAGTGGGGTGGTGAAAAAGGCATATGGGACACTTGCCTTTATCAATCGAGACATAAATTACAAAAGTAGGGAGGTCATGTTGGAGTTGTATAGAATCTTGGTGAGGCCACAGTTGGAGTACTGTGTGCAGTTCTGTCGCCACATTATAGGAAGGATGTGATTGCACTGGAGGGGGTTCAGAGGAGATTCACCAGGATGTTGCCTGAGATGAAACGTTTAAGTTACGAAGAGAGGTTGGATAGACTTGGGTTGCTTTCATTGGAGCAGAGAAGACTGAGGGGTAACCTGATCGAGGTGTACAAGATTGAGGGGCATGGACAGGGTGGATAGGGAGCAGCTGTTCCCCTTAGCTGAAGGGTCAGTCACAAGGGGACATAAGTTCCAGGTGAGGGGGCAGGGTGGTGACACTCTGGAATGCACTCCCTGGGAGGGTGTTGAGGCAGGTTGCCTCACATCCTTTAAAAAGTACCTGGATGAGCACTTGGCACGTCATAACATTCAAGGCTATGGGCGAAATGCTGGTAAATGGGATTAGGTAGGTAAGTCAGGTGTTTCTCACATATCAGTGCAGATTCAAAAGGCCTCTTCTGCACTGTGAGATTCTGAGAGATTTTGTGATTTGACTACTTACAGTCAAAACATTTGCTTAATTGTTGCAAGTACAAGTACTGTCCTACATTTGCTCGTGATCTCCTGATTGTTGGTTATGACTGATTACTTTTTGGTAAAGATTGCACAATACTAACATGAAGCTCGGAACTGTCAAAGCAGTGTTCTATTTTAATTCCAATACACACTTCCGGAACTTTTTTTAAAAATAGAATGTAGCAGTACCTAATGGTCCTGTGCCTACTAAAATAAAGTCTATGAATGAAACTGCTGTGAAGTGTTAATGAAGAAGTTTCGTTCCTCCCACCTCATTACAAAACTAATCCAATCAACAACATTAAGCCAATTTTTAAGAACCATTAGTAATTGTAGCAGCACTCCCAATAAAGCAGCAAAAGCTATTTCTACTAACCAATCTTGAATATGATTGTACGATCATTATGTTCAAGATGAATAAGACATAAGAAAAATTCTGCCCAACCTTCAAAATGAGTGAGCAAGTTCTAAATCTCAATTTTTATATGGAATTCTGGAAATTACAAACATTGTTTGTAAACCCTCGTGCTAACAATCAAGCAGCAACATTAAGCACAATTACTTTTAGAAAAGCATCTAAATGCACACAAACTTGCCACCTGCCCAAAGGAAATCCTTCCTCACCCAATCCTTACCAACATATACTCTGGCCTAACCAAATAGAAAAATCTTCATAAAGACAAAATTTTCCACTGCCTTCTCTACCAATTTATGATGCTGCCCCATCAAGGTGCCAATCCAACTACAGCATGAGTTAAAGACAATTTTCCAAATTCTTTAATGGGCAAAAAAATTGTAGAATACACTTCAGATGCTTCTGGCTTTCAAGAGGGAGAACTCTGTCACCAAATTTTAGCTCAATCAATTTGAAACCTAGTCCCTACAGCAACCTGTGACTGGAATTTCCTCTAAGTCCTCTAAATAAATGAGTGTACAAATATCCTCCCAAAAGACCATTTCAGAATTAAAGTCAGTGTTGCAACCATTACTGCTTCAACTGTTAGGTTTCCAGTATCCTTAAGACCCAACCAGTTCTAATACCCTTCCCTCCAATACGGCACAAAAAAGCACACTCAAACTTTAGCCAAATGCAGATCAGACACGTTCCTCCAAGGGCTAAAGTACACTCCTCAAATCAGGTGCCAAATTTACTTCAGTTCTTAAGAAGAGTCATAAGGACTCGAAACATTAACTCTTTCTCTCCATAGATGCTGTCAGACCTGCTGAGTTTTTCTAGCAATTTTTGTTTTTGTGCCAAATTTACTTTGCTCAACAGAACCAATACCACTATTGTCAGATGAAGCATTAGCTCCAGAGTCCTGCAATATTTTGCAGTGCTCAGCCTGGGATAATCCACTAGAACTTGATTTCCACTTCCCAACAGGCTTTGGGAAATGTATTTCCACTCTATACCATCTTCAAATGACAGAACGTAAAAGCTCAACGTTGCTTCAGAAAATGCTGAAAGATGGCCATACCAGTTGACTGTTCAGCCAGAGGAGTACCTATTTTAATTTGCAGGAAAATACCAGGCAAGACTGCAGCTAATTCTTGCACACCCGTGATACAAATTAGCCCCTCAGCACAGCAACCCACCTACTGGCCATGAAGGGCCAAACAATGTCTGCCTACATTACACTCCCCGCCCCCCCCAACCAAAATGTAGGACCATACTGCCTTGGCCTTAAAAAAAATAGTAGTGGACCATACAGCCCCCTCAAGCCTGCTTCACCATTCAATACAATCATGGCTGATCTTCTGCCTCAACTTCATTGTTCCGCCCGCTCCTCATGCGCCTCTATTCCGAGTGAACAAAAAACTCAATCTTAAATATGGACAACGATGGAGCAAAGACAATCCTCTGCGGTAGATAATTCCAAAGATTCACAACCCTTTGAAGAAATTTCTCATCTCAGTCCTAAATGATCAGTCCCTTATTCTGAGACTCTGTCCACAATGTTCTAGATTCCCCAGCTAGGGGAAAACAACCTGTGTACCCTATTAAGCCCCTTCATGTTATGTTTCAATGAGATCATCTCTCATCCTATTAAACTTCATTTATAGACTCAGCTCCTCATCACAGAATACAGTCTAGTGAACTTCCACTATACTACCTCCAAGTGCATCCTTCCTTAAATATGGAGACCAAAACTCCACTCAGTACTCCAGTTGTGGTCTCACCACATACTTGTTTAATTGTAGCATGACTTCCTTATTTTTGTATTCCAGTTCCCTTGCAATAAAGGCAAAACTGCCATTTGCCTTGCTAATTGCTTGCTCTTAGTTGCAAACTAACTTGATGATGCTTGTATGAGTAATAAATCCCTCTGAACACAAGTTTCATACCTTTTAGAAAGATGTCTTTCTATTATGAACAAAGTGAACAATCTTACACCTCCTCACATTATACACCATCTGTCATTTAATTTTCCGCTCACTTAGCCTGTCTATAACCTCTTTGCCACCTCTATGGCCTTCTCACAGTTTACATTCCTATTTAGCTATGTATCATTGACAAAATGATACATTATTCTTCATCTTTTGTAAATAGCAGAAGCTGGAGCACCAATCCTTGCAGTATTCCACAAAGATACATCCTTCTAACATGAAAATGCCTCATTTTCCCACTCTGATTCATGCCCATTAACCAATCCTCCATCCATGCTAATATATTCCATGAGTCCTTACCTTGCCTATTAAGCTGTTTGTATGGCAGCTCATCAAATGCCTTTTGAAACTCTAAGCATACTCTTCATCTATCCTACAGCTGCATCCTCAAAAACCTAATATTTGTCAAAGCCTAATATTTGTCATAAAGCCATGTTGACTTTGGCTGATCATACGACGTTTTTTTAAGTGCATTAAGACTTCCTTCGATTCCAGCATTTTCCTCAATGGCCCATGTCAGGCGAATTGTCCTGTAGTTCAGTTTTTTTCTCTTTTCCCTCCTTTCTTGAAGAGCAATGTTAATGCTGCTAACTTCTAATCTGCTGGAATGGTTCTAGGATCTAGGGAATTTTGCAAAATCATAACCAATGCACCCGCATTCTCTGCAGCTACCTCTTTTAGAACTCTAGGATTTAAACCATCAGGTCCAGGGATTTGCCAGATTTTAAAGTCTAAGTTTCTCCAATAATACTAATTGTCTCAAATTTCTCATTCTTATTACCCACTTGGTTACCCTCAATTTCTGGTATGCAATTTGTGCCTTCTACTGTGAAGACAATATTTATTCAACATCTCTGCCATTTCCTTATTCCATATGTTAATTTCTCCTGTTTTTGCATCTAAGGGACAAACATCTGGTTTAGCTACTCGTTTTTATATACTTGTGAAAAGTTTACAATCTATTTTTATATTCGTTAATCGCTTACTCAACTAACAAATGTGCAGCACCGACAGCCCAACCTAGAACACAATTCTGACTGCAGATCCGATGCAGTTAGGGTGCACAGTGATTTCATAAACCATGCAAGACAATGACAAATAAAAAGGAGAGATTTTATAATCAATGACTTCAAAGTTAAAAGGTAGATATCATTTCTAAAAATATGTAAACTAATTTAAAAATTAAGACTGAACGAAGCTCTAGCGAGATTCAGCAACTGCAGGAATGCACTCACCTTAATAGAGACTTCTGATACCTGAAGTTCATCAAGTTTTAACTGAAGGTCTATTTTGGTTGAATTTGCTTCCACAAGTTTATCATTCAGTCGTTTCAAATCCTCTGTAGAGACAAATATTTAAATCCACAGGTCACAAGATTTCTCTGCCCTCTCCACAAAGTCTTAGTTATGCAAAAGCATGCACATCTCCAACTGGGTCCCATCTCCAATAATATCAGCTGGAATGACATGATTGAACTTGTTCCTCAGTCACTAACTAGGAAACAAGAACAGAACCACAGACAGACAGGAACATTCAAATGGAATCAGATCCACTTCTCCAGATTCAAACCTGCATCAGCGTAATATTGTGATTTTTTTTTTCAAAATATTTTAAACTAGTAATTTTAAAATGCTGAATTATTTTAACAATTGGATCAGCAATTATTTCAATTAAAAATGGCTGTGGATACTGGGAAGGACATAATGGATTACAACATTATTATTTCACCTCTCAGATCAGAGTTTGGGCCCAGAGTAAGGTCACTCCTAACAAAAAAAAACTGACCACAATTCAAAATTAAAATTGGCAACCTCACTATATCACTCAAGAGTAGTTGAGTCAATAAAGCATAAGCTTTTATACTGGTGTAGTTAGAATGCTCTAATAACTTGGATACAGTTTAGCTGACCCAAGGGTGTTCAATGCTGACAGTATCAACATGGATAGATGCATTAATTTCATAAAGGAGGAATCATACTAGGTAATCCATGACCTTCTATCCAATGAAATGGGCAAGTGTCACATCCCAACAGTAACATATCTAACTTTGATATCAAAATAAGGGGGGATATTAAATCCAGTAAGTGTTTAAATTACTTAAAGCCAAGTTGTCTGACCATTGGTATCAAGTTACCTTGCTCTGTGGTGCAATTTATATTTCTTGCAGCCTAAAATCAGGTGAGTTTGATTTCTTACTTTGATTACACAATTTACTCAAGTTTTATATTGTTTTAGTCAGTGGCCCAATTTCATTTCACACAAGCAGACTCTCCCATGCACACTGGGAAAGACAGTCTCAGGAAGAGTTGTATTGAAGAAGCTGTTATAGATACAACTTCAATTTTCCGACTCAAAGTGAAGAGGATTCTAGCTTTCAAGAGGAAATAGGTACGTAAGTTTCAGGTAGGAAATATCTTTAAAATTAGTGATTAATCATTAAAACAAAGCTCGTAAAAGCAGTTATACTTTACATATATATCTGATTGATATAAATTTGAGGCTTTAACGTATATTGCAGATCTTTCCAAAATCTTTTCCAAAAATATTTGTTTTCTGTCAAAAGGGTAAACCAAGCTTGCATACCATTTAGATGTTCCACTTCCTGTGACCGACGCTCAAGCGTTCTCACCAGTTCTCGTTTTTCATTATCCAACTCATCTTTTGTGCGTGAAAGTTGGTTCTGTTTTAAAATTTATAACAAAAATTAACATTCCTTTTTTCCCCCCTCTTATTTCTAAATCAAACAACTTGGGGGTTACAACTGACCAAAAGTTGAACTGGAACATTAGTATAAATTCTGTGGCTACAAAAACAAGGAATTCTGTGGCAACTAGCTCACTTCTTGACTCACTTAAATCTGTCCACCAGCTACAAGGCACAAGTCAGAAGTGTGATGGAATACTTTCCATTTAGCTGGATGAGTGCAACTCCAACAACACAAACAGCTTAACACCATCCAGGTCAAATCAGCCTGCTTAATCAACACAGAGGCAGCAGTGTGTACCATCTACAAGATGCACTGCAGAAATTCACCAAGGCTCCTCCATCAATACCTTCCAAACCCATAACCTCTACCACCCAGATAGACAAGGGCAGCAACATGTATGGGAACACCACCTGCAGGTTCCCCTCCAAACCACACACCATCCTGACTTGGAAATATATTGCCACTGGGTCAAAATCCTGGAGCTCCCTCCGTAATAGCACTGTGGGTGTACCTACACCACATTGACTTGCAGCTGTTCACTTGCAGCGCATCACCCCCTTCCCAAGGACAACTAGAGTAGGTAACAAATGCCACTGAAGCCCCCATCCCATAAAAAGAAAAAAAAAAATATTCCCTACAACATTTAATTCAGTCTGGAATTTTCTGTAGCCATGTCTCTGTCATCCCTGCTATATCCAGTTTCTCCCACTGAGTGATTGCCTCCAGCTCTTTTTATTAGAGATTGCTTTGCTATGCAGACACTATTTTTAAATATAGATTTCCTTTCATTGTGTTTAACTATCTTCTGAATAGCTATAACTATTTATTCCCATGCCATGAATGTGCTCCCTTACTTAATTCTTTGCTATGGTCTCCTTTCATGTTTTGTTTACATTTAGACTACTTTTTTTGCAGATCCCCCCCCACTCTTAACAGTTTAAAGCTTTGCTGCTTCCACTACTCTTTCCACTAGGGCATGGATCCCATCACAGTTCAGACAGAGCCCAGCCCTTTAGTATAGCTCCTTTATGTCCCAGTACTGGTGCACGTGTTCCGTGAAATGGAAGTCTTCTTTCCCAACCAGCCCTTAAGCCAATTTTACAGGTTCTGGAATGCACTGTGCGTGGAGGCAGAGCTCATCATGGCTTCCAAAAGGGAAGTGGATAATTATCTGGAGAAAAAAATCTGCAGGACTCCAGGGAAAGGGCAGAGAAGTGGGATGAGCTCAGTTGCTGTTGCACTGACATGGACCAAATGGCCCTTCTGTGTTATAACCATTCCATTCTATGATGAAATATACACAGACTTCAGTCATTTGAACAGCACGTCTCTAGCTTTTCCAACATAGACTCCAGCCAAATCCCTCCTGTTCTTCCATCAATTTTTCTTCTTTCAAGGCCGCGAAATATGGTTCTCAAGCACTAATAGCACATTCTTTACATCTGAAATAACGGAGTGTTAGAGTCCATGAGTCCACCAAAATTGAAACCACTCCGGTTTTCATGCATTCAATCCCCAGCAGCTTCAAGACAGTGATTATTGGCAACAGGAATTTAGGCTTGCTTTACCACTCCTTCAGCAGAAACAGGACTGACCATAGTGCCTCACATATAGAAATCGAGGCCAGTTAATGCAAAACAAGTCCACTCTTTGACTTTCTTAGTACATTTAGTTAAGTGTCCCAACAGGCCATGTATTTCACTGAAAGCGCCACAGATTTCCATTCAAAAACGGGCGTCAAAATCTTGACAAGTATAGGTCCAATAATACGAGATACACTGCCCATTGAATTTCAAAGATGTTAGTTATAAATAGGAGTACAGTTAAACGCTCAACTGCAATTTTTTCTGGGAAAGTGCAATATATGTTCAGCTATTGCTTTGAAGAAATTCACCATTGCTTTCCATGATACAAAAAATGTATTTAAAAGAAAATAAAGCCAATTGCAGTTGAAGCTGGCCAGCCCCACCTGGAACTTTGCAAGAATTAAACATATAGGAAGATATATGGGAATCAGATTAGCTTTTTGAAACACTAATAGCAAATAGCCTGTGAAGACATTGCTGCCATAATTCAGAAATCTTTCACAAATTTTAGTTTCAAAAATAATTTCCTCACTATTTTAACTGTTTTCCTGGTTCAAACAAAACAATGTGATTGTAATTTGGTAAACACAAGCATCAAAAGTGGGTAAAAAGGCAAATTCCAGAAGAGGAAGAGATTGTTCTTGTACACATTGCATACCTCAACGCCGATCAGTTTTTCCTTAGCAGATCCTAGTTCCTCATTTTTTGCCTTTGTTTCCTTCAATTGTTCATCTACAAAAGGGAAAAAAAAATATTGCAATCATGAAGGAGTCCTTAAATAATTGAAGGAAAATAATTTTACATCTCCTGTTCAGGCAGTGCCAGTCTTCAATGCAGCAAATTTAATAATCAAAACCTTGCCATAAACACACATGGTACTGTAGTTATTCACCACACTGATGGCATAAACTAATCTCCTGAAGACTTATTTCCCCTCAAACCAGCTCTTACCATATCTAGTATCACAAAGCAACCTCTAAATAATTTAGAAATTAAGTTGTCATTTTACAAACTTAATATATGCACTAATACTTACTAAGTGCAGAAAGTTCCTCACGCAGTCTCTGACATTCTTGCATCTCTGACACTAACTTTTCTTGACCCTGGGCTAGTCGTTTTTCCACTTCAAAATACTGTTGCTCTGAAACATTAAGCAAATAAAAACTTAACAGTTGCAGAAAAAATACGTGCTAACATCTACAGTTACCATATATTTTACTAGATAACTGGTTAGGACAAATGATTTGTTGAGGTGCGATAAATTACATGTGACACGATTTACCATCTAAGTACCACATTTTTCCACTAGACATTCCAGGCAATGAAAATGATAACCTTTAAGGAAATCCAAGCAATGAAATACAACAATGTCCTAAACTATGATTAACCACAAATCAAAGCTCACAGCTGTGAAATATTAAAAGACACTTGGTAAAGTAACTTTCATCAACATTTTCTGCATTGGAGTTATAGACTTAAAGGAAATTCAGAATTACAAAAAGGAACAGCAAGCAACAAAACATTAACTTATGGAAATGCAAAAGCTGAGCAAGTGAAATTCAGCAGCAATTACTTTCATTCTTAAAATTAATTTTCAGGACGTGGGCATTCCTAGCAAGGCTGACAGTTATGTTCAAGTTCCTGGGAAAAGTTGGTGGGTCTCCTTGAGCTGTTGAACACTAATTCAATACATCTAAGCAGCCTCAGGGAATTCAGAGGGTAGTTATCAAACCAACTAAATTGGTGTGGAACTGGAATCAAATAGGCAAGGTTGGGCAAGGATGGCACACTGCTTTGTCGAACGCAGACGTTAGTTAGCCAGTTGGGAATTTACAAAAAACTAACAACTTCAAGGCCACTTGTACCAATATTGACTTTTGATTCTAATTAATTTAAATTCTCAAATTTTAATTGTATATTTTAATGCACATTCCCTGCACTATTAGTACAGAAACACTGTACTACCATACCCATTAATATAAAAAATGTATTGGGGCTTCATTTGAAGTATTTAACAACATGACGCCTGGATTATGACAGCACATGTATATCATATTTCCAGCACTAAGTCATTGGGGTTTGAAGCATTAACAAACCTACATTTAAATACTACCCTTCATGTTCTCAGGCCATTCCAAAGTGCTGCATTGGCCAATAATTTTGTAACCAATTGCAGTAGCTATAATAGCCAATTCGTGAATATCAAGCCCCCACATACGCCAAGACATCAATCAGCTATTTATTTTGGTGCTGTTAGTTTAGAGGTGAACACTGGCCTGACACCAGAGTGCAATGCCATGGCATAAAAGGCTATGGGCCTAGTGCTGGAAAATGGGATTAGAATAGTTAGGTATTTGTTTGACCGGTGCAAACTCGATGGGCCGAAGAGCCTTTTTCTGTGCTGCAGACCTCAATGACTCCACTTCCCACTGTCCAAAAATGTGCAATTGGGTCCACAATATGCGCACTTGGGCAGGCAAATATGCTTAGATTAAAAGTTTTGATCACAATTAACTCATTATTGCTGTGATGCGTCAGCCTCTATTATGTGCTCACATCTTGTAAGGGTGTTTAAACTTGTAACAGGCAAGATACCATTGATCCAAGACCATACTCATCAAAAGTAGAGAATAAATATAACTCAGAATGCATTTTAAAGGTCTTTTGATTTTAAAATAAATACAAAAGCTGAATCAAGATTTTTGCCTCTAATGTGGGCAGAAATTTCAACGCATATGTTTTTTTAAAAATTGTATTGTCTAAGTAACTCTTAATAAGCCAAATGGCTACCTCATTAATCACTGGTTTAAACAACTCAAATTTCCTACTTAAAAATTGCATTTATATTCTATGGTATCATGCCAAAAGATGCAAAATTAATCTCAATCTTTTTATTTTTAATCAATAATCAAGCCATTTATACATACTTGAACTTAACAGCCCTGTCTACTCACTCCACGCCATGAAAATATGATTAATGCTTGTAAACAGCAGTGTGAAATAAATGAATCATCAAGGAAACTGGAAAGGATGGCATTTGATGCCAACCACTTTCTAGATTAGATTGAGAACAAATCAAAATTCCTTTCCCGTAGAAATGAGATGCAGTGGCACTTCCAAATCTCAACACAACGTAGCTGGCTAATAACTGCCTAAATCCATTAAACTGTGCATATCACACTCAAATCAGTTACTGCTGCAAGTTTACCCCGACATCAGATCCAGACAAACATCTTACTCAACAGGGTACTGAACTTCTGAATCAAGGTTCTACTTTTCATTTTATATTCTCAGCAACAAGAATTCTTTTTATTAATGCATGGGATATGGGCATCACTGGCAAGGCCAGCATTTATTGCCCATCCCCAATTGCCCTTGAAAAGGTAGCAGTGAGCTACCTTTTTGAACCGCTGCAGTCCATGTGGTGTAGATACACCCACAGTGCTGTTATGGAAGGAGTCCCAGGATTTTGACCTAGCAACAATGAAAGAACGGCAATATATTTCCAAGTCATAATAGTGTGTGGTTTGGAGGGCAACTTCCAAACAGTGGTGTTCCCATCTGTCTATTGCCCTTGTCCTTCTGGAAGGTAGCAGCCATGGGTTTGGAAGATGCTGTCTAAGGAGCTTTGGTGAGTTTCTTCAGCAAATCTTGCAGATGGTACACGCTGCTGCCACTGTGCATCGGTAGTGCAGGGAGTGAATGTCTGTGGATCGGGTGCCACTCAAACAGGCTGCTTTGCCCTCGATAGTGTCAAGCTTAGAGTGTTGTTACAGCTGCGCTCATCCAAGCAAGTGGAGAGTATTCCATCACACCCCTGACTTGTGCCTTGTAGATAGATGATTTAACCAAGAAAACATTATCAAAGTGACATTTTAACACCAGATCCACCCCCCCCTCCAAAATCTTCCTCCACAACCTTTCCACAGCCAACACAAGAAACTAACCTTCAGTCACCCATTCTTCTTACATCAGCCAGTCAACTAGTAAGTTAGGTTCTTTCATTATCACTTACCTTCTTACATTGTTCATTTCAGCAAACAATTCCTATGCATTTTAGGAGGGACTGTTGGGCCAAAGCCACATGAAAAGTCATACTAAGTGATCAAAGGCAACATCAAAATAGGCATTAAGGTAGTAGAGTTTAGGAAGAGAGAATCCCCAAGAGCATGATGGCTGAACATGACACCAATGATACAGCAGAGTGCATCAACACACAGCAAACTAAATTGAGAAAAAAACATGGATTCAGTTAGGAAGTGCTGTGGGAGATTGCAGAGGTTGTATGGAACCAAGCCATGGAAAGATCTATAAAGGAGAAAAAGGTTTAAATGGCGAGTTAGGGAGCTAATGCAGATTGACAAGAACGAGTGAGTGCATCCTTAAATGGGATAATACAACCCTGACAAAATAAAATTTGAAACAATTCTTCATGGAAATAGCAAATTAAAATGCAAGTTTTGAAAAAAACGTAACGATATGATGTACAGTATTCCTTTAAAAATCCATAAGCCGACACTTGGAAACACAAAGGTCCAAAAGTCTCCGTTTTGGCGAAGCTAAATGGATACTCCGTCTCATCCTCATGCCAAGGGACGGCCTACCTCCCTCTGGATTCTTGCCAAGAGTGTATTTCCATCTATTACTCACCGCTATCAATTTTAAAACGCTCATATTTGGCTTTTAGGGTAATTACATCCGCCTCTTTATCGGTGATAAGCTTCTCGAGTTTGGCCACAGTAATTTTAGGGAGTTTGGCAAGTTCAGCACGATCGAGCAACTGCTGCAACACAGCCGCCGCCATGTTACCGTCTGCGCCTGCAACCTCCCCCTCCGTCCGCAAACCTAACAAGGCGCTTGTGTGACGTACAGCGTGACAGGCTAGGCATAGCCCTCTGGGAGTTATAGTCCAGCGCCGCCTCACTTCCCTCGTCTTTCGACAGAAGAAAACTACAACACCCGGCAGACACTCTGGAATCATTGTGACATACTGTTCCCCTCTTCCTCCCACACCCCCAAGCGCTGCTGATCTCTTGCAATCAGCGGGAAAACTCAAAGACCCGGAAAGGGGTTAGGAGAATGCAGAAAAACAGGAAAGAGCAATAATCCCGCGAGATCTTTAGTGTTCTCAGCCCATTATCTAATTGCACTTCAATTTCAATATCATTCGTTTGCATCCTCTGCAGTCAAGAACCAGAATCCCAAAGAGTGTGTTGCCTATCCAGTGACAGGATAAGGGATATCTGGGCGGCTGCAGAGGAACTTAGAAAGGGAGTGGCGGAGGAGGGTAGCAATTCCAGTTGTCGTGGTCCGTGCTAAAACGTAGGTAGAAAGAAACAGGAAGGAGGTGCTGCTGAAAGAGTATCAGGAATTGAGCTCCAAATTAAAAAGCAGGATCTCGAGGGTAATAATCTCTGGATTATTGCCCAAAATATGTGCAAATTGGGATAGGAGCAGGTTCATCAGGAGAATTTATGCCTTGTGTGGGAAAGAAGCGTTAATTTTCATGACACATGCGACCGAAAGGAACTATACCAAAGGACTGGGCTCTATCTGGACTGGGATTGGACCTGAAAGGGTAAATAGGAAGGTGGCAAAGGCATTAAACTAGTGAAATGGTTGGAGGACTCCTCTACAATAAGCAGAAGCAGCCTTAATGTTAAAAAAAACAGGGAAGGAGAGCAAGGAAGGACATTGATGGCAATGGAATGAATCGAGTTATTGTACGTGAATCTAAAAAGGATGGTTAAACATAAAGCAATCCGGTTACAAATCAGTTCAAATGCCTGTACAGCAGTATACACGGGGCAGAATTTTTAAGTTGGCGTGCGCCTGACCCGATTGGACGCGAAATCGTGCGAGACGATGTCAGGCGACCTTCCTGACATCATCCTGCGCTCGTGCGATATTTCGGACAGCGGGCATACACAAAGATCGAAAGCGTACCTGCCGACAATTAAGAGGCCAATTAAAGTTGTAATTGTCTCCAAATTTTCGTGTTCTGTCCAACTTTATGGTTGGTGGACAGGCAAATCAGCCAGGCGGGCTTTGGATTTTTCATGAAACCATTCAAAGGCGGGATGAGTTTTCCATTATTAAACTTAAAGAAACGTATGGTCAGAATTTTTATCATGTATATGTTGAGGACTGGTTGTGATGCGTGCACGTTATTTTCCGGATTTTAATAACTTTATTTATTGGTTTTTAAAGTCTTCAATTCCCTGACTTCAGGGAGCTTTCATTCAGCGTTCACCCACTCCCGCGCTTATGTCAGCACCCACCCTCCTCCTGCCCTCACCCCGGCAGTGCTGAGCATTTCAGCACATGCTTCACATTAATAGGGCAGCCAGCGTGGAATCATGGTCAGGGGCTGATCGTGGTCCGTAGTTCCCCGGCTACTCCCGGGCCTGCCGATCGCACCCGCACACCAATCTGAAAATCGTGTCCAAAATTTCCATGCTGGAGGTCAGCATGCATTGGAAGGAACCAGACATAGTATGGATTACTGAAACATAGCAAATAGGGTTGAGAAATTTCTATCATTTGGCAGAATTCTGATTTTTGGATAATGGAATTTCACCCTTCTAATTTTTTTCCGACCTCTGTCTCTTCTCAGCCACCACCGCCTCCAACGCCAGCAAAGCCAGGAGAAGTGAATTTCAGGAAGTCTGGAAAATCTCCAACAATACGAGGCTGGGAGCAGGCTCAGGGGAGTCGACGCTCATTCCACCAGGGGGGCAAGCTTTGCTTGGTGGAGCCATGGGGACAGGGTTCAACAAGCCAGGAGGGAGAGGTGGATCCTGGGTCTCGGCAAGTGGAACCTGTGGCTCATGGGTCCTGATAGGGTTTGGCAAGACGGGTGGGTTTGGGAAGAGGGGCTGCTTTGTGAGTGAGTAGGGGAGGAGGGTTTAAAAGAGGTGCTGAGTGAGTAAGTAGGGGACAGGGTCAGAAAAAGGGGCTGCTGAGTGAGTGAGTGGGGGTCATTAGATTTTTATCTACAAGGGAATCAAGTGTTATGGCAGCAGACAGGAAAGTGGAGTTAAGGCTACACTTAGATCAGCCATGATCTTCTTGAAAGTTAAATGAGCTTGATGGGCTGATTGGCCTTCTCCTATTTCTTGCATTCTTATCTACTAAAACAGCAAAGACAGAGTTGAGGTTGGGTGCCTTCATATCACCTTAGCAAGTGTGCTGGTTGATGAGAAAGTAATAATACCCATAATCTACTCTGCCAGTGACATTGCTTTCAATATTGTTGAAATCTGCAATTAGAAATAAAAGTGCTAGTCCACAATGGTTCAATGGGTAATTACATCATGTGATGTGACACTGTTGGATTAATCAAACCAAAAGGCTCTCAGTTTACAGTGTGGTCTATAAAAAGTTATCCATTCTCAGGCACTGCAGCAAAATGACTTTACGATGGACCTCTGATGATGGGCTAGTGAGTGGAAAAAATATTAGCAAGGGTTCCCACTTGTCCAAGCACACAGGTGAAGGATGACACTTTGAAGACTGCTGACATAACAGCTACTCTACTATCCAAAGTAATTCATTCACTGTACAAATACAACAACTTGGAACATCTGATAAATTCTGAAATCACTGGAAGGTCTTTGCTCTTAGGTTAAAAAGCAGTCTTCTGCGAGCATCATGTAATCGTACCTCACACAGTTGACTTTCTAAAAAAGAAAATAGTACATTAATCATCAAAACTACCTATGTAATGTATGGTTCCACATCATAAAAGCATGACCAGAAAACAGTATAAACTAGGTGACATTTCTGTGCACTAATGAGACAGAACAATATTGTCAGAGGAGCTGTCTTTTGGATGAGATGAGACCTTAATCTGCTCTCAAGCAAATGTAAATGGTCCCATTTTCTAACTTGGAGATGAGAGTGAGTTCTCCCAAATGCCCTGGCCAATATTTATCACTCAACCATCATCACCAAAAAAAAATTATCAGGTCATTTAATTCATTGTTGTTTGCAGCATTGGCTGAGTGACAGGCAACAAGGTTCATGGATGTTTTTTGAACCGGAGGAAGGTTTGTAGTGGACTTCCCCTGGTTTCAGTGTTGGGACCCTTGCTTTTCATGATATATGTTAATGACCTAGACCTTGATGTTCAGGGCAGAATTTCAAAATTTTCAGATAGTATGAAAGTTAAAAATGTTGTGGATTGTGTGGAACTTCAAAAGGACGTTGACAGGGTTGGTGGAATGGTGGCAAATGGCAAATGAAATCCAATACAGAGAAGTATGAAAATGATTCATTTTGATAGGAAGAACACAGAGAAAATATAATACAAAGGGTAATACAATTCTAAAAGGGGTACAGGAACAGAGGGACCTGGGTGTATATGAAAGTAAATCATTGAAGGTGGCAAGACAGATTTTTAAGAGCGATTAAAGCCTATGATATCCTCGGCTTTATTGATAAGGGCATATAATAGAAGAGCAAGGAGGTTATATTGAACATACTTCAGTTGAGGCTGAACTAGTGTCTTATGTATTACGTTCAGTTCTGTGTGCCACACGTTAGATGTGAAAGCATTAGAGAGGGTGCAGCAAAGATTCATGAGAATGGTTCCAGGGATGAGGAACTTAAATCACAGCAATAGATTGGAGACTTTAGGACCTTTTTCTTTGGAGAAGAGAAGGTTGAGAGGAGATTTGATGGAGGTATCCAAAATCATCAGTGATCGGGATAGAGTAGATGGAGAAAAACTGTTCCCACTGGCCGAAGGATCAAGAATGAGAGGGCACAGATTTAAGGTAATTGGCAAAAGAAGCAATGGAGACATGAGGAGAAACTATTTTATGCAGCAAGTGGTTAAGATCTGGAATAGACTGCCTCAGTGAGGTGGAGGCAGGTTCAATTGAGGAACTCAAGATGGAATAGAATTATCTGAGAAGGAAGAATGTGTAAGGTAGAGAGAGAAGACAGGGGAGCGGCACTAGGTAAATTGCTCATCCAGAGATCCTGCACAGACATAACAGGCTGAATATGGTAATTTGTGTGTGGAGCCAGAAGGTAGGGTTCTAAATGAATACTTTGTGTCGGTGTTCACAAGTGAGAGGGATGACATGGTTATGGAAATCAGGCAGAAGGACTGTGATATAATTAAAGAAATTAGTATAGAAAGGGAGGAGGTTCTAAGTGCTCTGGCAGGCTTAAAAGTAGATAAATCTTCAGGCCCAGATGAAATGTATCCCAGGCTGTTGAGTGAGACAAGGGAGGAGATAGCAGGGGCGCTGGCAATAATTTTCAATACCTCTCTGGCCACTGGAGAGGTGGTAGAGGACTGGAGTACAGCCAATGTGGTTCCATTATTCAAGAAGGGAGGAAGGGATAAACCAGGGAACTACAGGTCAGTGAGTCTAACCTCAGTGGTGGGGAAACTATTGGAAGCAATTCTGAAGAACAGAATTAATCTACACTTGGAGAGGCAGGGGTTAATCAAGGACAGTCAGCATGTTTTTGTTAAGAGGAGGTCATGTCTGACCAATTTGATTGAATTTTTCGAAGAGGTGACCAGGTATGTAAAAGAGGGCAATGCATTTGACGTAGTCTACTTGGGCTTCAGCAAGGCTTTAGATAAGGTCCCGCATGGGAGAGATTGATAATGAAGGTAAGAGCCCATGGGATCCAAGGCAATTTGATCCAGAATTGGCCGAGTGGCAGGAAGCAGAGGGTGATGGTCGAGGGATGTTTTTGTGACTGGATGACTGTGTCCAGTGGGGTTCCACAGAGATCAAGGTTGGGTCCCTTGCTCTTTGTGGTATATACAAACAATTTAGACTTGAATGTAGGAGGGTTGATCAGTAAGTTCGCGGATGACATGAAAATTGGTGGGGTGGTAAATACTGAGGAGGATAGCCTTAGATTACAGGAGGATATAGACGGGCTGGTCAGATGGGCTGATCAGTGGCAAATGGAATTTAATCCAGATAAGTGTGAGGTGATGCACTTGGGCAGAGCAAACAAAGCACGAGAGTACACAATGAATGGTAGGACCCTGGGAAGTACCGAGGATCAGAGGGACCTTGGTTTGCAAGTCCATTGATCCCTTAAGGTAACGGGACAGGTAGATAAGGTGGTTAAGAAGGCATATGGTATACTTGCCTTTATTAGCCGAGGCACAGACTATAAGAGCAGGGAGGTTATGTTGGAACTGTAGAAAGCACTGGTTAGGCCACAGCTGGAGTGTTGTGTGCAGTTCTGGAATTTGCATTATAGGAAGGATGTGATTGCACGAGAGAGTGTAGAGGAGATTACCAGGATGTTGCCTGGGCTGGAGAGTTTTAGTTATGAGGAGAGATTGGATAGACTGGGGTTATTTTCCCTGGCGCAGAAGAAATTGAGGAGGGACATGATTGAGGTATATTAAATTATGAGGGGCATTGATAGGGTAGACAGGAAGGAACTTTTCCCCTTGGTGGACGGATCAATAACCAGGGGGCATAGAATTAAGGTAAGGGGCAGGAGGCTTAGAGGGGATGTAAGGAAGAATTTTTTCACCCAGAGGATGGTAGGAATCTGGAGCTCACTGCCTGAAAGGGTGGTAGAGGCAGAAACCCTCATAACATTTAAGAAGTATTTGGATGTGCACTTGCGATGCCATGGCATACAAGGCTATAGGCCTAGTGCTGGAAAATGTGATTAGCACAGTTAGGTACTTGTTTGACTGGCACAGACTTGATGGGCTGAAGGGCCTTTTTCTGTGCTGTGGGCCTCTATGGCTGTCTATAACTCTATAATAGCCTGCTTCTGTGATGTAACAATTCTGTGCACTAGGCTCCTTCACTTGCCTACAAGGATGACTAATCTCCAAAAGTAAGTAACTGTCTGAACTACTACAGTAATTATAGTTTTGAGAAACAAGAATAATCTTGAGATCACATGATCTGTGTAAACCAATGAGTTAGCAGCGCAGGGAACCTCTGGGGAGAGTTCTTTAGTTTTAGAGTTTGACGCACACATGTAGTTGCTGTCTCTGTTTTGTAAATAAAGTTAAATGTGTCCACCAAGAAAATTTGCCTGGAAAATCAACTCGAGAACAGTTACATACTGGAGAGGTGACAGGATCCACCTTCCTCCCTTATCGACCAGCACTGGAACAAATGGGCGATCAGCTGATGAACGCTGGTGACGGGACCGACATTTGATCACTTGTCACAGGTCAGAGACACACCGTGGGCGGGGCTGGGTCTCGCTCAGCCAATGGTTAACGAGGAGAGTATGATAAACTGCACATGCGCAGGCGAATCCACGTAGGTGGTGCTGCTGCTTTGGTAGGAACGGATAACTGAGCTTATGGTAGGTAATCTGATCATTGGCACAGGTCTTTCGGCGTTATTGGACCTAGTTGTTGAATCAGTTAACGGCTTGTGTTTGATGGGCAGGTAATTCAGCAGCTCTCAGCACGTTGTGGAGGAAAAAGGGATGTGAATGTGTCGAGCTGTCAGTCGCTGCCCCTCGCCTTCTTCGTAATCTGAATTTACTGTGTATGTGATTTATTAGCTTAATCTTTCAGAGATGATCTCTATGTAAATTGATTTGCAACCTAAGTTAAAACTAGCGCTGTTGGCTTTTTTCCTATTAATGAGAGTTGCTAACTTATCTAGGAATTTCTGCAGATTTCATGACGAGCATTGTCACGGGACTGAAATCATGTCATGTGGTGTTTGATCACTTTTTGTCCTCCTTTGAGTTTGTTATTGCATTTGTCTTTAGTTGAATGTCTTACCAGTTCTAACCCAATGCATAAAATGACTGACTTGTTTTGAGATGAATATTTTACAAATCAAAGAATACAAAAAAGTAATATTTATGGATGAGTAACGTTCAAATAAACATACTCGATGTGTCTACAGCAAGTCAATCACCCTTGACGACAAACATCATAGATATAATTTTTTGCAGCTTCTAACTGAAAATTTTCTACACTTTTTTTCTTAAACAAACACCGCTACACAATCAAACCTAATTCAGGGAGATAAGGCTCCGTTCTTGAGACTACTGCTACACATTAGATAAAAGCAAAAATGCTGGAAATACTCAAATTGAGAACTGCAGGTCTGGTGATGTCTGCGAAGAGAGTTAAAATCGAATTCCTTCTGACTTTCCTTTGGAACTGAGGAGCGATAGAAATGTGATTGGTTTTATGCTGTTGAAAAGGGGGCAGTGAAGGGAGGTGGTACTATGCGGTTGAAAAGAGGGCGGTGGGGTAGTGAGGTAGTACTGTAAGGTCAGGGTTTGGTTAGAAGCTGGGGGAAAGAGAATTACATACCTAAGATGTCAGGGAACAAAAAGCAACGGGGGTGGTGAAGTAGTACAAGAGCTCTGCTACCATCTATGGAGAGAGTAACACAACGAAAAGTTGTCTTTTTCTACCCACAGCCATACTTCCTGAATATTTCTAGCATTTTTATTTCAGATTTCCAGCAGCCTCTGTACTTTGCTCATCCTGCAATACCTTTGGACAAAATTGGTCTGCACTGGGAACCATCGGAAAATGCAGTTTAAATCAGCAAACTTTGGATGGTTCCGCTGGGGTTATGCCAACCTCTTCTAACTTCTGAGTGACTATTTTAAAGACCCAGACCAACGCCATGGAACTCCCTGACTCTGCGGAAACATATATCATCCCCCTCCCCTGGCCTGTCAATTTCTCTGGCTCGTTAAACTTAACTGCTTTATGGCAGCTCATGCTGTATGAATTGGGGGAAGGGGGGAGTAGCGGGAGGATTTCTCCATTGGTTGGAGTCACACTTATCACCAAAGGAAGGCATTTGGGGTCAATTATCTCCACTCGACATCACTGCAGGAGTTCCTCAGAGTAGTGGCCTCGGCCCAACCATCTTCAGCTGCTTCATCAATGACCTTCCATCATAAGGTCACGTGTTCTCTCTCTCTCTCTCTCTCTCTCTCTCTCTCTCTCTTTGAAGTGTGTATTGTGCGCTCTCACCCAGTTGTGCTGTCAGGGCTTGGAGTTTCTAGTGATGGCGCCATCCTCAATGTTTGAAGCTTGGTAATCAGCGTGGAGACCAGCAAGGCTGAGAATGTGATTTGGTTGCAAGCCACGACATCGAGGGTAAAATACATGCGTGGACCAGGCAAACCAAGACTATTTGCCCCGAGTCGTTATCAGCAGCGCTGGGGATACCAGTTGGCCATTCTGGTCGACTCCTACTGAAAGCCGAAGAGTCGGGAACTGTATAATTGATCCACTTAAATCCAGAATATTCGTGTTAAGAAGAAAGTCTGGAGGAGCTAACTTTTGTTTGAATCCATATTTCTGATAGCATAAAAATTCTGAATGGTAGAAAGTTCGAGGATTTTAGAAATATAAAACAATACAGCTGATGACTTGTAACGCCAAAAAGTTTGATAAAATTGAACTTAGTTTTCACTTTGGGACGAGACCTCTGCAGATGGGTAGCTTCCATGCTCTCCAGCGTCGGATTTTGGGGGGGGGGGGGGGGGGGGGGGGCGGTTAAAGAGGGGGTAGGAAAGAGTACCCCAAACATGCGCTGGGGAATCCCTCTGGCAAGTTCCCACGTAAGGATTTGCACAGTAATTGCCCAGAAGGGCATACTACTTTTGGACAAAATTGGTCTGCACTGGGAACCATCGGAAAATGCAGTTTAAATCAGCAAACTTTGGATGGTTCCGCTGGGGTTATGCCAACCTCTTCTAACTTCTGAGTGACTATTTTAAAGACCCAGACCAACGCCATGGAACTCCCTGACTCTGCGGAAACATATATCATCCCCCTCCCCTGGGCTGTCAATTTCTCTGGCTCGTTAAACTTAACTGCTTTATGGCAGCTCATGCTGTATGAACTGGGGGAAGGGGGGAGTAGCGGGAGGATTTCTCCATTGGTTGGAGTCACACTTATCACCAAAGGAAGGCATTTGGGGTCAATTATCTCCACTCGACATCACTGCAGGAGTTCCTCAGAGTAGTGGCCTCGGCCCAACCATCTTCAGCTGCTTCATCAATGACCTTCCATCATAAGGTCAGAAGTGGGGATGTTTGTTGCTGATTGCATGAAGTTCAGCACCGATCGCAATTCCTCAGATACTGAAGCAGTCTGTGTCCAGGTTCTGCTGCATTTGGACAATATCCAGGCTTGGGCTGACAAATGGCAAGTAACATTCATGCCACATGAGAGCCAGGCAATGACCATCTCCAACAAGAGAGAATCTAACCGTCACCCCTTGATGTTCAATGCCATTGCTGTTACTACCAACATCATGAAGATTATCTTTGGCCAGAAACTGAACTGGGCTAGCCATATGAATGCTGTGGCTACAAGAGCAAGTCTGGGGCTAGGAATCCTGTGATGAGTAACTTGCCTCCTGGCTCCTCAAAGCCTATCCACCGCTGCTTTTCTATATCTTCCAATGTACTGAAACCATTCTGCCCTACAGCCCTGCTCCTTTGGTTTGGAGAATTTTCTTTTTAAATGACAATTTAAGGATCTATGTTAATCAGTGCCATGCAAGGAATACATTATAGGTGTGTAAGCAAGCTAGGTAGTCACCACAGCAATAAATCATCTGCCTTCTAAGCAGAAATAAAACTCCATTCACCCAACTGAGCAAGACCAAACTCAAAAGAATGCTGTTTTGTAAATAGTCATTCAGATGCTAATTGCAGTTGAGATATTCTAATGCAGAATTTTTTTCATGGGTATTTGATTCTGTAATCATTGAGTATGGAAGTTTGTTATTCCCGTATGTTACCTTTTTAAATGATCTATTCTCAGATTTGTTGGCAATTTAACAAGATATAGCCCTTGGTGAAAGATATGCAAGCTTGCAAATGCTAAGATGTGAAATTTTAAGACTAGAGACCTGACTATAGACAGACCCAGATGCATTGGTGATTTGGGCACATCACTACCAAATGCTGCATGTCACTGCACTTTTCTAAGTTCACGTGGGTAGGGTGAATACTGAACATAAGTGCACCCTTCAGGGAAAGTACTGAAGCTGGTGGGAAGGAAAGATTTGTGCCTTCTAGTACATTGATATCTAAAGGTTTGTGATTGTGAAGTGATGAAGCACTTTTTTTGGTCCTCTTCAGAATACTATGTCCTGTTTGTCAGCTTCCATAATGGGCAATATTGAAAATTTGGAAATAGTGCAGAGGAAGGCCAAGATTAGATCATAGTCTAAAACATCTTAGTTACCAAGATGGGCTTAAAAAGCTGGGGACTCTACAATTTTTAGAGGAGTTTAGACTGTGGGGTGATTTGATCTGGATTGAAAATGAAGGGAGAGATTGATCTGGCCTGGATTTTATGATCAGCCATGTAACGACTGCATTGACCCAAGAAGTTGGCTACTCAGATCTGGAGATCTCCATTTGTGTAAATTTCACATTTCTTGAGTGTTTTTGATTCTATCAAGTCAATGGGATCTCCCAGTGTGCAACAAAAGTAATGTCATCAAACAGGCTAAGCAGCAAATCATATTGTAGAATTTTCAGACAGCAAACCAGGAAGTAAGAACAACTGATTATCCTTTTTTTAATAGAGGCCAAAATAGATTGGGACACATAGGAATAAGGTAGCAGCTGAAATATCATAAATGTTGTTTAAAAAATAGAACGTTTAAGTGTTACAGAAATACAAAAGCAAACTTGAACAGTATCTGTGTTGAGAGGTTAAATTGAGTTTTTGTTTCACCTTAAAAGTTGCCTGTATTTCTAATGAGAGTTCTATGACTGGCAGCTAAGTTAAACAAGCAGAGACTGAGCTGTTGCCTAGCAACAGGGGTCCAGAGAGGCCGGTCCCTCCCACAGACACACAAAATAAACTAGAAACAACAGTTTTGAGTGGTTTGAAGCCAGGACTCCAGAAAGACTGTGCACTGGGTGTGAGAGCAGATTTCCCAAAAGGTCTCAGGCTGAAAGATTGAGACAGAAACAGGGGCAAGTCCCAAACAGACCTTCTAGTCAATGGAAAGACAGGAACCTGGAAAAGGTTGCAGAGAGAGAAGCTTCAGACTTAGAGACAAAATCTGCAGGGAGCTGATTTAAAGCAAGAACAGCTTGCAAGAGGCCAGAAGGTCCAAAAAGACAACTGAAGATCTGTAACCTTTTACTATGGGTGTGTGAAGCAGTATTGTACTGTTGACAGCTGAGTTGGTAAGAGGAGTGTGTGGAAGAAAGCTTGAATGCAAGTGGTGATCCGGGGAGACGAACATCCGAAGGAGAGTTCAAAACCCTGTAGGTTGACCCTTGTGGAATGTGTCTGAGAGAAAACATCAGTTTGGGAGAAGATTCCAAAGGGAGTCCCTGGAGAGTGGATATTTAAAACCTTCATGTGAAAGATAGAGTTTGCTGAGACCTGTTGTTGGCTCATGGTGTTACAACCTTCTGGGGGGAGAGTTGAGGAGAGATGTGCAGCATCTGCTTAAGGTGGCATCTGTCACTTCGTTTCAGACTCTGTGGTCTGACCACAGTTTCCCTATTGGTACATGGACTGTGTACTTATAGTGAGCTTTGGAGCATAAGATAGCTTTCGCAACTTGTTTTTATCCTTGCACATCTGTAAAGGTATAGTTGTAAGTGAAGGAGTGTTGTAATATAGTTCATCTTGTTGAATGAATGTTTGTTTAATTTGTTGAGATACGTGGAGAGGCGCTACTGAACAAAGGCAGGCACGGGGATCAGCTGATGAGCTTTTTAACAAAAAAAAAGTTAGAATCTATCAAGCTGGGTTCCATCCTGGGACCAAGCTTGTCCAGGGGTAATCTCCACTGGGATCATAACGTTAAAAGAAAATTAGAACCTGTGGAATGTTTTTTTTTATATTGTGTTAGCCACAAATTTCAAATACAAATTTTAGTTTTTCAGAGGTGGTGTTCAGCAATAGTTATGTTGAATGAGTTGTAGCTGCATACCAACACTTTTTTAAGCATCACCTGTTACACACAAGGGAAATTCACCTCTGTTCAAGTGATTTTCTAAAGATTGCTTTGAGGGTCTTCAACAATATACCTGTGAGGAGCACAGGTGTAGACACCAGAAGGTTGTCAGTTTCATGGTTGAGGGCTAAGGTGGGCATGTGGAGTTAGGTTGCAAATCTGCCATGCTCTTATGGCGTCCTCCTCTTTCTGTGCTGCCCAGTTGCCCTTGGAATAGGGAAGAAATTTCACGATTTTCATTTTTATTGTAAGGTTTACCTACCTTTTTGGGAGGCAAAATAATTTGTGATGAACTCGTGACAGTACAAGCTGTTTGAGCCAGTTCTAGCCAATAAGGCACAATGAACTGAATAACCTTTCCTCATACTAAATTATTGAATTTTACAGCACAGTATGAGACAGAGCAGCACGGTGCAGTGGTTAATGCTGCTGTGTCGCAGCTCCAAGGACCTCAGTTCAATTCTGATCTCGGGTGTCTCTGTGTGGAGTTTGCATGTTCTCCCTTGTCTGTGTGGATTTCTGCTGGGTGCTGCAGTTTCCCCCCCCCCCCCCACTGTCCAAAGATGGGTTGGTTAGGTGGATTGGCTATAGTTAAATTGTGTGTGCCTCTGCGTCTGTCTTTGGGAGTGGCTCCAATTCCCTGTGACCCTGAATTGGTGAGTAGGAGAGGTTATTTCAAGTACCTTGTCATGGTATTAAAAATTACAAAGTTTTTTTTAATATCAGATTGCTTAACCTCTTGCTCTAATTTCTCTTGGACAAAAGCAAAATACTGTGGATACTGGAAATACTCAACAGGTCTGTTAGCTCTGTTTCTCTTTCCACAAATACTGCTGGTCTTGCTGACTCTCTTTCCACAATTTTCTGGTTTTAATTCCAATTTTTCCAGCCTATTCCAATAACTCAAGTCGCTCCTCCTTGGTGTCAATTTTAGTGAATCTTTTAAGACTAGTGGAGCTCCTTTTACAGAGAACCAGCATGGACGTGTGCCAAATAGCTGCCTCTTGTACAGTAATTAATTTTGTGATTCTGCACCCTATAGATGGCCTTGATATTGTTACTGAAGTGTCTGACACTGTCCAGTTATGAGCTATTTGACCTACCTACCTTGTTTGTTATCCAAGCCTTCCATACATTATATATATATACATTATCTGAAAATTAGCACTATTCCATTTTGCTAATGTGTAAGCTACTTGAACTTGTGCTTTCACATGTCACAGAAACACCAAGGGAGATCTAAAGTCCTTGAAGTTGGGCAGAGTTCCAACTGTCATGATGCACTGCCCATACAATTTAACCAGTGCATAGCATTTGGCAGTTGAAATGAGGCTTCTGAATATCTAATCCATTTATTTTTCTTTTTAGATGGCAATACCCAGGAACAAGCTTTGTGGTTTGGTAGCAGCAACCTTCACACCTATGACACAAGATAAGTAAGAATATTGGTGTTACTTTATCTGATGTCAACCTGTTTGTTTGGCAGCACACATTGTCATATTGGCCTAAAATTCTTTCTTGTCTTCCAGTGAAATAAATCTCTCTGTAATTGGTCAATATGTTGATTATCTGGTAAAAGTCCAGGGGATTAAAAATATTTTTGGTAAGTTTATGCCAGAGTTTCAGGTACTATTTTTCTCCATTTTCATTCTTCCCTCCCTTTTTCCACACCTCCCTATAACACCATGTAATTTATTCTTGTTTTATTGTTAGGAAAATTGCAGTATCAAATTAAAACTGCTATCTACTACAAATTGTTCCAAAATTGAATTGGAATTTAAGCATGGGTTGTTAACCCTTTTTTTAAAAACTATGTAAATATGTAAAAAGATTTTAATTTATTTGCACCCTATTGAAATATGCACTTTAAAATAAGTTTTATTCCAGCTTTCCTGTCATGTCCCAGCCATTCTCAAATTTTGGTGTCTAGCTATTTCCAAGTCTTTGTCCATGATGTTTTTATTCATTTTTTTTAAAGGGGAGTTTTCACTTGGACACAATCAACGATTCTGAGAAATGTTCTCCTTATTTGCACACCACAAAACACACAATCTGTACTGAACCAGTGCAATCAGGCAGTGTTCTAACATTTAATATCTTTACTGAACACTTGAAAGGAAATTTATTTTATTAAAACTTTTAAAGTTTGTGATTAGTGTAACAGAAATGAGAAGGGACTTGGCTGAGGTGGACTGGACAGCGCTGCTGGAGGATAAAACAGTGGGAAGCACTAAAAAGCGAGATCCTAATTGTATAAAGTAGACATGCCCCTACAAAAATAAGAGTGGTACTGCCAAATCTAGACCTCCCTGGTTGTCTAGAGGAATACAGGGGAAGATCAAACAGAAAAAGAAAGCATACGATAGGCACAAAGAACTAAGCACTGCAGATGGCCTAGACGAATATAGGAAGTGAAGGGACAAAGGAAATAAGGAAATCAAAGAGGGCATGAAAAAAGATTAGCAATTAAAGTTAAAGATAACCCAAAGATGTTTTACGAATACATTAATGCTAAAAGGTTAGTTAAGGAAAAAGTGGGACCTATCAGAGATGAACATGGAAACTTGTGTATAGATGCAGAGACTGTGGGAAGGGTTTTGAATGAATATTTTGTCTCCGTGCTTAAAAGGAAAGGCAGAATGTAAATATAGTAGTCCAGGAGGAACACTGCAAGATATTGGACGGGATAGTCATAAAGAGAGAGGAAGTACTCGAAAGGTTGAAATCCTTGAAAGTTGATAAGTTACCAGGGCCAGATGGATTGTTTCTGAGGCTGCTGAAGGAAGTCGGAGGAGATAGCAGATGCTCTGAGGATGATTTTCCAATCTTCACTAGATACAGGGGAGGTACCAGAGGACTGGAGAAATGCAAACGTAGTTCCATTGTTTAAAAAGGGATCATCGGAAAGGCCAAACAATTATAGGACAGTTAGTCTTACATTGGTGGTGAGCGGATTAGTAGAATCAATCCTGAGAGATAGGATTAACTGTCATGTGGAAAGGCATGGACTAGTCAGGGATGGTCAGCATGGATTTGTTAAAGGAAAGCCTTGCCTCACAAATTTGATTGAATTCTTTGAGGAAGTGTCAAGAAGGGTTGATGAAGGTAATGCAGTGGATGTTATGTATTTATGGATTTTAGCAAGGCATTTGACAAGCTCACACATGGCAGATTGGTCAGGAAAGTAAAAGCCCATGGGATTCAGGGTAATGTGGCAAACTGGATAAAAGGTTGACTTTGTAACAGGAAACAAAGGGTAATGGTTGATGGATGCCCTTGCAAATGGAAAGTTGTCTCAAGTGGTGTTCCACAGGGCTTGATGTTGGGACCCTTGCTGTTTGTCTTATATATTAACGATTTGGATGTGAACGTGGGGGGCACGATTGGGGAAATTTGCAGCTGACACAAAGATTGGCCGAGTAGAGGATAGCCATAATCTCAAACGATATAGATGGGATGCTAGAGTGGGCAGTAAAGTGGCAGATGGGTTTTAACATAGAGAAGTGTGAGGTCATACATTTAGGGAGTCAAACAGTTACAGGGATGACACATTAAATGGGAATATACTAAGAGGGGTGGGTGAAGTGAGAGATCTTGGTGTACAAGTACACAGGTCCCTGAAGGCAGCAGTTCAAGTAGACAAGGTTGTAAAGAAGGCGTATGGAATGCTCTCCTTCATTGCCAGAAGTATAGAATATAAAAGTAAGGATATAATGTTGGAATTGTATAAAACACTGGTGAAGCCACAACTGGAGTATTGTGTGCAGTTCTGGTCACCACATTATAGGAAGGACATAATAGCTCTGGAGAGAGTGCATAGGAGATTTACAAGAATGTTGCCAGGGTTAGAAAAGTGTAGCTACGAGGAGAGATTGGATATGTTGGGGTTATTTTCCTTAGAACAAAGAAGGCTGAGAGATGACTTGATTGAGGTGCCCAAAATTGAGGGGAATAGATAGAGTGGACTTGATAAAATTGTTTCCCTTGATGGAGAATTCTAGAACCAAGGGACATAGATTCAAGATAAGTGGCAGAAGGTTTAGGGGGGACATGAAGAAGAACTTTTTTACGCAGAAGATAGTGGGTGTCTGGAATTCGCTGCCCAAGTTGGTAGTAGAGGCAGAAACTCTAAACTCTTTTGAATATTACCTGGATCTGCAGCTATAGTGCTGTAAGCTGCAGGGCTATGGGCCAGGTGCAGGAAGGTGGGATTAGAAAGAGCACCTAGGTGCCCTCAGGCTGGCATGGACAAGTTGTTGGGCCGAATGGCCTCCTTTTGTGCAGTAACTTTTTTATGGTTCTAATATCAGTCTATCGCCTTCTGTGTAACGTGATTTCAAATTTCTGAAATTCACTTTTAAATAATATAAAACAATTTCCTGGCTATTTTGAGGGACAGTTTTTGTAAATTAAAACAAAAATATATTGAAAGTCATTATCATTGCTGCCAAAAGAACAAGCTTAACTTATTTAAATCTCTGCCTGCAAATACGCGCAATTAGTGAAAATTCGAATGGTGATTAATTCACCTTGGGTGCGTGAGCAATTTTGTGTAAAGGTCCTTATTCCAGTAGGATGTTTTTAAACTAGCATCAAAGATGGGGGGGGAAAAAAATTGCTCAATGCAAATTGTGCTTAAAATTCCATGATATATTGTGCAGGGAGAAAAAATGGAAGTGAAAAGGCCAAATTGCAATTTTATTTCACCTAAGTATGTTGGTGCAGTACAGTGGAAAGCTTTTGTCTGTTTTGGACATGTGTAATTGATGGGGTAAATCAAATTAATGTAGTTCCTTTCAACTAGATGACTGAACACGATTCATGCCATCAGTCTTGCTTGGGTTCAAAACGCAAGCTATGTGGCCAGTGTTCCAACTTATTCCATCATCTAGTTCTGAAAATAAGTGGCCATTGACCATCTAGGACCTTTAGTACCAATTACTTTGTAACATACTGCATTTAGACAGTGAAATAAAGTGGAGGAAGACACGCACATGCTGAAAGGGAGGGCCTAGTTTTATTTAATGGAATGTTGTGATCGCCATAGCAACTGACATCAAGATTTCACATTTCAATCATTCTTTTACCTATTAAATGGAAATTCTGAATTTTTTAAGACACTTAGTGTAACAAATGACTAAAAACTAAACGCTATTATATTGGCAACTTGTATTTTAAACCACCCGAACAGAAAATTCCCTTTTTATACTTGTATCACATCACCCTTTTCCATGAAATTACAGCCCTTATAGCAAACAGTCCCCAGTTGCTTTCAGCTTCCAGTGGGTTTACATTTCCCTGTTTTGCTGTGGTCATGCAACTGAGTGACCACCTCCAGGTGCTTCCCTTAGTTTTTAGAGAGTTTCCTAAATCCACTACCTGCAGTAAAACCTGTATTGATGATTCTTCCCACCTTGGGCCAATCCAGGACAAATCTCCTGGAATCCTTTTAGATGGCTATGAGCTATATCTTTGATCCAGAGACTGTCTCCCACACTTGGCTATGGTATTCACACAACTCAGCAACCTCCTCTCTCTGACCACACAACTGCCATCTATCTATGATATTCATTGATTTTTAAGGAAACCTGTAACCTTATCTCAAAAAATGGCTCCCTCTGCACCCTTCCCCATGACCATGTGAAACACATTAGCTGTGCATCCAGATAGAAATACTAATTAGTTATTCTTGATCCCATCGCCGCCTTAGAAGTAAATGCACAGTTTGCAGCACAACTGTTTACAACCTACTACCTCCAACACCTTTCTGAGACTTTGGGAAAACTCGGCCTATTCATTCGGAGCTCAGACTGCTGCCATTGTCTCCAACCATGAACACCTTGCACTGTTGCTCCAGTAATACAATCTGGGCCCCCCTCTGATATTTAACTTCCCCAGGCCTGTCATCAAGTGGACTTCAGAACAGGTTAAAGACACCATTCCAAAATATAACCATCTTAAACCTCATTGTAACAGGAGCAATAAACTATACAAGTGCCAAGCATGGACTAGTGTCTGGCACTAGTAGGGAAAGGGGTTGGAATGATGCAGCACACCATACCATTGATTGTTGAACTGAGCTGAAAAAAAGATTAATGCAAAACTACCAGTTGGTGAAAATTTTGTCATGTTGGCTATGTTGTCAAAATGCAATCATGTTTTTCTTCTGCATAATTGTATACTTGTATATATCTTGCATGGCTTCCTTTACCTATCAAATGTGATGCTGTTTTCTCAAATTGCATCTGGTTTGATGTTCTTTGTCCCATTCTCAAACTGGTCTCCAATATCAAGATAACATGTTTTAACTGTTACTTTCCAGTGAACGGCACAACTGGAGAAGGCATGTCCCTTTCTGTTGAAGAAAGAAAATTGCTTGCAGAAGAGTGGATCAGCCAAGGAGAGGGCAAGTGAGTGCTTATGTTTGGATCTAGTTTGTGGATAATAAATGATCAACCATATCCAAGGCATAGTTTGTAAAGAAAAATAAACTTATTTTATCTATTCTAATGTTCTGTTCTTTTCCACTTCCCTCTGCAAGGCAGTCACTTGTATTAGGGTATCGTTTCGAAGGCTTGTTATTGTTTTAAAAATTCAAAGTGACTGAACGAGGTGAGTAGCCCCAGTTGGAGACCAAACATTATATAGGGAAGCCATGCACTTCTAACTCAATACGTCCAAATCTTAGATTGCAGACTTGACCCTGAAGTACACTGCAGCACATCACTTAATGCAAAAGTATCATGGGACTATTCATAGAGGTCTACAGCACATAAAAGGCCCTTCAGCCCATTGAATCTGCACCAGTCAAACAAGTAGAACCATAGAAAAGTTACAGCACAGAAGGAGGCCATTCAGCCCATCTTGTCCATGCCAGCCCGAGGGCACCTAGGTGCTCTTTCTAATTCCACCTTCCTGCACCCGGCCCATAGCCCTGCAGCTTACAGCACTATAGCTGCAGATCCAGGTAATTTTCAAAAGAGTTTAGAGTTTCTGCCTCTACTACCAACTTGGGCAGCGAATTCCAGACACCCACTATCTTCTGTGTAAAAAAAAAAAAATAGTTCTTCCTCATGTCCCCCCTATACCTTCTGCCACTTATCTTGAATCTATGTCCCTGGTTCTAGAACTCTCCATCAAGGGAAACAATTTAACCTGTCCACTCTATCTATTCCCCTCAATTTTGGGCACCTCAATCAAGTCATCTCTCAGCCTTCTTTGTTCTAAGGAAAATAACCCCAACATATCCAATCTCTCCTCGTAGCTATACTTTTCTAACCCTGGCAACATTCTACCTGACTATTCTAACCCCATTTTCCAGCACTAGGCCCATAACTTTGTATGCTGTGGCATCGCAAGTGCACATCCGAATACTTCTTAAATGTTATGAGGGTTTCTGCCTCTACCACCCTTTCAGGCAGTGAGACCCAGATTCCCACCACCTGGATGAAAAAATTCTTCCTCTCATCCCCTCTAAACCTCCTGCCCCTTACCTTAATTCTATGCCCCCTGGTTATTGATCCGTCCACCAAGGGGAAAAGCTCCTTCCTGTCTACCCTATCTATGCCCCTCATAATTTTATATATCCCAATCATGTCCCCCCACTCAATCTCCTCTGCTCCAGGAAAAATAACCCCAGTCTATCCAATCTCTCCTCATAACTGAAACTCTCCAGCTCAGGCAACATCCTGGTAAATCTCCTCTGCACTCTCTCTCATGCAACCACATCCTATAATGCAGATTCCAGAACTGCACACAATACTCTAGCTGTGGCCTAACCAGCATTTTATACAGTTCCAGCATAACCTCCCTGCTCTTATATTGTATGCCTCGGCTAATAAAGGCAAGTATCCCGTATGCCGCCTTAACCACCTTATCTACCTGTCCTATCTTAAGGACATGCACACCAAGGTCCCTCTGATCCTCAGTACTTCCCAGGGTCCTACCATTCATCGTGTATTCTTGTGCCTTGTTTGTCCTGCCCCAGTGCATCACCTCACACTTATCTGGATTAAATTCCATTTGCCACTGACCAGCCCGTCCATATCCTCCTGTAATCTAAGGCTATTCTCCTCACTATTTATCACCCCACCAATTTTCATGTCATCCATGAAATTACTGATCAACCCTGCTACATTCAAATCGAAATTGTTTATATATACCATAAACAGCAAGGGACCCAACACCGATCCCTGTGGAACCCCACTGGACACAGGCATCCAGTCACAAAAACACCTCTCAACCATCACCCTCTGCATTCTGCCACTCAGCCAATTCTGGATTCAATTTGTCAAATTGCCTTGGATTCCATGGGCTCTTACCTTCATTATCAGTATCTCATGTGGGATCTTATCAAAAGCCTTGCTGAAGTCCAAGTAGACTACGTCAAATGCATTGCCCACATCTACGCACCTGTTCGCCTCTGAAAAATTCAATCAAATTGGTCAGACATGACCTCCCCTTAACAAAAACATGCTGACTGTCCTTGATTAATCCCTACCTGTCCAAGTGTGGATTAATTCTGTCCCTCAGAATTGCTTCCAATAGTTTCCCCACCACTGAGGTTAGACTGACTGGCCTGTAGTTCCCTGGTTTATCCCTTCCTCCCTTCTTGAGTAACAGTACCACATTGACTGTCTTCTGGCCCCTCTCCTGTGGCCAGAGAGATATTGAAAATTATTGCCAGCACCCCTGCTATCTCCTCCCTTGCCTCACTCAACGGCCTGGGATACATTTCATCTGGGCCTGGAGATTTATCTACTTTTAAGCCTGCCAGACCACTTAGAACCTCCTCCCTTTCTCTATGCTAATTTCTTTAATTATATCACAGTCCTTCTGCCTGCTTTCCATACCCACGTCGTCCCTCTCACTTGTGAACACTGACACACAGAACGTTGCTTATCTACATTCCTGGTAAAAGGAAGGAAGGAAGGACTTGTATAGTGCATTTGACCTCCTCAACATATTCTTAAGTGCTTTACAGGTCATTTGCATTGCCTATTTTGCAACAGTGACGACAAAGCAATTTAGCAAGCTCCCAAAGGAGTAACAAATAGATGATCTGTTTTTAACTGATAATTGAGGGTTAAATATTGGCCAGCAGACTGGGAGAACTAACCTACTGTTTAACATGGTGTTTTTGAATCTTTGCCACCAGTGAGAATAAATGGCCCAAAAACAAAAAATTATTGGAAAAACTCAGCAGCTCTGCTGAGTTTTCCAGCATCCACAGTATTTTGCTTTTATTTTAGAATAAATGGCACTTTTGGCAGTGTAGTATTACTTCAGTTTAGATTTTGTACTTGTTCTATGGAGTGAGATTTGAACCCATAGCCTTCTGACTCAGGTGACAGTGCTACCACCTGAGCAATTACTGACACATCAATCTGTCTTGTATGGAGGATGACCAGTTTTTGTGTCAAAATATCAAAAGTGTAGTACAATTTTGTTTAATTGTTGGGCCAAATTATTTGTCTGCTGAAAAATTGTTGAAATGTTATGCCACTTTGTATTTTGTCACACTAAAACTGATTCTTCTCTAATCTCCTTGCTCAGATAAGCTATATTTTTTAAAAAGTCAAGCAAACTTGAGTGAATAGCTGAACAAAAGGTTTGTGAAATTGGAAATTTTTCTATAGGGCTTGTTTTTGTCAGTAACTTTACTGAAATGTTTTTCTTTGGAAATGTTGCAGCAATAGTGTGGATGACACTACCTGGCACAGTTTATTCTTTCCCTGTCTTCTGGAACTTTTTTTGATATCATTTATTATTAAGAATTGCAACACAAACATTATGTGCATAATATCTTGGCGGATCCATCAACATTCACACAAGCCGTTTCTTTTTTGAAAAAAGGAGCTAAGACTTTGTCATTCTAAAAATTCTTGCAATTAAAAGAAATTATGTGCTGGATCTTGCAGTAGAAATAAGTGAGGTTATTGGCTCTCCACACATTACTTATCTGGAAATTGGATGGCAATTTCTGGTAGCCATTGATATGCAGTTAAATATAGAAATCTGAAATTTACTGCCAATATTGCCATGCTGCTCCAGAAGATGCCCAAGAATGGTACCTTGCTGAGACACCTGGCATTGAACCATGTGGAATGCTATGAAGTTGCTGTACTTGCATAACAAACCACTCTACTCGTCAGTTAAAGTTTATCCATTCTAATGTAAGTAACCACAGTGCAATGAGATTAATTACTGCCAAACAACCTCACTGGCATTGAACACTAACTTGAAGTTTATCCCTTCAAATTTTAATTATGTTACTACTTCACCTCTTCCTCTAAATCCACTTTACTTATTTTTTCGATTCCTGTACCTGATTTGACATTGATTTGATGCTAATCTCTGCTTATTAATAAATCTTTAAACCTGGTTAAGGAGAGAACAGTTGTTTGACCTATTAACAAGGCATCACACTTTTTCACTACTCGCTTGACGGGGCTTTTCATTGCATAAATCTATGGACAAGTGTAGCCTGAGTGCACAATCCAGCTGAATGTTAACCTATATGCTGCCTTAATCAGCTTAAGTATTGCTTTTTTCTGCTTGAGTGCATTTAAGCATAATTGTATTCTTTCTCTCTAGGTTAGATCAGGTGATAATTCATGTGGGTTCCTTGTGTATAAAAGAATCGCAACAGTTGGTGAGCTTAATTAATTTTAATAAACATACTAATTGTGTAGTTAACATTTCATTTTAAAGAAATAAATGAGATATAAAGAACGGCCATGTGCTGAAAATCTCTAATGCCTAGATAATGCAACTACAATCTGGAAATGCAAAGAAGATTCATCAATCAGAAAATTAGGTAGAGAGGATGATCAACAATGAAACATTTTGGATTTGAGCCGCCATGATAAAGCAGTGGATGGCAGCAGACTGGCTAGGTGAAGATAAGTAGTAGATGGAGCAGCAAGGGCGGAGTCAAATCCTGTCCTGAGTCAGGAGAGCAGACTGGTGCTCTGTGGTGCCACTGCCATTCAACTGTGGCAATGCCTTAGCAACCCCAGTAATCTGGAGGGCAGAATGGTGTTTGATACCCTGCAAGTCCCTTTTGAACACTGATAAGTGAGCTGGGCTTCCACTGCAACACCCAAGCATTGAGCGGCTTTTGATTGTGCTGCACTGGAATCTAGTTACTTCTGGGAGTGTGCTAATGGAGTGGACCATCACTGGCAACTGGAAAGGATGGGTTCCAAACTCTCAGTTCAAAACCTTTTACATCAAGTTGGTACTAGACTCCTTCTGCTCCATGACATTGCATGCAGACTTTCTGGCAGACCTTGCAATGCACTACACATTTCATTGCACATATGCATCAATTACCTTCTGTAGCCTGCCCCATTAAGTCTCAAAAGTCCTGCAGTCTGACTGGTGTGACCTCTTCCTCTATTGTGCTGGGACCTTTGTTACCCTTGGCCCTGCCCTAGCTGCATCCCACTCTTATCCAGTGTCTCGCCGTCCGCAGATCCTGCCTCCAGTTCTAAATTATGTGGTGAGTTAGTATCTGAGCTAATGTAAAATCAAAATGTTGGGAAAAGCTCCACAGGTCTGGCAGCTTCTGTAGAGAGAGAAATGGTTAACATTTTGAGTCTGTATGACTCTTCAGAGCTGAAGAGAGGTAGAAATGTGGTCGGTCTGACTGTTAGACAGGTGGAACATAATGGGTCAAAGGATATGTGGGAGCTCGGGAGAGATTTGACAGATGTCATGGACACAAGTCAAAGGCATTGGTAAAGCTAGTGTTAAAGACTAAGGCAGGTGTTGATTGTTAAGAGCAGAACAAGGGTTAGTGCTCTCAGTGCAAAATATAAGTTAAGGACTGGCCCTGTGGGGGTAAAGGATTGAGGAAAATATATCAAAATGGAGGACAGAGTTCATGGTCTGAAGTACAGCTGCATAGCCTCTTGGACTTAACATTGAATTCAACAACTTTAGACCATGAACCCTGTCCTCCATTTTGATATTTTTATCCTTTACACCCCCACCCTCACCCAAACTGGACCAGCCTATAATTTACTTTTTGCTTTGATTACTGACACGCATTCTGCTATTAACGCATTCTGCTATCTGACCTTTTATGCCACTATTAGCACCTGCCTTAGTCTTGTGTCCATGATATCTTTGTCCAATCTCTCCTGAGCTCCCACCTATCCCTGACCTATTCTGCTCCACACTCTGTGCAACAGTATAAAACCATCAAATTTTTACCCCTCAGCTCAGAAGAGCCATTCAGACTCAAAACGTTAACTCTGTTTGTCTCTCATAATGCTAGACCTGAGTTTTTCCAGCATTCTGTTTATTTCAAATTTCCAGCATCTGCAGTATTTTGTTTTTACTTGGTATCTGAGCTGGTGAGCACATGAGAGCAAGTGAAGGTATTTATTTGCTGTCTTCAATTTCCCATTGACTCCAGTTTTGATCAGCATTCATGATGTAACACTCGGTCAAATTCTGTCTTGATGTCAAGAGTAGTCATTTTCACCTAACCTCTGAATTCAGCTCTGTCCATGTTTGAACCAAAGCTGTAATGAGGTCAGGAGCTGAGTAGCCCTGGTAGAACCCAAACTGAACAGGTTATTGCTGTCTATGCACTGCTTGATAGCACTGTCAATGACCCCTTCCATCACTTTATTGATGATTGAGAGTAGACTTGGCCAACTTGGATTTGTCCTGCTTTTTGTGTATAGGACACCCTGGCCAATTTTCCAGCTGGATAGATGCCAGTGTTGTGGCTGTACTCTAAACAGCTTGGCTACTGGGTGCGGTTAGTTTTGGAGCACATCTTTAGTGCTATTGCTGGTATGTTGTCAAGGCTCATATCCTTTGCAGTATTTGGTGCCTTCAGGCATTTCATGATTTCACGTGGAGCGAATCAAATTGGCTGAAGACTGGCATCTTTAATGCTGAGGACCTCCGGAGGAGGCCAAGATATATCATCCACTTGGCACTTCCAGCTGAAGATTGTTGCAAATTTTTTGGTGATGTACATTGAAGTCTCCCATGCAGAGTACATTCTGCACTCTTAAGACCCTCGGTGCTTCCAACCTTTTGCACTGATGTGCTGGGTTCCTATCATTTTTGAGGATGGGGATATTTGTGGACCCGCCTCCTCCCAGTGAGTTGTTTAATTGTCCACCACCATTCATGACTGGATGTGCATGACTGCAGAGCTTAGATCTGATCTGTTGGTTGTGGGATCACTTGGCTCTGTCTATCACTTGCTGCTTATGCTATTTGGCACGCAAGTAGTCCTGTCTTATAGCTTTACCAAGTACACACCTCGTTTTTAGTTATGCTTGGTACTGCCCCTGGCATGCCATCCTGTACTCCTCTTTGAATTAGGATTGATCCCCTGGCTTGATGGTAATGGTGATGGTGGTGTCTGGGACATTATCTGTAAGATATGTTTCCGTGAAGATGAATGTCAGGCTGTTGCTTGACTAATCTGAGACTGCTCTCCCTGTTTTGGCTGAGTAAGGAGGACTTTGCAGGATTAACGGGGCTGAGTTTGTCGTTGTCGCTTCCAATGCCTAGGTTGCTGCTGGGTGGTCCATCTGATTTCATTTTCTTTATTTAAGACTTTGTAGCGGTTTGAAATGGCCTAGCAAGCCCCTCAGTTGTATCAGAGGGCATTTAAGAGTCAACCACATGTAGGCCAGATTTTTAAGGACATTAGTGTACCAGATAGGTTTTTACAACCATCGGCAATGATTTTATGGTCATCATTTAGACTTTTAATTCCAGCCTGTTTATTGAACTCAAATTCTATCATCTGCTGTGGTAGGATTCAAACCCGGGGCCCCAGAACACAACCCTAGGTCTCCAGATGACTAGACCAGTGACAATGCCATTGCCATCACCTCCCTCAAATATTTAAGTATTTCTCTTCATGTAAATTCTATTGTTTCACAAGTCTTTGAAACTGTATCTCCCTCCATAACATAAGCTTTCATGCTGTTACTATATTGTCAGTAACTGTTGGGGGGAAAAATAAACACATTCCTTAACTTGCTTGTCTGGCTGTTTGTAAACAGATTGAGATTCCTTTGAAATCCATATCTCCCTCCATCTATCTAAAATGCAAATTCCCTTCACACCTTACATGCTAAGCCAGCATCCATGTTCCCTTGTTAGCATATCAAGCACCTAGCTTCTTTTGATGAGTCGAAGCATGCAGTCCACTTGCCTCCAAATGTAATTAAATCTCACAGCCAGATCTAACTGCTTACCTCATAAGCCTAATTTATAATTTTCATTTTTCTGGTTCATTACACCTTCTTGACACCTCCCTCCTTATGAAAAAATGAACTACTGTAATTTAAAAAGACGGCTTCATTTTCTTAACCCATCTTGCACTACCTGCTATGCCTGCATTACCTCAGTATCAGATGCATGCACCAACATAATATATAGACAATATATAAGTCATTTCAGTCCAGTGTCTAGGTTTTAAATTTCCAATTTCCCTTTGAGCTTTAAACTCTCAACAATGCATCTGCAATTAGACTTCTCTCGTCCAGCCACCATATATAACCTGTAGATTAAATGGTTGCAGTAATAACTCCACCTGAACAGTCTCTCACTTTAGATCTCAATCTGTCCAGAAATTTTAAAGGACTGTGCTCTGTATAAATAATTGTTTCTGATGAATTGTTTGCAACATAAACCTGCAATGCTAGCACCAAACCGAGCCTCCTTTTCAATCGTTAAATATTTTCTCTGTACATTCAACTTTAGTGAAAAATACCCTATTGGTTTCTGAATTCTAGTTTCTTCTTCTTCTTGCAACAGTACAGCCTGATGCCCTGACACCCGCGTCAATAGCCAACTTAAATTGGCTGGCATAATTGGGTACTGACAAATACTGGTATTGGTGTTGTAGTCAATACAGTTTTCAGACTGTCAAATGCCTTCTGACATTGCAACGTCCATTGAAACTTCTTGTTCCTTTTTTAATAGCTCAGTCAATGGAGCAACCACACTGCTAAAACTTGGTACAAATTTCCAGTAAAACCCACTTATGCCCAGAAATCTCAACTTCTTATTTTGTTGTAGGCACTGGGAAATCCACAATACCTTTGACTTTCACATCTCTGAGCCACCTTACCACATCCAATGGTATGGCTTAGACATGTAACTTGCACTTTTGCAAATTCACTTTTGGCCAATTTCATCACCAAATTAGCTTCTTGCAGTCGATTAAATAATTCTTCCAGATGTTGTAAATGCTCCCCCCCCCATATTTGCTTGAGAATTATCAAACCATCAATATAAACACAATTGCTCACTCCTGTAATTACTTTGTCAGTCTTTGAAATGTTGCAGGTGTGTATTCATACCAAACGTCATAACTTGAACCTGATGTCTTCCATCTGCTGTCACAAAAGCTGATATCTCCTTTGCTTTCTCTGATAATGTTACTTGCCAATATCCTCTCAGCAAGTCAATCTTTGTGATAAATTTCGATTGTCCCACTTTCTCAATGCAATCCTCCAATTGTGGTTTAGGATATGAATCCACTTTCGTCATTGCATTCACCTTTCGATAGCCCACACAGTCTTTGTGCTCCATCTGGTTTTGGTACCATCACAATAGGTTAACCAGTTACTGCAAGTAGATTCTATGATATCATTTTGAAGCATGAATTCAATTTCATTCTGTACTTGTGAAAACTTTGCTGGACTTAAGGATGTTGCCATATTGAAGATGAACCTCCAACATTCATGTGTAGCTAAATTAGTCATCCTCCACTTATTCCCACAAATAGCTTTGTGTGATTGCCATAGCTTCCCCAAATCATTTTGACACTTGTCTGGAAGGTAACTCAATATTGCATTTAAATTTTCAAGCACCACCTCATTATTCAATTTGATTAGAGGAAAATCTATTTCAGAATCCTTCATTTCTACCTCTTTCTCCTTACCTACCACTACAAGTATCTATTTTTGGTCCTCTTCAGCATATTTGACACACCCTCTGTCTCTCTCTCCTATCTGGTGTATTTATTAAATAATTTACTTCACTCTTTCATTTCAATCCTGTAAGGCCCTTTAAACGTTGCCTTTAACAAGTCACCCAATACTGGTAACAAAACTAGAACTTTCTCCCCAGCAACAAAACTATAAACTGTGGGCTCTCTTATCTGTCTTCACTTTAATAGCTATGATATCTTTAAATGTTCCCTAGCTAACTTGCACACTCAGTCCAATCTTTCTCTGAAGTTTGATGCATAATCTAGGAGAGTAGTTCCTGAATTTCGACCCAATAATTACCCATTAATCAATTTCCGTGGTCCCCTTACCTCATGACCATAAACTAGTCCAAAAGGACTAAAACCAGTCAATGCATTAGGAGCATCCCTCATGGCAAACAACAAGAATGGAATTCCCCTATCCCAATCCTGTGGATAGTCCTGGCTATATGTCCTCATCATGGTTTTTAAAGTTTGATGCAATGTTTCCAAAGCCCCTTGTGACTCCAGATGGTAAGCTTATGACTTCAACCGTTTTATCCCCAAACTGTTCATTCCTTAAACATCTGTGATATGAAATTTGAACCCTGATCTGATTTGTATTTCTTTTGGTAAACCATATCTTTTTTTAGTCCAACTCTTCCACAACTCTTTGTAATATTTCTCAAAAGTATTGCTTCAGGAAACCTTGTTGACACATCCATTATTGTCAGCAAGTATTGATTTTCATTTTTAGCCTTGAGGAGGGGTCCTACACAATCATCATGCTATTAAAACGTTCCTCAATGCTTGAATTGGAATTAAAGATGCCACCTCAATCACTGCTTATGGGTCTCCCTCTCACCTGATATGTGACATGTTCTACAGAATTTGACTCTAATCCTTATGCAATCCAGGGCAATAAAAATGTTTTTGTATTTTTGCCTGTCTTTCTAATTCCTAAATGTCCCCCTATTGGAATTTCATGAGCTATTATTGGTGTATCATTTCTAAATCCAGTTGGTATAACAATCTGATGCACTTCCTTCCACTGTTCATCTGCTGAAACCTGACATGCTTGCAACTTTCTTATTAACACATTGCCCTTAAGGTAATAACATTCTGGAATATACTCTGCCTCTGTTTCTGAGTAAGCTGTCTGATATAACTTTTTATTCATGGATCCTTTTGCTGTAATTCTACCAACTGAACAGTTCAGTGGCATTCTCTTCCATCCTTTCTGTCTTTGATAAAATTGTTCAGGAAATGTCAGCTAATTGAACTTCAACACATTTTCCCTGCCTTTTAACATTCTCTCCCTGTTTTAACCTGAGCTTGATCTCGTTACCACACAATCTGGTAACAATCCAGATGCTCTTTCTGCAACGCTTCTGTTGAAAACACCTCTACAGGCTGCTCAACTACCATAGTCATCACCCACATCCATGACCCAGCTATATCATTCCTAAAATAAATTGAACCCTTGCAATGGGCAAGTCTTCCACTACTCCAACAAACACCTCACCTGTTTCCGCACTTACTCTTTAAATTTAACCTTCTACAACAGAATAGGTTTAGCATCTCCATGAACCCCACTTATTAACACCTGTTCTTGCAATACTCCCTCTATACAACAAATATTACTATCCTATAACATTAAGGATTGACTAGCCCCTGTGTCTCTTGAAATTTTAATATCTTTACCTTCTCCACCCTGTACACAGGAAAAGACTTTCCCTTCACATACAAAATCTTTAAACATTTCTGCAACCTGCTCCTCAGAACTTCCTTGGATAACTTGTGAACACTTTCCCACTTCTTTAGCTATCACTGATTCTCCTTGTTTACCTGTACACAAAGCACTGGTTTTCCCTGTGCCTGAACCTTAGAACCCACAATACTTCCTGAACTTTCTGCATCCCAATAATTGCAACAGATTTTCCCTGTCATTTCCAACACATTGACTTTGTGTGCCCAACTTTATTACAATGAAAACACCTCAATTTTCAAGTGTCACTTCTACCCTTGGCACCTCCCTTTTTTAATCTGAGAAACTTCCTAGGAATTTTCACCTACCCCTCTTTGACTACCTACCTACCTTTCACCTTCCCACTTTCTATCTTTTGATTTAAATGGGTGACTAATAAAAAGGTTTAGATCTGTGAGCTAACTCAATCATCAGCTGTCTCTGCTGCTTGCCTTACCATTTTAACACTCTTCCTCCACCATGAGGTCTCACTACTGAAGGGATTGAATCTTGAAATTCTTCCAAAAGAACTACTTCTCTAAAAGCTGCATACATTGTCTCTAACTTTAGAGACACTGGTATCCACTGTCAAAATTACTTTGTTTTATTCTCTCAAACTCTGTTCAGGCTGTTTCTTTACAGCCAGAAATTTCGGAATGTATGCCTTCAGAACCAAATCCTATGAACGTATAAGTTTTTTTTACTGCATCATAACCCATTGACAATTCTGACATTGAAACGTTAAACCTCAGCGCTCTACCCAATAATCAAGACTGTAACAGCAATGTCCAGTTCTTATGCTCATTTCATCTGTTTAGCTATCTTCTCAAATGAAATAAAGAATGCCTCTACATCTCCTTCCTCAAACTTTGGAACAGCTTGCTATACATGCCCCACCCCACCCCACCCTGGCCACCACTGGGTATTAGGTTGAAGGTTTTTTCATCGTCAGAACCTTCCTCAGCATCTGAGGTCTTTTTTTCCTAAAGTCAAGGTTTTTAAGTTGGTGCTCTGACTCTTTCCTCCATTTCTAACTGTTCTCTCTGGAGATCAAGTTTTTGCATTTCCAGTTTTCTGGGAACACTTTCGTCCCTTTCTGCTCACTCTCTTTTCTGCTATCTATAGTTCAAGTATTTTCATTCCTGTTGCTTGTTCAAATTCAAGCTGCTTCATTTGTAACTGAAGTTTCACTACCTCCACCTGTGACTCACTAGTGTCAGGTATCCTTTCCAGTTGTGCTATCAGTTCAACTATGTCTGTTTGCTTTCTTTGCCCCTACAGGTGCCTCAACTGCAACTTATCTGCCAACTCTATTAACTTACCCTTAGTTTCTGTAACTTTATCAGTTATATCTTCTACTTCCAAAATAGCTCCAGCTATGGATACAGCCATTGGTGCAGTCTTGCCACTTTAAAATCCCTCACACCCATTCCTGAATCCATAGTGTTTCTCGTACTCATAACCTTAAGATTCACCAACTCTAAACCAATTGGGGAATCTCAGATATGTCCCAGAAAGAGTCCCCAGTTTGTTATGATGCGGCAGATGTGTGGCAAGTGGATCAAATACAGGAGGGAAACTTGATTGTGCTATCACAACAGTTTTGCCATTTGTATTTTGAGATGCATGCACTGAATTCAGAAGTAATAAGTCCACCAAGACTGAGATTTTTTTAAAAAATAGCAAAATTAAACTATTTATTAAGAAAAGATATCGAGCACATATATAGGACTAAAAATTACTACTATGATAATTCCTAATTAACCTGACTCCCAGTTATACCCACTTTAAGGCAACAATCCAAAGATAGCTTTTAAATTTTTAAATAAATCCAGCAAATTAACACAATACCTTGGATATTGGAATTCAAAACGGCTTTCTCCAATTTCAGTTTCTTGGACAGCAGGCTTATGCACTAATGCTGGAGGTTCGAGGGCCCCATATCGAGCTCTACCTGTCCCACCCACCCCCCTCTACCAGCTTACATTTCATTTCTATATGTCTTAGTTCTGATGAAGTGTCATATGGACTCAAAACGTCAACTGTATCCCTCTCCGCAAATGCTGTCAGACCTGCTGAGTTTTCCCAGGTATTTTTGTTCTAGATTTCCAGCATCTGCAGTATTTTGCTTTTATCCCCAGAGCATTACCCTGGGTCTCTGCAATACCAGTACAGTGACAATACAACCATGCCACTGCCTCCCTGCTCTGACTGACAGAGTTGGCTCTGCCTGTCTGCCGCATGCTGGTTCTGCTGTTTTGGTATGCAACCAGGTTGATGCCTCCATTTTTAGCTATATCTGCCTGGTGCTGTTCTTTGTGCCCCCGCCCACTCTTCTTTGAACCTGGGTTGATCCTTGGCTTGATGGTAATGGCAGAGTTAGGAATATGCCAGGCCATGAAGTGTACTTGAATACCATTTTGCTGCTGATGGTCCACAGCACCTCATAGCTGCCCAGCTTTGAGCTGCTGGATCTGTTCTGAATCTATTTCAATTCACATGATGCTAGTGCCACATAACACACCTGAAGAATTTTGTGTTGAAACTTTGTATATAAAGGAGGCATGTGTTGATTTAAACCCACATATCAATCTGTACAAACTAGCTTGTAACCTTGTTGCTGGATGTGACCTGATGGACTGTTATCTATCCCATTTGTGAACCAGACATGGTATGCTGAAATAAAGTTAAATACTGCAGGTGCTAGAAATCTGAAATCAAAACAAAGCTGAAAATACTTAGATCTGGAAGCATCTGTGGAGAGAGAAACAGAATTGATGTTTCAAGTCAAACATGATTTTTTTTTGGAAAGCAACTAAGGTGAACAAAGTAAAAGAGGAACAGAAGACTAGTTGGAGAGAAGAGCAGAACTTGCTGACTTTGTATGCTGAAAGATGGGTCAAAATTCTTGTTAATGTTATCTATATGCTTATAGATATTACTTTTAATTTTTGTCATTTTTGTATTTATCAAAGTGGAGAATATTGGTGTGGAGTAAAACACAGTTAATCCAGCTGAGCTCCACTGACTTAACCTAGATCAAGATTTGCATCTGTTTTGTATGGCTCCCTGGTACATGGCCAGTGTATGTTTAGTTACAGCAATACTTCAATGATTGACAAACCAAAACCTTATCGGTTACCCAGGAGGATTCTTGGAGATGAAATCCTTTTAACAGGAAATTTTCCATTTTTGTATTTAAAAGTACCAATTTTTGTGATAAAGAAATCAGTACAGTTAGATTGAGCTTAAACGTGCTGTAAAACTTTGGATCGCTGAGTTCAAAATGTAAATGAACGTCCAGAAGAAGTTGAACTATTTCAGAAGGATCTTATCATGAAGTGTTGTTTCAAGAGAAGCTATGAAAACACAGCTAAATGAAAAATGTTGGTGATCTTGACAATTTTCATCCCTCCTTAAATTGCAAATGCATTGATGTACCTTTTCACTGTGTAGAGTGCTTTCCGTTCTTGTCAACATCATCCTTTTCCTATTACAGGAGTTTCTCTGTAGCTTTTGATTAATTCAGGATTAAAATGTATACCTGTTATCTATGCTAATATTGCACAATATTGATATTACGCTATCACCACTTTATTTGGATGTTATGGAAACTGCAACATTTCTACAGCAAGTGGCACCTGCAGCTTTCAGTATTAGTTTTTGACAATCTTAGAATTTTAAGTTCTTCAGGTGTTCAGAATTACTTTGGCAGCAACTCTTTTATACATCTTATTTCTGTAGATGTATATATTTATGCAGTACAGTATGGAGGTGCTTCATGCCCAATTAATGGCCTTATAACGTGTAGTTAGTATTTGTGAATACACAGTCACAGCAACCATTTGCACACAAGGTTCTTGAACAGTTAGGTGACAAATACCGCTTAATCTGTTTTTCTTGACACATGTTTTCATAGGACCTAGGAGCAGAATTGGCTATTCAGCCCTCGAATGTTAGTTGAGACCCAGGGTGAACCCCTGTTTTTCTTTTGAAAAATTGCCGAAGGATCTTGTGCATCCATCTGAGCACCAAGGCCTTGGTTAGCCTAACATATCATATGAAAGATAGAATAGTAATAGCATCTTTATCAACCAAGGTTGTATGCTGCAAACCTGGAATGAGGCTCTAACCTACTACACTTTACCTCAGATGAAATTCCTGACAAGCGCACAATAGTAGTGGATGGCATCCTCCAGGTAGATATCTCCCTTTCGATTAATAGCATCAGAAGCTTAGTGGAAAGAGCCCATGATGATGTGTTTTTAAAGCTCTTTTGACAGTTTAATTAGAGATGGTGCTTGAGGAACTCATCTTACTTTTCAAATATCTTGCACAAATGTTATGGAGATTGTTTGTTTTTAATTTGAGCAGATTGTTGGATTTATAATACTCTTTAAAATTGAAAAGTTTGAACATGTGCAAATTCAGTCCTAATATCAAAATGGGAGGCTTTTTTTTTTTTGAATATGAAAGGTGTCTTTTCCCTTTTGTGTCATAATTTGCAAGAGGTTGAACGTTGAATTGTCATGTCATATAGTTTTGATGACCTTGCACAGGGGACAGTTAGCTCAAATGCCTATAATATGATGCAGATTAATGCGAACAGCACAGGTTCAATTTTGCGGTGCCTAACGTAGTTGAGGCGTACTACCTTGCTTTGCCCATAATGATATCATAGCATAAGCCATGATTAACAACCCTCAGAAAATGAAGCCACTACCTGGGTAGAGGGACAACTACATACAGGCACAACATTGAATAAGGTGATTAATAGAGTTTTTTTTTCTTTGTATTCTGTTTCAGGCAAAACATGCTGCTGCATACAATGCCTCTGGAATTGCCGTCATTTCACCATTCTTCTTCAAGCCTCAAAGTATAGGTTGTGTATTTATGTCAGTATTTCACGGGTTGTCACACAAAATGCTGACTGGCTATCCAGTCAGAGTTCATAGTATACAAAGTAGATCGCCAAAAGACTCAGTCAGTGTAGGTGAAAATCACTTTTGAAATTGATTGTGTATGAACCTTATTGAAAGAATGAATCTGCTGATTAAATCTAGCTGGCATTTTGAAACTGATCATATTTTAAAGTGTGTGAATAGTAAAATAAAATCCATTTTGAAAGCATGCATCTTCCTTGCAATATCAAGGTGAGTTTTAGATAATGTTATCTGGTATGGCAAGTGAATGAAGATCTTTTTCTTTCAACTTTATCCCTTTCTCTACTTTTCAAGGCAAACTTGTGGTTTGCCTTCTAGCACAACTAAATTTGTCCCACACGTCACTGAGGAGGTTTTATAAGCCTAGGCTTTGAGTATCATAAGAATAAGCAGCTAAGCCTAATCCTGCCATCATAATGCAGCCAAACATGCACTTTCTAACGGGGGAATTGGATAGTGATCAGGAAAAGTAACCTTGACTGATGTTTATCCCCTGTGGCTTAGAGGATCTGAAGCCAATTATAGCACTCGCCTCAGAACACACAAGGGATCAAAGCTGGTCTGGTTCATTGCCACAATGGCTAATATATTTACCACTGTGATTAGGTCACCGGGATTTCCCTCATAATATAATTGTCATTCTGAAAATCTTTATTTTCAGGAGAGAAATATACTATTTTAAAAGTGTTAATATTTGGAGGAAACCAAATGAGACTATATATTAACTCGTGAGGCTGGGTTTTATAGCCCTTTGCCAGGTGTTTTTGGTTGGAGGGCATGTAAAACTTGAGGGGTAGCAAGCTCTTGCCAACACACCCAAACTGTCCTCTATAATAGAGTAGGTGGGAAGGTCCTCGTATCAACAGCCTGCCTGCCATTTTTAAATGAAGTCAATTGAGTTTGTTTACAAGCCAATTGGCCTGAATAACGTGCTGCCCACGCCATAAAGTGGTTGGTGTGGGCAGGCTGTTTTTAAAAGAAGAAATTTGTGAAGGAAGGGGTTGGAAGGCCTGCCCTTTGCTCATCGGGGGCATTTTTTTTTTTTTTGTTTCCTTCTTATCTGGTCTCCAAATGTGCCCACCCACCTCCTCCCCTCCCTAGGCTGCCCAATCCCACTCTGTCCAAGACCTCTGACTTATCTGGTTCAGGATGCGCTGGTTGCCTTTTTTGTGGGTCTGCTTGCTGTCCCAGCAGCGCCCACCACTTGGGTCTTATGCTGCTTGTGCTGCCAGCCAACAGGATTACACTCACTGAGAGGTGCATGTCCTGTTTTCGGCCTATTTAGCCCCCTGGTGGTGTGTTTTGGCCGTGGGGTGGGCTTCTCAGTACATCGCTGCCAGCTGACTCTTAGCCTGACTCTTTTGCCACATCTTGCAATTCTATTCTGGCTTTTATCTAACCCCAAGCAGCAACTTAGGAGATCTACCAGTAATAATATGTGTGATTGTAGAACATCTTTTTGTGTTGAAATGTTTTGGCATACTTCATACAATTAATTATTTTTGAAGTGCACCGACTGTTGTGTTAGCAAGGTTATGCTAATATTGCACAAAGTTGACAAATTAACTTCTTGTTACAGAGGCTTTGACAGAATTTCTAAAGGAAGTAGCATCTGCTGCCCCCAGCATACCTTTCTACTATTATCATCTTCCTGAATTTACTGGAGTATCTTGTAAGTATAAAAATATGCAGCAGATTCTGAGATTAACACACAGGCTCTCTCAAATCTAACATAACTTATGCTCATTGCAGTAAATGTTGTGGAACTGCTAGATGGGATTGAGAAAAGGATTCCCACGTTTCAGGGAGTAAAGTTCACCAGCAGTGACTTATTGGACTTTGGTCAATGTGTTCACAAGTACAAGGATAGATTTGCTTTGCTGTATGGAAAAGATGAGGTATGCAAGTTTTGATAATTCACAATTAACATCTTAAATTTGTCAATAGCATGTATTAGAGCAGTAATGTGGTTTGCGTATATAACTTGATGAATGGAAAACCTTTGGAAAGGACATCTATACTGTAACTGAGAGAACAGATTAAGATGGAGAACATATCTGTATCAAACTTTGTTCCAAATTGCATACTGAAGAGATCATTGTGAGTTTGGGCTTGAGGTACATGTTCTTTCTTAGCAATCAATAAGAACAAGATCTGTTGATCATCTTTGCTGTTTGTAGATGCATTTCATTGTTTGGCATACCTTCTGGGTGGGAAGATTTATGGGAGATGATCCCTATTGCATAAGATTGTACGTTCTTTCTGCCTGAACTTGGCACATTCCAACTAAGTGTGATGCCATGCCGGGGGAGATAATTTTAAAAAGTCCTGGTTTGATATAGCTGTGATTGTTCTTGGGTTGTCCTCTTGATAGGGATGTAGGTGTTCCTTCCCTCTTATCTATGTTCTAAAATCTTCCTAAGCCTTGGGTTTCTCCATGTGCTTTGTAGGTATGCCATCCTACTGCTGTAATAAATATTTTCATTTTGTTGTCTTTCCTTTTGATGATGGTCCTCTAAACTTACTACTTTGTTAGTTCATGCTTGATGGAAATACACTGAAGATGTGGATGAACTGAAAGACCTAAAGGTATTCGCACACAGTAAAAGCTATGTAAAATGCCAGCAGCGTTTGGGGCTTTACGGAAACATTTGAGTACTTGCGTAACAAGCAATAAATTAGCACACAATATTATTTAGGCCACGGTTTGAGTACCCTTTTGTTTTGAGCACAAAATTAAAGAAATACATTGAATCCGTGGCGAACATACAGTACAGGTTTGCAAAGATGATGCCAGAGAAGAGACACTACAGTTATGACTAGATTAAGTTTGAGTCTACAATTGTACAAATTTGTTGCTGACCAATATGAAACTTTTTTAAAAAGCAAGACTTTACTGTATATGCTCGTGTAAAAGTTGAATTTTTGAGACCAATTTTTTTAGCCTAAAAGGGAGACAGGTTACGTTTTTTGAGAGATTGGCATGCATACTTGATTTGGGCCCAAATAAAACTAAAGGTAAAAACAAACAAAATTTAAAGAATTCATATTAGTTCTCTAACAGTTTTTATTTTTTGTTTTCTAACATGACAAACTATATACATATCATCCAATACAATATATAGCACACGAGATCACTATCTGACCAAACAATTCACCCCAATAGCCTAGTTGTATAACATCGTCATATGAATTCACAAGTAATCGGCGTCCATACTGTCAAGTGCATTCAATATTCCACATTTTAGAAATTATATTTTTTATCAGTATTGGGATCAAATTCATTCCAATTATCTATGACCCATTTGACAATGTTGTGAGGTGAGGGTGTCCACATATTTCCACTTTAGTGAATGTTTCCTTGCCTTGCAACATCCAATTGTTTTACATCTTTCAGATATTATCCTTGAGAGGTTTATTTATACACATCCAAGGACTGAGGAACACTCAGGACTGTTGGGAATAATGTTACATTGGTGTTGGTTGATCTCATATCATGGACTACATTGTTGACAAGGCAGGATGCGAATGTGTCCCAGATGAGCAAACTATTTTTATTTGCGTAACCCTCTTGGTCTCAAATGCCAGACTACTTTGATCCATTAAGTCTTTCACGTGAACATGGATGACAAAGCCTTTCTGAAATTGCTTTTTGGGAAGAGCTTTGCACTTGAATATCATCATCGGCTTTAATTTTGTGCTATCTGCCTTACAAGATGCAACTACTGTGAACCGCTCCTCCTTGTGGCCAGTCTTCATAAGGACATTTTTTTTTTCACCAATCTTGGTAAATGTCTTGTTTGCTGATGTATCAAAATTTATCAATGTTTCACCCATATTTCCAATGCAGACCAATCAATACGCATTCTTCTCTCAATGTCAGATGGCAAGACAGTGGAAGTTAATTATTTTATCAGGTTCAGGTGGCAGATGCTATGAAATTTTCATTACAAAAACAGAAATACCTGGAAAAACTCAGCAGGTCTGGCAGCATCGTCGGAAAAAGAGCACAGTTGATGTTTCGAGTCCTCATGACCCTTCAACAGAACTAAGTAAAAATAGGAAAGGGGTGAAATATAAGCTGGTTTAAGGGGGGAGTGGGGGGGGTGTTGTTTGGGACAAGCAGCCAGTGATAGGAGGAGATAACCAAAAGACGTCACAGACAAAGATGTCACAGACAAAAGAACAAAGAGCTGTTGAAGTTGGTGATATTATCTAAAGAAATTTGCTAATTAAGAGTGGAGAGCAGGACAAGCAAGGTACAGATAGCTCTAGTGGGTGTGGGGTGAAATAAGACTAAAAGGGCATAAAAGGTATAGATAAATGATGGGTGGAAATACATTTAAAAATAATGGAAATAGGTGGGAAAAGAAAAATCTATATAAATTATTGGAAAAAACAAAAGGAAGGGGGAAGAAATGGAAAGGGGATGGGGATGGAGGAGAGAGTTCAAGATCTAAAATTGTTGAACTCAATATTCAGTCCGGAAGGCTGTAAAGTGCCTAGTCGGAAGATGAGGTGCTGTTCCGCCAGTTTGCGTTGAGCTTCACTGGAACAATGCAGCAAGCCAAGGACAAGAGAGCAGGGTGGAGTGTTGAAATGGCAAGCGACAGGGAGGTCTGGGTCATTCTTGCGACAGACCAAAGGTGTTCTGCAAAGCGGTCGCCTAGTCTGCATTTGGTCTCTCCAACATATAGGAAACCACATTGGGAGCAACGAATGCAGTAGGCTAATTTGAGGGAAGTGCAAGTGCAAGTGAAATGTTGCTTCAATTGAAAGGAGTGTTTGGGCCCTTGGACGGTGAGGAGAGAGGAAGTGAAGGGGCAGGTGTTGCATCTTCTGCTTTTGCATGGGGAGGTGCCGTGGAAGGGGGTTGAGCAGTAGGGGGTGATGAAGGAGTGGACCAGGATGTCACGGAGGAAACGATCCCTACGGAATGCCGCCGGTGGGAGGGTGAAGGGAAGATGTGTTTGGTGGTGGCGTCATGCTGGAGTTGAAAGTGAAAATGAAATTTTCATTCTCTGATGGAGTACTAAATCGTATCTTTTTATGAATCTTGTGCACCACCTGGCACTGCTCTTGAATTCCAGAGTACCATCTTTCTTCGTTTTTCTATGGGCGATAATATCATTTTGCTGATACTCATTAATCCATTCTGCCACTTTTTTTCTCCCGTGTAAATTGAGCTGCATGCTTGTTAATCTTTCTCAAAGGCAGTATGATAGGTCATCTGCTACACATTGATGTTGTTGATCGGCTGCTATTGGCCAGGGGGTGGGAGGCGGAAATGTAAAGGTTCCTGCACATACCTTTAAATTAATGAACTATCATAGTTACTAGCAATTAATTAATAATCTCAACACAATTTGATCCTTTGGGAAAAACTGGGGTCAACTTTTACATGTGGTATATGAAAAGTTGTATTTTTTTTTTAAAAAGCCAAAAGTCATGGGGTCGACTTTTACATGAGATTGACTTTTACATAAGTATATATGGTATGTGGTGCTTTCCACAACCAATGGACTTTTCAAAGCATTTTAAAGCCAATTACCTACTTTTTGAAGTGTAGGAAATTCCTGTAAGAAATTGTAATACAAGCATACGAATTAGGAGCAGGAATAGGCCATTCAGCCCCTTTTGAGCCTGCTCCACCACTTCGAGAACATTGCTAATCCAATTGTGGTCTCAACTCCACATTCCCACCTACTCCTGATACCCTTTTGACTTCTTTGTTAGTCAAGAATTTATTTACCTCTCCTTTAAAAATATTCAATGACCCTGCCTCCACTGCTCTCTGGAGGAGAATTCCAAAGATCCTCAACCCTCAGAAAAAAATTTTTCCTCCTCCTCCATAATAAAAAATAATAACCAGATAATCTGTTTTGTGATGTTTATTGAGGAATAAATTAATCAGGATACCTGAGATAACTCCTTGATCTTCAAAATAGTGCTAAAAATATTCTTTATTGATGTCTGATTTTATAAGACACTTACAGTATATGAAATTTTATCAGTTGTTTGGAAATTGTTTCCCTCTTGGAATGTAAAATTGGAGAACCTAATAATAGGACCTTTTTTTTTAATATTTTTCCATTTGTTTTCATGACTTAGCCAGCCAAATTTATATTTTTCATAAAGGGCTGATCAGTTTGTCTTACAGTTGTATAAAATAAGTGTCCAAGCTTTTTGGCTTTGTGCTGCTTCGATGAGTACATGAAGCTTTGGGAAACAGATGTATCTGAACTTTTTATAGATATAGAAATAGATATATAGATTATAGATATCTATATGAATAGTCTTTGATGTTCTGTTTTGGGATTTATCCATCTATAAGATAACAGCATTAAAAATGGCTCTTTCAAACCTCTGGGCCCATAACTTCAAACAAGAGAAACCATCAAGTAAGAGATTCAAGTACACAACTGGGTGCTTAGATTTTGTGGACTTCTTGCAATTTGTTCACCTCTGCTTTATAGATAAGTTCTAAATTTAAGCTTTTGTTCTTCAGCTACTCTTGTCTGCAATGGTATTGGGAGCAAATGGAGCTGTTGGCAGGTAAATCTTCAATATTTTTTCTCAGACACTTACAGTATATGAAATTTTATCAGTTGTTTGGAAATTGTTTTCCTCTTGGAATGTAAAATTGGAGAACCTAATAACAGGACCTTTTTTTAATATTTTTCCATTTGTTTTCGTGACTTAGCCAGCCAAATTTATAGTCAGGCTGCTGGCCAGTTGGGAAAAAGAGTGGCAGGAGTCTGTAGTCCTGGTGATATTTGGGGAATTGGGGGGATGGTTAGCCATTGTGGCCAAATAGAGGCCAAAGGGCTAAAGGGAGAGATCACATGTTACAGCCTGGGGGGTGTGGGGTGCAGGAGTCGGTGACTGTAAGCTGGGGAGAGGTCAACAGTCAGGAGTGTTAGGAGAGAGGTGGCAGGGGGTGTGTCAAAGGCTTCTTTGAGAGTCCAGAAGGAGGACTGCTACTCCTCCACGTGGAGTGCTGGGAAATGTGCTTAAGTGCTGGCAGCTCCTGCCTCCATTTCAATGTTGGGAAACCTATGTAATAGCAGTGAACTTCAAAGTGGGTTCCTAATGGGATTTTAGAAGCTGATTTTAAAGTTGAAGCCTCTCAACAATGGACTCTCGGATGCAAAATATCCACTGCTATTTTTTAAAAAACGCAGCAGGTTAGGGTTGCGTTTCACCATTTTACAGAACTTGCCTAAAGCCTCAGTTGATGTAGTTCAACATCACACTACATGGGACAAAGACAATCACTGTGACTTTTAAGGTTGCCCTGTAGAAGGTTTGCAATGCAGTATCCTGTGGTCATCTTGCTGCTTTGCTGGTAGTTGAAGTTTGTTGTAAATAAAATTTACATTTTTTAACACAAACATGTCGTTGTATCTGCCTCTTTAAGCCTGAACTCATTATATTCAGAAAAACAATATATCTTTTGGCCAGCAGCTTGTTAGACAAGCAAGTCAAATATTTAGTCTCTCAATATGCCTCTTTTAACCTTCACTGTGTTGCTGTTTCTTATTCTCTGCCTTTTCTTCATTCATAATTATCTCTTCTAACTCCTCCTTGTCTTTTCCTACTTTCCTTTTGACTGGGATGGGGAAAAGAGCCTCTGACTGCTGAAAGTTGCATTTTCAGCGGAAAGTCATTTGAAAACCGTAGCCCTCAGTGGCTTCCTTCCCATCCTCTCCTACCATCACTCATGATTGTTCCCCCACCCTTTCCAAGCACATGATCCTTCCCGTTTCTGCCTCAACCTCTTTTAACTACTCACTTAACTCCCATATTGATTCCTCCTTGCCACAGTCACTCGCCTAACTCTAAATCTTTAATCAGTCACCTCACATTTCTGCTAGGGGTGGTTAATGAGAAGGCACAAGGCCCCCTGTCTCCTAAAACCCTAACCCTCCCATCCTCCATTATTACCCATTACAGTCTTAGTTTCAAGGTATAAGCAACTAGTATTGGCTTTTCTAACTGGTCAACGTAACACAAATTTGAGAGTTTCACAATTCAACTTTTTTGAAAGTTGAACTAAAAGTATATGCTCTCTCTCCTGCCTTTGTTTTATCATCTCTCCTTGACACGTACATGCACTCACCAGCTTATTCTCCCTCCCTTCAGCTTGGTGGACTTTCTAAAGTTTACGAAACATAAAAGCTGTTAACAAATCAGCGCCTGCAATATTGGGAGTAAATTGGGCCATTTTAATTAAGTCCTCCCCTGAGGCACTCTTACACATTCTCCCTTTATACGTTCTGATTATATTTCATTGTTGGAAAAAATGAATAACTGGTTAAGCAAGCTGTTTCATGCTGCTGCTTTGTTGTGTCTACATGAGTGGTATTTTCCACTAACAGGATGCTGCCATCTGTCCAAAAAGACATTCTGCCTACAACACAATTGAGCAATGTTGTGTATGAATTTCAGTGCAGGTGCAATGCCATGTTGTTAGGCTATACGTCCTAGCGACAGGCTGATTGAATCAAATAGCATGTTCCCTTGGTTATTTGTCATAGGCAAGGTACAGACCATACGCAATCAGCCCACAATTGCAAAACCAAAAACAAAATGCTTACTGTTAGATGTGATTCTGCAATTGTGCAGCACTTGCTGAACAATCCCGAGTGTGCTAATAGCTACACTAATTTAACATCATCGGTCATGTTGGCAGCATCACTCGTTTATGCTTGTTAGAAGCAACATACCTTCATATGCAGGGACATGTTCTCTGCAAACAAAATGAATATGTTCGAGCCTTATACTTTTTTTGAATTAGGGAGCTTTTTTTTCATTCGTTCATAGAATATGGGCATTGCTGGCTAGGCCTGCATTTTTTGCCCATCCCTAATTGCCCTTGAAGGTGGTGAGCTGCTTGTCTTGAAGGGGAACTTGGAGATGGTGGTGTTCCCATGCATCTGTTACTCTTGTGACCTCTACCACCTAGAAGGACAAGTTTGGAAGATGCTGTTTAAGGAGCCTTGGTAGTTGCTATTCTGCATATTGTAGATGGCACACACTGCCACTGTGTGGTGGTGGTGGAGGAGGGAGTGAATGTTTGTGGATGGGGTGCCAGTTAAACGTAATGCTTTGTCAAGCTTAAGTGTTGTTGGAGCTGCACTCATCCAGGCAATTGGAGAGTATTCTAGCACACTCCTGACCTGTGCCTTGTAGATGATGGATAGTGTCATGTGCTCTTGCTGCCCGTAATCAGTATGTTTTATATGAAGATAGTTATCTTTTCTTAACTTTGGAGTGTACTCCACTTAAATTATTCAACAGTAAGCTTTCCTGAGGGAAAAATCAAGGTTATTTATTCTCATGCACCTAACCTGAATTATGCAATGTCATACAGTCTCATGCATATGCACACGTGTTAATGCGCGCACATGCAAATTTTGAATACAGATAAAGATGGTGCACTTTTACAGATCAGTTAATTCAATCTCTGATTTATGATTTACAGTCTATGTGGCAGGCCTGTGGTTTCTTGAATGGATTCAATGATTTGAAGTGAGGGCCTTTTTAAAGCAAAGGGTTCACAGCAGGCTGAGGTTTCTTGTAATTGAATATCTGAGGTTTGTTCTCAGATGAGCTTTGAAACTGGAACAGGTTAAGTACTTTGGCTGCTGGATGACTTGCAGCAAGCTTCAGAGTCTTTTTCTCAGTCTGGCTGATGACTGATGTTTCTGATGGCTCTGCTGAGTCCTGTAGTAACAAGGGTACAGTCCCTGAAACCAGTTTTGATCATGTGACCACTGAGTTAGCAATTCTGAGGCCCACCCAGTCTGGTTTGGATGGGGGTGGCCATTGTGATACAATGGGCAGTTGATGGTGGCCAGTGAGTTTCAACCTTCCTTTTTTTTGTCCAGTATGAAACATGGAGACAGGCAGTTTGGAAGCACCATAGTTTTTAGGTGTTACATAAGATCATAAGAACTAGGAGCAGGAGTAGGCAATTCAGCCCCTTGAGCCTGCCCCGCCATTCATTACAATCATGGCTGATCTCATTTCGGCCTCAACTCCAATTTCCCGCCCTCTCCCCATAACCTTTCAACCCATTACTAGTTAAAAATCTGTATCTCCTCCTTAAATTTATTCAGTGTTCCAACATCCACTGCACTCTGAGGTAGATTCACAGATTCACACCCCTTTGAGAAAAGTAATTCCTCCTCATCTCTGATTTAAATCTATCACCCTTTAGCCTAAAACTGTCCTCTCATTCTAGAATGCCCCACAAGGGAAAACATCCACTCCACGTCTACTTTGTCTATCCCCTTTTATCATCTTATATACCTCAATTAGATTTCGTCTCATCCTTCTAAACTCTAGCAAGTATAGGCCTAAACTGCTCAATCTCTCCTCGTAAGACAAGCCCCGCATCTCTGAAATCAATCTAGTGAAACTCCTCTGAACCGCCTCCAGTGCAACTATATCCTTCAAGTAAGGGGACCAAAACCGTGCACAGTATTCCAGGTGCGGTCTCACCAATGCCTTGTACAGTTGCAACAACTTCCCTATTTTTATTCTCTATTCCTTTAGCAATAAATGCCAAAATTCCATTTGCCTTCCTTATTACCTGCTGTACCTGCATACTAGCTTTCAACGGTTCATGCACGAGGACACCCAGATCCCTCTGCACTGAAGCATCCTGAAGTTTCTCTCCATTTAAATAATACGTCGCCTTTTTATTCTTCCGACCAAAATGGATAACCTCACACTTATCCAGATTAAACTCCATCTGCCAAATTTTGGCCCATTGACCTAACCTGCCCATATCCATTTGTAAGTTTCTTATTTCTTCATTGCAACTTACTTTCCCACCTATTTTGGTGTCATCTGCAAATTTAGCCATAGTACCTTCTATCCCTGAATCCAAGTCATTAATGTAGATTGTAAATAGTTGGGGCCCAAGGACTGAACCCTGTGGCACCCCACTAGTTACAGCTTGCCATCCAGAAAAAGACCCATTTATCCCGACTCTCTGCTTTCTGTTGGTTAGCCAGTCCTCTATCCAAGCTAATATATTTCCCCTAACTCCGTGTGATCTTTTCTTGTGTAATAATTTTTTGTGCAGCACCTTATCAAAGGCCTTCTGGAAGTCCAGATATTCTACATCTACAGGATCACCATTATCCACTTTGCTTGTCACATCTTCAAAGAACTCTAGCAAATTAGTCAACACAATTTGCTCTTCATAAAACCATGCTGACTCGATGGATTGCATTTTGACTTTCCAAATACCCCATTAATATTCCTTAATAATGGGTTCCAACAATTTCCCAACGACAGTTGTTAAACTAACTAATCTATAGTTTCCTACTTTCTGCCTCCTTTTTGAATAAAGGCGTTATATTAGCATTTTTTTCAATCCACTGGAACCTTTCCAGAATCCGGGGAATTTTGGAATCCTGGGGACTTGTCACGCTTTAATCCCAATAGTTTTCTCAGTACTTTTTCCTAGTGATGGTGATTGTTCTAAGTTCCTCCTTCTTTATATCCTCTGCACTACCTGTTACTATTGGGGTGGCACTAGTGTCCTCCACTGTGAAAACTGAGGCAAAATATTGATTAAGCGTCACTGCCATTTCTGTGTTTCCCACTATTAACACCCCAGTCTCATCCTCCAAGGGACCAACATTCACTTTAGTTACTCTGTTTCCTTTTATATGCTTGTAGAAGTTTTTGCGATCAGTTTTTACATTTTGAGCTAGTTTTCTTTCATAATTTACCTTTGCTCTTTTTATTATTTTTTTAGTAACCCTTTGTTGATCTTTAAAAGTTTCCCAATCTTCCAGCCTGCCACTGACTTTGCAATTTGGTATGCCTTAGTTTTTGCCTTTAAGTTATCTTTAACTTCCTTGCTTAGCCATGGATGCTTTTTCCCCCTCTTACCATCTTTCTTCCTCATTGGGATACATTTTACTTGGGAGGAATTGAATATCTCCTTTTAAATATCTGCCACTGTTCATCAACTGTCCTACCTTGTAGTCTTCCTGCCCAATCCACTCTGCCCAATCTGCCCTCATACCTATGTAGTTACCTTTGTTTAACTCCAGAACACTAGTATTGGACTCCAGTTTCTCGCTCTCGAGCTGAACTTGAAATTCCATCATGCTATGATCACTCTTCCCTAGAGGATCCTTTACTATGAGATCATTAATTAATCCCATCTCATTACACATAACCAAATCCAGAATAGCCTGCTCCCTGGTTGGTTCCACAACATATTTCTCCAAGAAACAATCTCTAATACACTCTATGAACTCTCCCTCAAGGCTACCCTTGCCAGTTTGTTAGTCCAGTCCATATGCATATTAAAATCACCCATGATTATTGCCGTGCCTTACTTACATGCTCCCAGTATTTCCTGGTTTATACTGTGCCCGACTGCTAAACTACTTTTGGGGACCTATAGATTACTCCTACCAGGGACTTCTTTCCTTTGCTATTTCTTATTTCTACCCAGACTCACTCTACATCTTCAGGATTACCTGGAAAAACTCAGCAGGTCTGGCAGCATCGGCGGAGAAGAAAAGAGTTGACGTTTCGAGTCCTCATGACCCTTCGACAGAACTTGAGTTCGAGTCCAAGAAAGAGCTGAAATATAAGCTGGTTTAAGGTGTGTGTGTGGGGGGCGGAGAGATAGAGAGACAGAGAGGTGGAGGGGGGGTGGTGTGGTTGTAGGGACAAACAAGCAGTGATAGAAGCAGATCATCAAAAGATGTCAACGACAATAGTACAATAGAACACATAGGTGTTAAAGTTGAAGTTGGTGATATTATCTAAACGAATGTGCTAATTAAGAATGGATGGTGGAGCACTCAAGGTATAGCTCTAGTGTGGGCTTTTTTTTTTACAATGGAAATAGGTGGGAAAAGGAAAATCTTTATAATTTATTGGAAAAAAAAAGGAAGGGGGAAACAGAAAGGGGGTGGGGATGGGGGAGGGAGCTCACGACCTAAAGTTGTTGAATTCAATATTGAGTCCGGAAGGCTGTAAAGTCCCTAGTCGGAAGATGAGGTGTTGTTCCTCCAGTTTGCGTTGGGCTTCACTGGAACAATGCAGCAAGCCAAGGACAGACATGTGGGCAAGAGAGCAGGGTGGAGTGTTAAAATGGCAAGCGACAGGGAGGTTTGGGTCATTCTTGCGGACAGACCGCAGGTGTTCTGCAAAGCGGTCACCCAGTTTACGTTTGGTCTCTCCAATGTAGAGGAGACCACATTGGGAGCAACGAATGCAGTAGACTAAGTTGGCGGAAATGCAAGTGAAATGCTGCTTCACTTGAAAGGAGTGTTTGGGTCCTTGGACGGTGAGGAGAGAGGAAGTGAAGGGGCAGGTGTTGCATCTTTTGCATGGGCATGGGGTGGTGCCATAAGGGGGGGTTGAGGAGTAGAGGGTGATGGAGGAGTGGACCAGGGTGTCCCGGAGGGAGCAATCCCTACGGAATGCCGATAAGGGGGGTGAAGGGAAGATGTGTTTGGTGGTGGCATCATGCTGGAGTTGGCGGAAATGGCGGAGGATGATCCTTTGAATGCGGAGGCTGGTGGGGTGATAAGTGAGAACAAGGGGGACCCTATCATGTTTCTGGGAGGGAGGAGAAGGTGTGAGGGCGGATGCACGGGAGATGGGCCGGACACGGTTGAGGGCCCTGTCAACGACCGTGGGTGGAAAACCTCGGTTAAGGAAGAAGGAGGACATGTCAGAGGAACTGTTTTTGAATGTAGCATCATCGGAACAGATGCGACGGAGGCGAAGGAACTGAGAGAGTGGGATGGAGTCCTTACAGGAAGCGGGGTGTGAGGAGCTGTAGTCGAGATAGCTGTGGGAGTCGGTGGGTTTGTAATGGATATTGGTGGACAGTCTATCACCAGAGATTGAGACAGAGGTCAAGGAAGGGAAGGGAAGTGTCAGAGATGGACCACTTGAAAATGATGGAGGGGTGGAAATTGGAAGCAAAATTAATAAATTTTTCCAAGTCCCGACGAGAGCATGAAGTGGCACCGAAGTAATCATCGATGTACCGGAGAAAGAGTTGTGGAAGGGGGCCGGAGTAGGACTGCAACAAGGAATGCTCCACATACCCCATAAAGAGACAGGCATAGCTGGGGCCCATGCGGGTACCCATAGCCACACCTTTTATTTGGAGGAAGTGAGAGGAGTTGAAGGAGAAATTGTTCAGCGTGAGAACAAGTTCAGCCAGACGGAGGAGAGTAGTGGTGGATGGGGATTGTTCGCAGAAACATGGGTGAGGACAAGGGGGACCCTATCATGCTTCTGCGAACAATCCCCATCCACCACTACTCTCCTCCGTCTGGCTGAACTTGTTCTCACACTGAACAATTTCTCCTTCAACTCCTCTCACTTCCTCCAAATAAAAGGTGTGGCTATGGGTACCCGCATGGACCCCAGCTATGCCTGTCTCTTTATGGGGTATGTGGAGCATTCCTTGTTGCAGTCCTACTCCGGCCCCCTTCCACAACTCTTTCTCCGGTACATTGATGATTACTTCGGTGCCGCTTCATGCTCTCGTCGGGACTTGGAAAAATTTATTAATTTTGCTTCCAATCTCCACCCCTCCATCATTTTCAAGTGGTCCATCTCTGACACTTCCCTTCCCTTCCTTGACCTCTCTGTCTCAATCTCTGGTGATAGACTGTCCACCAATATCCATTACAAACCCACCGACTCCCACATCTATCTCGACTACAGCTCCTCACACCCCGCTTCCTGTAAGGACTCCATCCCATTCTCTCAGTTCCTTCGCCTCCGTCGCATCTGTTCCGATGATGCTACATTCAAAAACAGTTCCTCTGACATGTCCTCCTTCTTCCTTAACCGAGGTTTTCCACCCACGGTCGTTGACAGGGCCCTCAACCGTGTCCGGCCCATCTCCCGCTCATCCGCCCTCACGCCTTCTCCTCCCTCCCAGAAACATGATAGGGTCCCCCTTGTCCTCACTTATCACCCCACCAGCCTCCGCATTCAAAGGATCATCCTCCGCCATTTCCGCCAACTCCAGCATGATGCCACCACCAAACACACCTTCCCTTCACCCCCCTTATCGGCATTCCGTAGGGATCGCTCCCTCCGGGACACCCTGGTCCACTCCTCCATCACCCCCTACTCCTCAACCCCCCCCCCCATGGCACCACCCCATGCCCACGCAAAAGATGCAACACCTGCCCCTTCACTTCCTCTCTCCTCCCCGTCCAAGGACCCAAACACTCCTTTCAAGTGAAGCAGCATTTCACTTGCATTTCCGCCAACTTAGTCTACTGCATTCGTTGCTCCCAATGTGGTCTCCTCTACATTGGAGAGACCAAACGTAAACTGGGTGACCGCTTTGCAGAACACCTGCGGTCTGTCCGCAAGAATGACCCAAACCTCCCTGTCGCTTGCCATTTTAACACTCCACCCTGCTCCCTTGCCCACATGTCTGTCCTTGGCTTGCTGCATTGTTCCAGTGAAGCCCAACGCAAACTGGAGGAACAACACCTCATCTTCCGACTAGGGACTTTACAGCCTTCCGGACTGAATATTGAATTCAACAACTTTAGGTCGTGAGCTCCCTCCCCCATCCCCAGCCCCTTTCTGTTTCCCCCTTCCTTTTTTTTTTCCAATAATAAAGATTTTCCTTTTCCCACCTATTTCCATTATATAAAAAAAATTTTAAAAAAGCCCCCACTAGAGCTATACCTTGAGTGCCCTACCATCATTCTTAATTAGCACATTCGTTTAGATAATATCACCAACTTTAACTTTAACACCTATGTGTTCTATTGTACTATTGTCGTTGACATCTTTTGATGATCTGCTTCTATCACTGCTTGTTTGTCCCTACAACCACAAACCCCCCTCCACCTCTCTGTCTCTCTATCTCTCCGCCCCCCACACACACACCTTAAACCAGCTTATATTTCAACTCTTTCTTGGACTCGAACTCAAGTTCTGTCGAAGGGTCATGAGGACTCGAAACGTCAACTCTTTTCTTCTCCGCCGATGCTGCCAGACCTGCTGAGTTTTTCCAGGTAATTCTGTTTTTGTTTTGGATTTCCAGCATCCGCAGTTTTTTTGTTTTTATCACTCTACATCTTGCTGTCCAGTGCCTTTATCATTCCTCACAATAGCACTGATTTCTTCCTTTTACTAAGAAAGCTACACCACCTCCTTTTCTTACCTGCCTATCCTTCCGAAACACTGAGTATCCTTGGACATTCAACTCCCAAATCTGTTCTCCCTATAACCACGTCTCAGTAATGGCCACTAAATCATAGCTACTTATCTCCATTTGCACTGTTAACTCATTGGTTTTATTCCCAATGCTATGTGTATTCAGATGCAAAGCCTTTAAGTTTTCCCTATTGTCAATTTTCCCTACTCCTTATATGACTCTTTGGTGCAATATGGCGTTCACACACCCTGTCCCTTCCTTTCACTTTTTGATAGCAATCAGCCTCGTCACTAACCTGCACTTTTACCCTCTCCTTAAACTTTGATTTTTTACATTTCCATGCAACTGAACCCTCCCCGCCCCCCACCCCCACACTATTTTGTTTAAAGCCCTATCTACGACCCTAGTTATGCAATTCGCCAGGAAACTGTTCCCAGAATGATTCAAGTGGAGCCTGTCTGAACAAAATAGCTCCCTCTTTTCCCTAGTACTGGTGCCAGTGTCCCATGAATTCGAACCCACTTCTTCCACACCAATCTTATTGGCTCATCCTTGAACAATGAGACTTCCACAGATGGCTGTGAGATACCCTCACCTATGTCCATGTTTGATTAGATATTCACCAGAGACTTGATACTGTCTGCAGTTCAAATGGCAAAAGTCATATGATTTGAGGCAGCTACCTTAACAGCTTGCTTATATCCAATTTTTAAAAGTATTGACAAAGTTCATAATATGATGATATGCCATTACTGGGTATGACAACAGGTTTTGCGGTGAGTTACTCGCTGCAGAATTCCCAGCCTCTAGCCTACTTTTGCAGCCACGGTATTTATATGGCTAGTATAGTACAGTTTCTGGTCAATGGTAACCCCCAAGGAGTTGATAGTGGGAGATTCGGAGACGGTAATGCCATTGAATGTCAAGGAGCGATGGTTAGATTCTTTCTTGTTGGAGATGGCCATTGCCTGGCACTTGTGTGACGCAAATGTAATTTGCCACTTATCTGCCTGAATATTGTCCGGGTCTTGCTGCACATGGAAATGACTATTTCAATATCGGAGTAGTCGCAAATGGTGCTGAACGTTATGAAATCATCAGTGAACATTTCCACTTCTTACCTTATGATCAAGCAGCTGAAGTTGGTTGAGCCTAGGACAATACCTCGAGGAACTCCTGTAGTGATGACCCGGGATTTAAATGATTGATCCCGAACAACCACAACCATCTTCCTTTGTGCTAGGCATGACTCCAACCAGTGAAGAGTTTTCCCCCTGATTCCCATTGATTCCAGTTTTGCTAGGGCTCCTTGGTGCCACACTGTCTAATGCTTCCTTGATGTCAAGGACAGTCATACTCGACTCACCTCTGGAGTTCAGCAGTTTTGGCCATGTTTGGACCAAGGCTGTAATGAGGTCAAGAGCTGAGTGGCCCTGGTGGAATCCAAACTGAGCGTTAGTGAGCAGGTTATTGCTGAGTAAATGCTGCTTGATAGCACTGTTGACATCACCTGCCATCACTTTGCTGATGATCAAGCATAGACTGATGGAGCGGTAATTGGTCAGGTTGGATTTGTCCTGCTTTTGGTGGACAGGACATACCTGAGCAATCTTCCACAATGCTGGGTAGATGCCAGTGTTATGGATGTACTGGAACAGATTGGCTAGGAGCGTGGCTAGTTATAGAGCACAAGTCCTCAATATTATTGCTGGAATGTTGTCAGGGCCCATAGCCTTTGCAGTATCCAGTGCCTTTAGCTGTTTTTTATTTTCCTGTGGAGTGAATAGAATTGACTGAAAACTGGCATCTGTGATACTGGGAAATTCGGGAGGAGGCAGAGATGTTTCATCCACAGCACTTCTGACTGAAGATGGTTGCAAATGTTCAGCCTTGTCCTTTGCACTGATGTGCTGGGCTCCCCTACCACTGAAGATAGGGATATTTGTGGAGCCGCCTCTTCCAGTGAGTTGTTTCACTGTCCACCACCATTCATGATTAGCTGTGGCAGGACTGTAGAGCTAAGATCTGATCCCTTGGTTGGGAGTTTTTTTTAAAAGATGTACTTTATTCATAAAGTATCTGAAAGAACATTACAAAACATTTCTAAATGGCCATCACAAAGTGCAATCATATTCAACTTTTACACATGGATCACGAGGTGCTTGAATGCAATCAATGAATATTAGTCATTTCAATGTGGTCATTACAGACAGTGCAATGTTATTGGAGTTATCGACATACAACATGTTGCACTCTGAGGTGCTTCAATACAATTACGATAAGTTCAGTATTCAATGCATACGTTCATTTGTGAACGTACAGCCCAAGGGGTCTATACAATTCCCAGCCCCTCGGTGCACTATGGCAGAAAGGTCTTAGACAGCGACCTTTCCCCATTGCGCCTTTGCGATAGCTGCCCCAAGCTTTAGTGTGTCCCTCAGCACGTAGTCCTGGACCTTGAAATGTGCCAGTCTGCAACAGTCGGTCGGGGATAACTCTTTGCACTGGAAGACCAACAAATTTCGGGCTTTGGTTGGGAGTTTGTTTAATTCTATTAACTGCTGCTCAAGCTGTTTGCCATGCATGTAGTCCTGTGTTGTAACTTCACCAGGTTGACACCTCATTTTTAGATATGCCTGGTGCTGTTCCTGGCATGCTCTCTTCCATTCTCCTTTGAACCAGGGTTGATCCCCAGCTTGATGGTAATGGTAGAGTGAGGGATGTGCCAGGCCATGAGGTTACAGTCGTTGAATACGTTTCTGCTGCTGATGGCACATAGTGCCTGATGAATGCCCAGTTTTGAGTAGTTTGAAATCTATCCAGCTATCATGGTTGTAATGCCACACGATGGAGGGTATTCTCGAAGAGAAGACAGGACTTCGTTTTCACAAGGACTGTGTGATTTCATCCTCAACAATTCTACCTGTTGCAAATGCATCAGTCTATGACAGCATTGCTAGGAATGACCAAGTAGTTTTTTCCTCTTGTTGGCTCCCTCACCACCTCCAGCAGACCCAGTCTGGCAGCTTTGTCCTTTAGGACTTGGGCAGCTCAGTCAGTAGTGTTTTATCTAAGCCATTCTTAGTGAGGCCTCCACACAGAATATGTTCTGTGCCCTTACCACCTTCTGTGTTTCTACCAAGAGGTGTTCAATGTGGAGGAGTACTGACTCATCAGCTGGGGGTTGGGGTGGGGATAGGGATGGTAGATGGTAATCAACAGGTGGTTTTCTTGCCTTTGTTTGACCTGATCCCATGACAGTTCATGGGGTCCAGAGTGAATGTTGAGGTCTCAGAGTCATGGAATTTGAGGTCATGACATATTCACATCCCAGTGCATTTCCATTGTAACTACTGTTCTTTTTATGTAATACTTGAGCCCATTGAGCTTCGGTTTTCATGCGAATCGGAATTGTGGAATGTGATTTCAAAATACAACTAAAAGGAAATTGAATGACTTAATATTCAGCTTTATTATGATCACTTTGAAACAGTGGCCTTGATCACAGGTCTTCACTCAGTGGTACATCTCATTAGTAGTTCTTTTGAGTTATCGGCCTTTTTTTTAAAACTGTTCATCAGTTTTTGCAAGTTTGCAGACTGCTGTGTATGCATCTGGTTACTGGATTGCAGTGGCTGAGCCCAAGTAAGGCTCAGTGTTGGTCTTTGCTGTTTTCACATTATTCTCAGCCAAGTGGGATAGTAGATAGGATGTAGATTTCTCCAGATATGTGCACAGTACTATAATAGATTTTTAAAAAACACATGCTGTAGCTTGAAATCTGAAAAATAGAATAGAAAAAAAATATGAAAATACTCATCAAGCCGGGCAGCATCTGTGGAAACACAGAAGTTAGTCATAGTTATCTGAAATATCAACTGTTTGTTTAGGTTTCTTAGCCTGAAACGTAATTAGCTGTGAGTGACTGCTGTTTCTCCAAAGATGATGTCCTCTCCTCATTCAAAAATGAGATCCTGAAGCCTGATGAATTATAACTATTGAAGGTGGTGGAATTTTAATTTCAATTGAATTTGAATTTTAATACATAAAGGGTGCCCGAAAGGGAGTCTAATATTTGCCTATGAAATTGGATCTATGATTAGCTTATTTTTCAGGATAACTTCTGAATATTTGTTACAAAATAATAAGGGATATAAAAGCCTTAAGTGTTTTTCCATTTACTTATTGAAAAGTTTAATCTATGAGTTAATTTTTAAAGATCACTAATTGTGCAATATTCTTGCTACTCACTGGTATGCTGTTTTCCTTCAGTACATACAATTACATTGGAGATTTATGTAATAAGATGCTGACTGTTACTGAAAGAGGAGACTTCAACATGGCCAGGGAGCACCAGGTAAATTCATTTTTCCAGCTTTCCTTATTTTTATTTCCTTATTCTTATTTTCACTTCTACCAGTACAAGAACGCACGCATGTGTGTGCATATATCATTGCAAAATCTTGTGAGAAACTGAAAATTGAAGACTGTTGATACACAGCGTAATGTAGAAGTTGAATATAAGTTTTAAAGATATGTACTTGTTCTCCTTAATGTAAGAGTCCCTGTTTAAAAGTCATTTTAGTGACCTCTGAGAAGCTGTTAAGATCAGGATAATTAAAATTATCCCACATATTTTGTAGCTTTTAATTCAAATGTGTGTAAGTTGGCCAAGTCATAAAAATGATCATCTACTTTTCAGCTCCAAAACACCCCCAAGGTCTTGGCTTAGGTCCACTTTGTTCCTTTTCTTTGGAACCCCTTTCCAGATCCAGCCAATTTTAACAATGTTTTTGATCCTTCTCAATCTCTCTCTTTTTCTTCACCTATTTGGCCATCTGTCCTAATGTTGCCTTATGTGGCTTACTGCATGTCTAATTTTGCTTTATAACATTGTGAGTGACTATGTCACATTTCATTATGTTACAGGTGCTAAATAAAATTTTTTTTTTGTTGCTGAGTACTATAGAAATGCAAGTTGTAAGGATTGCAGAGGGAGAGGGGTGAAATCAGCTGAACCTCTAACTTCTGATTACTCACCAGTGCCCCTCGGTGTAAAATGTGGGTTTATGGATACTGAATGAGAACACAATTGGTCTCAGCTTTGCACCCAGGATCAAATAGTCTACCCACAGTCTTTGTTTGAGATCACACATGAAGAATGCTGACATGAATGAGCTACCAGCATCTCTGGATTTATAACCTAGCATGGGTCTGTATATTTAAGACTGGAAGGAAGGAGAAACTTTTGAACAAATGCCAAGAATAATTAAGCCACACAGGAATATTTTGTTCTGTTGCTTTTATTTTCTGCTTCCTTCTACACATCAGTACCAAGGAGAGCATAGTCATGTATGCTTTAATCATTTTCTTTTATCTGTCATCTTTTGCAGGCTTTAGTCCAGGAATTCATCGGTTTTGTGAACCGGTTTGGTGAGTAGATTGGGATTGTTATTAAAGATTTTCAGCTATTTTTCATTTGCAGGATGTCATTGGCAAGGTCAGTATTTATTGTTCATCCCTAATTGCCATTGAGAAAGTGGTGAAGACCCATATTCTTAAACTGCTGCAGTACAGTGAAGAAGATATTCCTAGAATTTTGACCCAATGACAATGAAGAAATTGCAAAAATTTCAAAATGGTGTGGAACTTGGAGTTGTTAGTGTTCTCATTTGCTAATTGCATTTGTCCTTCTGTGTAGTAGAGATTGTGTTTGGAAGGTGCTGTTGAAGCCTTGGTGAGTTGCTGCAGTGCATCTTGTAGATAATGCATACTGTAGCCATGGTATACTGGTGGTGGAGGGAGAGAATGTTTAAGGTAGCAGATAGAATGCAAATCAAGTATGCCACGTTGTACTGGATAGTATTAAGCTTCTTGAATGTTGTTGGAGCTGTACTCATCCAGGCAAATGGCAAGCATTCCATCACACTCCTAACTTGTGCCTTTATGAATGGTGGAAAGGCTTTGGGGAGTCGGCCGAGTCATTTGCTGCAGAATACCCAGCTTCTGACCTGCTCTTGTAGAGTTTGTGTTTGGCTCAGTTAAATTTCTGGTCAGTGGTGACCTCCAGAATGTTGATGTTGGGGGGTTTTAACAATGGTCATACTGTTGAATGTCAAGGGGAGATCGTTGAACTGTCCCTTGTTGGAGATCGCCATTGCTCACAACTTGTTTGGCAAAAAACATCACTTGTCACTTAACATCCCAAGTGGTAATGTTATCCTGGTCTTGCTGTATGTGTGTGTGGACTACTTAGTTAACAGAGAAGTTATGAATGGCACTGCAATTATCAGTGAACATCCCCATTCTGATCTTATTATGGAGGGAGGTCATTGATAATGCAGCTAAATATAGTTGGGCTTGGTGATGATGTGGTGATGTGCTGATGCTAAGATGATTGTCCGCAAACAACTATCTTTCCTTTGTGCTAGTTAGGACTTTTGCCATTGGAAAGTTTTCCTCCTCATCCCCAATTCTTTCAATTTTTCTCATACCTTTTGATGCCACACTGAGTCAAATGCTGCCTTGATGTCAAGGGCCATCATCTCAGCCCCTTTGTCCATGTTTGGCAAGGCTGGAATGAGTTGTGGAGCCAAGTGGACGTAACTGAATCCAAACTGAGCAATAGTGAGCAGATTATTGGTGAGTAAAAGCCACTTGATTGCATTGTTGATGATGCTGCCTATCACTTTGCTAATGATTGAGAGTGGACTGATTAACAATATTTGACCAGCTTGGATTTGACTTGCTTTTTGTGGACATGCTGAGCCACTTATCGGTTAAATCAAAGAAACAAAATTTAAACAGAAGGAAGCCAGTTGTCCCATCGTGTCTGTGTCACCTGAGAAAACGCTATCTGGCCAAATTCCACTTTCCACCTCTTGGTCTATAGCCTTTGTAGGTTACAGCCCTTCAAGTGCATATCCATATATTTGTTGTGAAACTAGTATTGCAGTTGTAATGGAACAGCTTGGCTCGAGGCACAGTTAATTCTAGAGCACAAGTCTTCAGTGCAGCATAAACTTTGAATCCAGTGCACTGAGCCATTTCTTGATATGAGGAGTGAATCAAGTTGGCTGAAGACTGGCTTCTATTATAACATAACCCTTGACTCCCCTCACTCTCAAATCTTTGTCTCAGCCTTGAATATATTCTATGACTGTCTCCACTGCTCTTTGGAGTAGGGAATTCCAAAGTCTCATGACCCTATGAAAGAAGAAATTCCTCCTCATTTCATCCAAAATGGGTGACCCCTTATTCTGAAATGATCCCCCATCCCCTAACCCCATTTCAACTCTTCCTACATTGTCAAGCCCCCTCAGAACCTTCTATGTTTCAATAAGGAAGGCTGTCATTCTTCTGAACTCAAATAAGTATAGGACCAACTGGCTTGACCTTCATAAGATAACTCCTTAATCCCAGCAATCAACCTATTTGAACCTTCTGTTAACAGGCAAGTATATCCCTCCTTAAATAAGGAGACCAAAACTGCATACAGTACTCTAGGTTTGATCTCACGAATGTGCTGTACAGCTATATTAAGATTTTTCTGCCTATACACCAATTGCTTGCTGTATCTGCATGCTAACTTTTTCATGTGCAAGGATGCTTGGTTCCCTCTGTACCATAACATTCTGTGATCTCCCTCCATTTAAATATTACTTTGCTTTTCTGTTCTTCCTTCAAAATTGGATAACCTCATACTTTCTCACATTATACTGTACCAAATTTTTGGCCACTCGCTTAAGCTATCTATATCCCTTTGCAGACTCTTTGGTGAAAAGGAAGCTGTGAGGAGAAGACAATCTTTGCATTGTCATCAAATTTGGCTACAATACATTAGGTCCCTTCGACCAAGTCATTAATATAGATTGCAAATAGTTGTCGCCCGAGCACTGATCCTTGTGGCATGCCACAATACAGTTTGTTAACCTGAAAATGACATGTTTACCTTGGGCTAATACCATGTTTTCTGTTAGATAGCCAATCCTCTATCCACACTAACACCAAAAGCTCTTTTGTGGAATAACCATTTGTGATAACTTATCAAATCCCTTTTGGAAATCCAAAGGCATGTAGTGTAAAATTCTATCATGTTGTGATCATTACTCCCTAGAACATCCTTTATTATGAGATCATTAATTAGTCCAGTCTGGTTTCCCATTATCCATCCTGCTCATTACATCTTCAAAGAACTCTAATAAATGTGTCAAACACAATTTCCCATTCTTAAAACCATGTTGTTTCTGCTCATTTGTATTACTATTTTCTAAATGCCCTGCTGCTCCTTCCTTAATAATGGAAAATTATGAAAAAACTGAAAAGAAAGGAGAGCCCAGGAGGCTATTAAAGTCTCCAGAACACAAAATAGCACAGAGTATTTGGAAATGGCTAGGAATCTAATTTCAAGCACATCAAATAAAGGGACAACAATGGGAAAGGGGATGGGAAATACAGGACTGAAGGTGTTGTATCTGAATGCACGCAGTATACGAAATAAGGTAAATGAGCTTGTGACGCAGATTGAAATTGGCAGGTATGATGTGGTGGGCATCACAGAGACATGGCTGCAAGGGGATCAGGACTGGGAGCTAAATATCCAAGGATAAACATCCTATGGAAAAGATAGGCAGGTTGGCAGAGGGGGTAGGGTTGCTTTGTTAGTAAGAAATGAAATTAAATCGATAGCAAGAAATGACGTAGGGTCAGATGATGTAGAATCTGTGTGGGTAGAGTTGAGGAACTGCAAAGGTTTTAAAAAAAAAAACCATAATGGGAGTTATGTACAGGCCTCCGAACAGTAGTCAGGATGTGGGGCACAAGATACATCAGGAGATAGAAAAGGCGTGTAAGGAAGGCAAGGTTACAGTGATCATGGGGGATTTCAATATGCAGGTAGACTGGGAAAATCAGGTTGGTAGTGGACCCAAGAACAGGAATTTGTGGAATGTCTATGAGATGGCTTTTTGGAGCAGCTTGTGGTGGAGCCCACTAGAGACAGGCAATTCTAGATTTAGTGATGTGTAATGGGGCAGATTTGATAAGGGAGCCTAAGGTGAAGGAACCCTTAGGAGGAAGTAACCATAATATGATAGAGTTTACCCTGCAATTTGAGAGGAAAAAGCTGGAATCAGATGTAATGGTATTACAGTTGAATAAAGGCAACTATGGGAGGCATGAGGGAGGAGCTGGCCAGAATTGATTGGGAGATGAGCCTAGCAGGAAAGACAGTGGAACAGCAATGGCAGGAGTTTCTGGGAGTAATTTGGGAGACACAGCAAAAATTCATCCCTAGGAAGAAGCAGTATACTAAAAGAGGACGAGGCTATCATGGCTGGCAAGGGAAGTCAGGAACAGCATAAAAGCTAAAGAGAAAGCATACAATGCGGCGAACAACAGTGGGAAACCAGGTGTTTGGGAAACCTACAAAGACCAACAAAGGACAACTAAAAAAGAAATAAGAAGGGAGAAGATTAAATATGAGGATAAACTAGCCAGTAATATAAAAGAAGATTGCAAGAGTTTTTTTTAGATATATAAAGGGTAAGAGAGAGGCAAAAGTGGACATTGGGCCGCTGGAAAATGACGCTGGAGAAGTAGTAGTGGGGAACAAAGAAATAGTGGAGGAACATGAATAGGTACTTTGCGGTGGAAGACACGAGTAACATCCCTAAAGTTCAAGAGAGTCTGGGGGGGCAGAGGTGAGTATGGTGGCCATTACCAAGGAGAAGGTGCTAGGAAAACTGAAAGGTATGAAGGTGGATAAATTACCTGGACCAGATGGATTACAACCCAGAGTTTTGAAGGGGATAGTGGAGGCGTTAGTGGTGATATTTCAGGAATCACTCATCAGGGAGGGTCCCAGAGGACTGGAAAATCGCTAATGTAACCTCCCTGTTTAAGAAGGGAGTGAGGCAAAAGACCAGAAATTACAGGCCGATTAGCCTGACCGCGGTCGTTGCTAAGATTTTAGAGTCCATTATTAAGGATGAGATTTCAGAATACTTGGAAGTGCATGGTAAAATAGGGCAAAGTCAGCATGGTTTCATCAAGGGGAGGTCATGCCTGACAAATCTGTTAGAATTCTTTGAGGAGGTAACAAGTAGGTTAGACAAAAAGAGCCAATGGATGTTATCTACTTGGACTTCCAGAAGGCCTTTGACAAGGTGCCGCACAGGAGGCTGCTCAGTAAGATAAGAGCCCATGGTGTTAGAGGTAAGGTACTAGCATGGATAGAAGATTGGCTGTCTGGCAGGAGGCAGAGAGTGGGGATAAGGGGGTCCTTCTCAAGATGGCAGCCGGTGACTAGTGGAGTTCCGCAGGGGTCAGTGTTGGGACCACAACTTTTCACTTTATACATTAATGATCTAGATGAAGGAACTGAGGGCATCCTGGCTAAGTTTGCAGGTGATACAAAGATAGGTGGAGGGACAGGTAGTATTGAGGAGGTGGGGAGGCTGCAGAAGGATTTGGACGGGTTGGGAGAATGGGCAAAGAAGTGGCAGATGGAATACAATGTGGGAAAGTGTGAGGTCATGCACTTTGATGGGAAGAATAGAGACATAGACTATTTTCTAAATGTGGAGAGAAGTCAGAAATCTGGAGTGCAAAGGGACTTGGGAGTCCTAGTCCAGGATTCTCTTAAGTTTAACTTGCAGGTTGAGTCGGTAGTTAGGAAGGCAAATGCAATGTTGGCATTTAATTCGAGAGGACTAGAATATAAAAGCAGGGATGTGCTGCTGAGGGTTTATAAGGCTCTGGTCAGACCACATTTAGAATATTGTGAGCAATTTTGGGCCCCGTATCTCAGGAAAGATGTGCTGGCCCTGGAGAGGGTCCAGAGGAGGTTCATGAGAATGATCCCAGGAATGAAAGGCTTAACATATGAGGAACATTTGAGGACTCTGGGTCTATACTCAATGGAGTTTAGAAGGATGAGGGGGGATCTGATTGAAACCTATAGAATACTGAAAGGCCTGGATAGAGTCGATGTGGGGAAGATGTTTCCATTAGTAGCAGAGACTAGGACCCGAGGGCACAGCCTCAGAGTAAAGGGAAGACCTTTTAGAACAGAGATGAGGAGAAACTTCTTTAGCCAGAGAGTGGTGAATCTATGGAATTCATTGCCACAGAAGGCTGTGGAGGCCAGGTCATTGAGTGTATTTAAGACCGAGATAGATAGGTTCTTGATTGGTAAGGGGATCAAAGGTTACGGGGAGAATGGGGTTGAGAAACTTATCAGCCATGATTGAATGGTGGAGCAGACTCGATGGGCCGAATGGCCTAATTTCTGCTCCTATGTCTTATGGATTCCATCATTTTCCCAGTGACAAATGGTAGGCTAACTGGTTTGTAGTTTCCTGCTTTCTGTGTCCTGCCTTTCTTGATTACGGGTGTTACATTTGCAGTTTTCCAATCTGTTGGGACCTATCTACAATCTAGGGAATTTTGGAAGAATGAAACCAACACCTCCACTATTTCTGCAGCCACTTCTTTTAAAAATCTAGGATGTAGGCCATCAGATCCCAGAGACTTGTCAACCTTTAATCTTATTAGCTTGCTGAGTACCCTCATAATGGTGATTTGTTCTAAGTTTCCCCTGTATTTTGGCACCTGACATTCTACCATTATTGGGGTGCTTTTAGTGTCTCCTGTCCTGAAGACAGATATAAAATATTTGTTCCAAGTCTCTGTCATTTCTTTGTTTCCCATAATTTAATCCCCAGTCTCATCCTCCTATGTGACCAATGTTTACTTTAGCCACTCCTCTTGCTTTTTAATATACTCATATAAGCTCTTAGAACCTGTTTTTTATATTTCTTTCTAGTTTACTCATCATCTGTTTTCTCCCTCTTTATTTTTTAGCCATCCATTGCTGGCTTCCTAATATTCTGTCTCATCATTAATCTTTGCAGCTTTGTATGCCGTTTCTGCTAATTTGACATTATCCTTAACTTCCTCCTTCAGCCACTGTGCGTTCTTCTTGTTGACTCTTTCTTTCTCAGTGGAATATATCTTTGAGAATTATGAAATTTTTCCTGAAATGTCTTCCACTGCTTATCTACCCCAGTCCAGTTTAGCCAAATCTGCCTTCATACCTTGTAATTGCCTTTATTTACGTCTAAGACTTTTGTTTCAGACCTAAATTTCTCACCCTCATACTGAATGTGAAATTCTATTGTGTTATGCTGACTTTTCCTTAGAAAATGTTTTATTATGAGATCATAAATTAATCCAGTTTCATTCTTCGTTACCAAATCCAAATTAGCCTGTTCCCTGGTTAGGTCTATAGTATATTTCAAGGAACTGTCCCGAGTACCTTCTATGAACTTGTCCTCAGGGCTACCTTTGCCAATTTGATTTGCCCAAACTATATAAAGATTAAAGTCACCCATCATTATGTCTTACAAGTCCCCGTTATTTCTTGATTGATACTTCACCCTACAATGTAGCTGTTATTAGGGGGCCTACAGACTATTCCCACCAGTTACATTTTCCCCTATTTCTTAACTCCACTCAAACTGATTCTACATTTTGATCTTATCGGCCAAGATCCTTTCTCATTGATCTCATCTGTTTATTAACAGAGCTAGCCCACCTCCTTTTCCTTTTTTCCTATCTCTCCCAAAATGTCAAATACCCTTGAATATTCAGTTCCCAGCCTTGGTCACCTTAGCAATTGCAGAGAGATGGTGCCATCATATCATACCCATTTTTTTTTGTGCCATCAATTCATCAATCTTGCATGCTTTCAGATAAAGAGCAATTCAGTTGCCTTTACCATTTTGCCATACTCTGATCCTATTTGCTGGTGCACTCATGTTGTATGTTCTGCATCTTCCTGTCACACTCTGGTTATGTTACCTATATCGCTACTCTGCATTATTTCTTTTCAACTTTCTGAATTTCCCCTCACTTCAACCTCTCCCCCACTATTTAGTTTAAAGCACCACCTATAGCTTCAGTTATTCAATTTACCAGGACTTATCTCAACAGAACAGCTCCCTCATTCAGCAATACTGATGCCAGTTCCCATTTTCTGAGACCAACCTTTGAACCATACATTCAATTTTTGACCCTATGTCAAAATGCTTGTGGCTCGAGTAGTATTCCAGAGATTATTACCTTGTTGTGATTCTACTTTTTTGATTTAGCCCCTTGTTGCTCATACTCACTCGGCAAAGCCTCTTTCCTTGTCCTATCTATGTCTTTGGTACCTACACAGGGATGGTGATGGAGCCTGGGACATTGACTGTGAGGCCTGATTTCTTTTGGTTGGCTAGTCTGTGGAACAGCTCTCCCAATTTTGACACACATCCCAGATGTTAGTGAGGAAACCTTTTGCAGGGACAACTGAACTGGGTGTACCTTTTGTTGCGAATGAATTTGTTGCCTAGTTCAATGGTGGGTGGCCTGACCAGCTCTCTTATTTCAGCTTTTTGTAGCAGTTTGATGCAGTGGCTTGCTGGACCATTTCAGAGGGCAGTTAAGAGTCAACTACCTTGTTGTGGAGCTGGAAGATTTCCTTCCCCTAAAGATGTTAGTGAACAAGATGTGTTTTTACAACAGTCCAGTCACCATTATTGATAGTAGTTTTAATTCTGGATTTATTTAATTAACTAATTGAATTGAAATTCACCAGCTGCTGTGTGGGATTTGACTCCTGTCTCCAGATCATTAATCTAGGCCTCTGGATTACTTGTTGGTAACATAACCACTCTGCTACTGGACCTCTTTATTGCTGTATAATTTTGAAACCAGTTACACATTTAAATCCAGTTTTGATATTTATGTTCTCGATAGGAACATAAGAAATAGTCACAGGAATAGACCATATGGCCCATTGAGCTTGCTCTGCCATTCATGGCTGATCTGCCTCAACCCCATTTTCTCATCTGCTATCCATTTCCCCAATTCCCTGCAAGATAAAAAGTCTATCTCAGCCTTAAATATCATCAACAGTGAAGCATCTACAACCCTCCGGATGGAGAATTCCTAAAATTCACGCCCTTTTATTAAAGAAGTTTCTCCTCATCTCAGTCGTAAATGGTTGACCCCTTATCTTGAGATTGTGTCCTAGATTCCCCAGCTGGAGATATGAGCCCTCAGTGTCCACCCTGTCGGGTCTCTTTAGAATCTAATGAGATAACCTCTCGTTCTTATAAACTTCAGAGAGTACAGGCTAGAATTTACTCAGCCTCCTCAACATAGGACAACTCTGTCATCCCAGGAATCAATTTAGTGAATCTTCATTTTACCGCCTCCATTGTGAGTATATCCTTCCTTAGGTATGGGGACTAAACTGCGCAAACTATTCCAGGTGTGATCTCATCAAAGTCTGTACAATTTAGCAAGACTTCCTTATTCTTGTATTCTAATTCCTTTGCAAGAAAGGTCAGCATACCATCTACAGAGGTGTGTGGAATTACTTTGATCCCTGATGCACTGAGAAGTGTGATACTGATTAATAACAGGGGAGTCTATGACTGATTTTGCTAAAAACAGTGGTTCTGATGTCGATAAATTTTCCCCAAGATTCTGACTCCTGACCACTTTCCATTAACCTCTGTTGTAAATGCATGCATGGATGCAAGCGTGAGAATAGGGTTATGTTTGATAAGGGCGTGTATTCTAAATTATTTCTTTTGGTTCTAGCTTCTACTATTTTTAAGGTATGCTTAAATTATGGCTTTTATTGATGTCAGAATGAACCTATCCTGTTTGGAATATGGAGGAGAAAATTACTTGCTGATAAACCATCCCAATGATTCAAATGCTTAACAGTTTAGAAATATGATCTGCACCATAATTAGATCAGTGTCTTTGAATTCACTCCCTGGCATATTTTTTGTATGATCTGTATTTTTACTATTGGCCTTAAAAAAAAAAGCTAAAGTAATATCACCATTTCTTCTCAAGCAGATTCATTTGTATTTCTGAAGTATGAACTTCATAACAGAGTGCTGGCCTCTCTTGTGATGTGGCTGCTCCATTATTTTGAGGGCAATTCTATACATGCAATATAAACTGCAGTTATTTTGATTTTGTTGTTTCCTAGTTTCTACTAGTTAAGATTTTTATTTTAAATCCTGTCAAGCAGCAGACTAAGCAATATTGTGGCAGGCATAATCCCATTGGATAAAAGTATCTGCAATCACAGATTTGCTGGTAAGGCCAGCATTTATTGCCTTTGAGAAGGTGGTGATGAACTATCTTCTTGACTGCAGTCCATCTGGTGTTGACGCTGCCACAGTGCTCTTCGGAAGTGAGTTCTAGGCTCTGACCCAGATAGTAAAGGAACAGCAATATAGTTCCTCCAAGCCATGATGGTGTGTGGCTTTGAGGAGAACTTGCAGGTGGTATTCCTATGTGTCTGCTGCCCTCATCCTTCTAGATGGTAGAACTTGCAGGGTTGGAAAGTGCTGTCGAAGAAACTGAGCATGAATTATCACCTAAATTGGAAATCTCATTCTGATTCCATAGGATGACTGCTGTGGGAAATGGAAAAACATCATATTTGTCCAACAGGTATATTTTCAGAAAGATTAGGGCTGAAATGCATTATTAGGCCCAAGTTCATGGATTGGAGCAGTACAATTGGCTTCCTTATCCAATGGATAGGGAAAATTGACCATGGCCATTGCTACTGATATCACCTTAGGTTGAACCACCAGTTTGAGGGGCCACCACTGTCCTGATGGATATTGACTGAGAGAAAATGGTGGCAAAATTTGCCAAATGGGTCACTGAGTTAATTCATTAGGAAAACAAACTAAGCTGCAACAACAAATTGATAGGATAGGAAAGTGAGTAAAAAGTGGCAGATGGAATTCAGTGTCAGTGAGTGTGAAGTGATGTTTATTTTCCTGTTAAAAATACAGCAGCCATTATTATTCTAAATGGAAGTAGGCATAGTCCTGTGGAAGAGCAGAGGGTTTTGGGAGTTTAAGTTTGCAGGATTTGAAGCAGCACCTTTGGTTGATAAATTCATGAACAAAGCAAATGGAATTCTAGGTTTCATCACAAGATATAGTCTAAGCCAAGAAGTAATGATAAGATATATAAAACTTTGGGACCTCAGTTAGAATTCTGTGTGCACTATTGAACTTCAGTATAGAAATATTGTTGAGGCATTAGAGAGGGTACAATGAACATTCATTAAAATGCTGCCTTATATGAGGAAATACAAATATGATGAAAGACTTAGAATAAAGTGGGTATTTTTTCATTAGAACAATACAATAGGAGACGATACAATTGAAGTTTAAAGTTATGAAAGGATGGAACTGGATAACTTGAATAGAGATCCTCTGCAGTAGCTGAGGGGTATAGAACAAGGGGCCACAGATAAAAGATTAAATGTAAGAGATTTAGAACAGAGGGCAGGAGAGACTTATTTCCTTTAGAGTTAAGAGGTTGTGGAATTCTCAGGTGAGAAGTAGCACATCCCTAACTGAAACTTCTGACAGGCAGCTTGTAGAATCCTGCACACTCAGAAGATATTTCTTCTCTTCAGTCAAAATTTATATTTTACACACAATTTATGAACATTCAAAACCTGTAAACTCATTCATTCCTGGTTTGACGATTCATACATGCAATTTGCTCTTCTATACTCTCTAAACTTAGCCTGGTGTAAATGTTGGAATTTCTGGAACAGCATCTTTTGCCCTCAGTATGCTGTCATTTGCATACACATTGTTTTGAGAGACTGATCACATCCTAAGTAGGTCAAACGCTACAGGTTAGTTGGATGTTAAAAGTTGAGTTAAATTTCTAGAAATACTAAAAAATCTTTATGGGGACGCCAGAATTTGTTTTATGAATTGAATTTCAGCATTTGAGTTAAACAATTCTCCTGTTGAATTTTTTGTAATTTTAATTTTCAGGTTTAAGGTTTGTTGGCTAATTAATGAGAAGAGCCTTACTTCCTTGGTCGCTAGAAACTTGTAGAAAAACTATATGGCAACATTGCATTGAAGAACGTCCTCCTGTGATAACTAGATGCTTCTAATTGGTCTATGTGCACTATTGATGCAAACATTATAACTTGATCAAATTCCTATCTTAACCACTTTTTCAAACCATGATTTATGATATAAATAAAAAATGATGGATTGGCTCAACATGGCTGTAGGAATCTGGAAGAGAAGGTGGGATTAGCGTTCCATGGGTGACCCTTAAACCAGACTGCTGCAGAAATCCCATTTGATATTTTAATCTATTTTTCTCCCTCTTCCATTTTTAACTCTGAACTGATCTGTGCATTTTTTTTACTTTTTTTTTATCCCTTGATTTATAACAGGTTATTTAGTGATTCTGCATTCCCAACCTGGAACCTTGGTAGCTGGTAACATGGGTCAGAGATTCTGTTTTGCCATTATATTGCAAAATTCTGTGAAAATGTATCCAACAATTTTGAGTGCAAGAGGTTGCAAAAGGATTCTTGTTATGGTCAATGCTCATGTTCAGTAATTCTTTCCACAGGTTTTGGAGTGGCAGAAAACAAGGCTACGATGATGCTTGTATCGGGAATTCCACTTGGACCCCCTCGCCTGCCGTTATTAAAATGCAGTGAAGCGAAACAAGCAAAAATATTGGCCAAACTTAAAATCCTGGGAATATTGACATGAGTAATAGTGGATGAAATTTAAACTTTGGATACTCATGTTATTCTGTATTTTGATTATTCAGTTTTCTTCCTTACTATTATCTGTTAGATACAAGATAGACCAAGAAAGTGTCTCAGATTCACAGAATTGTTGCTGCATGGAAGGATGCCAGTCAGCCTATTGTGTGTACCAAATCAGTGATGCACCTAGTACTAATCATCCACTTTCTCCCTGTAACCCTGCACATACTTCGTTTTCAGATAATCCAATTCTTGAATTCCCTGATTAAACCTGCCTCCACCACAATCAGGCAGCGCACACAAGTTGCTGCATGAAAAAAGTTTTCATGTCTCCATTGCTTCTTTTGCTAATTACCTTAAATCTGTGCATGCTCATTCTCGATCCTTCCACCATGGGAAAAGTTTTTCTTTATCTGCTCTATCTAGACCCCTCATGATTTTGGAAACCTCCATCAAATCCCCTCTCAACCTTTTCTTCTCCAGGGAAAACAGTCCAAACTTCTCCAATCTATCTACTTAACTGAAGTTCCTCATCCTTGGAACCATTCTTGTGAACCTTTTCTGCACTCTCTTTAATGCCTTCATCTTTCCTAAAGTGTGGCTTGCAGAACTGGACCTCAGATGAGGCCAAACCAGTGTTTCATACAAGCTTAATATTACCTCCTTGACCTTGTACTCTCTGCCTCTATTAAAAAGCCTAGGATACCATATGCTTTATTAACCACGCTCTCAACCTGTCCTGCAACTTTCAATAACTTATGTGCATATACACCCAGGCCCCTATGCTCCTGCACCCTCTTTTTAAAATTGCACCTTTTTATTTTATATTGTCACACTGTTCTTCCTACCAAAATGAATCACTTCATGCTTCTCTGCATTGAATTTAATCTGCAACTTGTTCGTCCATTCCAACATGCCTATGTCTTTTTTGAAGTTCTACACTCTCCTCCTCACAGTTCATAATGCTCACAGTTCCAAGTTTCATGTCATCCACAAATTATGAAATTGTGTCCTGTACACCAAGGTCTAGGCTATTCATATATATCGGGGAAAAGCAAGAGTCCCCTGTGGAATTCCACTGCTAACCTTCCTCCAGTCTGAAAAACATCCATTAACCACAACTCTGTGTCCTATCACTTGGCTAATTTCATATACATGTTGTTATGGTCCCTCTTGTTCTATGAACTATAACTTTGCTCACAAGTCTTTTGTGTGGTAGTATCAGATGCTTTTTGGCAATCCATGTATACCCCATGGACAGGATTACCTCAATCCTCACTTGCTGCTTCGAAAAAACAGTTTGCCCTTAATTAACCCACAAGTACCCAAGTGGCTATTAATTTTGTCCTGAATTATTGTTTCTAGAAGCTTCCCCACCACTGAAGTTAAACTGACTGACCTGTATTTGCTGGACTTATTTTTATACCCTAGTTCAAAAAAGTGTAACATTTGCACTTCTCCAGTCCTCAGCACCACCCCTGAGCCTAAGGCAGACTTGAAAATTATGGTCAGTGCCTCTGTATTTTCCATTCTCACCTCCCTCAGTATCCTTTGATGCATCTCCTCTCACCTGGTGCCTTAGCAACTTTTAAGAACAGACAGCCTATCAAATACCTCCTCACCAATTTTACATCCTTCATTTGTCTGAATTGCCTCCTCTTTCACCATGACCTGGATGGCAGCATCTTCCTTGATAAAGACAAATACAAAGCATTCATTTAATACCTCAACTATCTCTGCTGCCTCCATGCATAAATCCCCTTTTTGGTCCCTTAATGGCCCCCTTCCTCATTTTACCACCCTTTTACTATTTATATGCCTATAGAAGACTGTTTGGGGTTCCCATTTATGTTAGCTGACAATCTCCTCTCTGTTAGCTTCTCTTATTTTCTTTTCCAATTCTCTGAACCTTCTATATTCAGCCTGGTTCTCAGTTGTATTATCCGCCTAACATCTGTCATAAGCATACTTTGTCATCTTCATCTTCATCTCTATCTCCTTTTTCATCCAGGGAGCTCTAGATTTGTTTGCCCTACCTTTCCCCTTGTTGGGAATATACCTCAATTATGCCAGAACTTCTTTAAAGGCAGCCCATTGTTCAGTTACTGTTTGTCCTACCAATCTTTGATTCCAATTTATCTGGCCAAGACTCATTCTTAGCAATTTGAAGTTAGCTTTCCCCCAGTTCTTAACCTGGCTTGTTCTTTGTATCCTATAGTTAGGCTGACTATGGAAAAGGACAATGATCATTATTCTCCAAATGCTCTCCTGCTGACACTTGATCCACCTCATTCCCAAAAACCAGCTCTGGCAATGCCTCCTCTTCTCATTTTTACTGGAAACATACTGCTATAGAAATATTTTCTTGAACACACTCCAGGAATTCTTGCCCCTCTCTGCCCTTTACACAACTACTATCCTAGTTTATATTTGGATAAATAAAGCCCCCATTATAACTACTCTATAATTCATGCACCTCTCTAATTTCCTTGCAAATTTTTCACTCTACATCTCTTTGCACTACTCGGTGGTCTACAGACTACATCAAGCAATTTAACTGTACCTTTTATGTTCCTTAGCTCTACCCAAATAGATTCTTTCCTTGACTTTCCAGCACTGCAATGTTCTCAATCAATAGCACCACTTTTTCCCCCTGTTCTTTCTTTATATCTTTTCTGAACACCTTGTATCCAAGAATATTTAATGCCCAGTCCTGCCCTCCTTTGGGCCAAGTTTCTATATAAGCCGTACATTGTACTTCCACATGGTAATCTACACCTTTTAAGTCTCCAATCTTATTTACCACAATCCATGCATTCACATACATGTGCAGTAACCCTAATATAGACCTTATTACTTTCTCCCTTACTCTGAACCCATCTAGTAACTTACTATTTACTACTTTAGTGCTATCCATCTCCACTGGTAATCTGTGCACTTTGGTATTCCTCTATGATATTACCTCATGGTTCCCACACCCCTGCCAATTTGAACCTTCCCCAATAGCAATCAAAGTAGATCAGTCATGTTTTATTTTGTTACAATGTATTAAAATGATTGAACTTTACAGCCTTCTAAGCATGCCAAGCCATATAATGTGCTGTTATAACCAATGTTGCCTTTAATCTGTGTAGGTGGATTTCCAAGCAGCAGTCCCGAATGTATTGCACAGGGAACAAACAGGCCAATGTTCCCGTTATGATGCGCGCATACACAGCCACTCATCGTAAAGGGATCACACAGTGCAACAAATAGGCCATGCGCAACAAAGGAATAAAGAGGGAACATTGGTTATGTATCTTATTGTGGAAGCGTGATGGCTGAAGAATCATCCCAATTTGATAATCCTGTAACCTTTGTACCCACGGTTTAACTGAGGACATAGTCTTCTCTATCTTGGCAGATTTAAAGCACTACCCCACGGTTGAGTAAAACACAATCTACCAAAGAAGAGTCATTTTCGACTCAAAGCATTAACTGTTTCTCTCCACGAACGCTACCTGACCTGCTGGGCAGAAACCCACCCCCATCGGGGGGGTTGTGTGGGAGTGAGTGTGAACCCGATCGGCACCCCCAATTGGGTGCACGCAGCCATTTTACATGGGTGGCCAATTAAGGCCTGCCCAGCGTGATGCACACCCCCAGAAGCGCTGAGTGCTCCCTGTGCGGGTAGGGGTGGTGGTGGTGGTGGTGGTGGCGGTGGTGGTGGTTGTGGGGGTGTGGGGAGGAAGATTCCCTGAGTCGGGGCCCGTGCTCTTTCGCGTGTAGAAATCTCCGAGACACAGAGGTGCCTCAGGGAGATTAGTTTAAGTTTTGAAAAATGGAATAAAGGTTAAAAAATTTTAAGGACAAGTCCCCTCATGTGAAACTGTCACATGAGCTGGAACATGTCCATTAATTTTTTTCAAAAAATTTTATGTAATTAATAAATCCTTTATGAAACTTCATCCCAACCATGGATGAGGTTTCATGAAAAATGAAGGTCGCCAGGGCTCTTTGCCTGCCCGCCAACCTTAAAGTTGGATGGGCAGCATTCTCAACAGCTTTAATTACTTTGTTAATGGCCTTAATAGGCCCTTGGCAGTTTAGCGGGTGCACAGCCGATGTTCAGCTGTGCGCCTGCTGAACTGACAATCTAAATGACGCACTGTGACATCAGGACACCTGCCTGGCATCATTTTGCGAGTTGGCGAGTAGGCCTTGCCCCTGCTCCTGCTCGCCAACGGAAAAATTCTTCCCGCTGAATATTGCCGGCACTTTGTTTTTATATCAGCTAACTGAGTACAGGCAGGGCATTAAATTTGGGATCTTCAATCTATATACTGAATTCTTGATTAAATAAACTTACTGAGGTATCTGGGAAAGCACTATGAAATAAAACTAAGTGTATTGTGCAAGTACACTATACTGCTTTATTTTTATTGATGGAATTGTGAACTGAAGGAATTAAAATTAAAATTTGATTTCTAATTTCCTACCCTTCTGATTCATACACTCATACATTTATTTTTTTCAATTGCATTTTTGGGCTACTGTGAAGTCCCTCCGTTCATGGGACTATGTTCCCCATGCAACCTTGCAAATGGCAAAATTACCAACGACAACATATTTTACAATAGGAGTCAATTAGATAGGTTCCAGCCATCCTAAAATTTTATGTTTAAAGGATCAAAGGCAAGATTTTTATCTTTTTAATAAGTTTAAAGAGAAATTTACTGGAGAAATGGTTTAATAAAATAAAAATGTAAAATTTGTCACACTTGTACTTTGGTTGAGAATGGAAGTGGACTACAATTGGAAATTAAATCACAGCAACAAGGAACACCCACATGCAAACAATGGCAGACAACACATGTGCAATGCGCTCTTTCTACTACAGAAAATGCATCATAGCCACCTTCCTTTTTTTAAACATTATTTAGGCATTTTTTTTCTTTTTCCCAACATTTTCTAAAGATAGCTTCTATTTATTTATTCTTAAAATTGCGGATAAGTGAATTTGGGCCTGCAGTGGTTGAACTGGTGTTCCAAAGACTTTTGTGCGGATAAATAAATTCACAAACGAGGAAGTTGCGAATAGTGGAACTTTATTGTATTTGACAACATTTCACAATCTTGTATATTTTTATGTGTTTTTGTATCTCTTGATTAAGTTAAATTTTCCTCACCAACTTTCCACGAATTGACATAATAAAGCAATTGGAAATTTGTTTTTTTTTGTCTGCTGCAAGCGAGTAACCTGTGATCTGAGGACACTGAGCTATTTGCTTTTACATCACCGGTTTTCTATTATACTTATCCAGAAAATGTCAAATCAAACACAACAATTTATACCAAGACAACATAAATGAGCATCAACATGTTGGAAAACAAATTTCTTCCCATAGCAATACAGTTCAACTGATCATTCTAACCACCAATGCAATATTTAATGAAAAATTGCCATTTACTTAAGTGTGTAGATGTAGCTTAAAAAAGGAATTTCCAAATAGGTTTGATTTAAATGTCAGTGTTTTAAGGCCAAGTCATTTGGGACTTTATTTTGTCTTGAAGGGATAATCATTGGTTCAACTGTTAAAGTAATTGCTTTCACATTGTAACATCTAAGAATCTTGAGAGCTGCCTTTGAAATACAAATACAAAATGAAAGGCTGCAATTCCCAGCATGCTCAGTAAGATTACAAGCGAGAATATGGGGTTAATTTCCCATTGCTGTTGCCAAAAATTCATTTGCTGTCTGAGGAAAGATTGCCACAACTGTCTTGTGTATTCCTAACAGAATTAAAGCTAAAGTTAATTTTCTGTTTTTAAAAATTGCAGTATACACTCTGTTAATTTATAGGGTATTCCATGATCACCAAATGATATTGGGAAGTTGTCTGTTGAAATAGCTACTAAGTTGGTCGTACAACTTTAGGGGTTGCTTGTTAAAAATATGGAAACAATTTAACATTTTGCCACCAAAATGAATTTAACTTAAAATTTTAAAAAACTAGTTCTCCAGTAGATTCAGTTTGAATTATTTGTTACCTGCCAGCTATTTCTTCAGTGTTAATTTTCTTCTGTATAAAACAGATAGCATATTGTGGCCGATGTGCAACTGTCCTGATGTGACATTTAGGGTCATCATATCTTAAGACCTCATCCCACAATTAGGAGAAAAATAGTGATTAGTTGAAATAAGCACTTAGTTATGTTAAGTTCTTAGTCAAAGCTTGAATTATTGGAAAACTAGCAGAAAACCAAACAAGCAATCTTTTTTTTTGTTCAAATCTGCCGTAAATGGATGAGGAATGACCACACAACCAACTTTCTATGCTGTTTCAGCTTCTCCTTTCCTCACCCACTCACATTACTGTATATAATTAGAGATAATACTTAAAGCACACATATTATGCAAATCAAAGACATACCCATGAAGTTAGATCCTTAATTCTTTGGATTATAAAATGGTGTTAGAATGCATAACCATAAACTGATATAAGTATTTACTGGAAACACAAAACAGTGATAATACAAGTACTTCTGAAATAAATTTATATTAACAAGCAAATGTTTTTAAATGATGTCCCCAATGCATTTACATGTTTTTCTATGTTAAACATTACAAGTGTAAGTTGCTGTTTAAAAGATAATCCTGGCTTCTCTTATTAAACAATGACTAGGTGATTTAGTTTCTTTGTAATTTTAACTACAGAATGTGAGGACATGGCCCTGTACCTCCAATTCATTTTTTAAATGATGGTCTGCCTTAATAACCACGTGATGAAGTTTTCCATGTTCTAATGTACTGTCAGGTATTGTCCACTTAGGATGTCACTTCTTCAAAGAAATTATGGTGTGTAGTCAGGCAAGATTAATCATAATGGAATATTATGATTTGAGAAGGACATAATACAAAAATAATAAACTGGCAAAAAAAAAAGCTAATTTGAAGGAGTTGAGAATGGAGCAAACAATGAAATAGAAAAGCAGTGTGAAACATTTAAAACGGTGATCAATAAAGTCCTGGAGAAATATATCCCACTAAAGAGCAAGAACAAATGAGCCAGTGCTGACACACCATGATTCAATATGTAAGGACAACATTGGAACTTAAGAAAAGGGTATACACTGAGTACATAGACAATAAAGGAGGGCAAACACTGGGTGTGTAGGCAATAAAGAAGGGTATACATACACAACAAAGAAGAGGATGACAGAAGGGAATACAAAAAGGTTAAAGAAGTTTTTAAAAATTGGAAAGCAAAGAGAAAATGAAAAATTAAACTATAATAAAAGGAAATGGGGACTCTACAAAACCACAAATAAAAGAAAAATCAGAATAAGAATAGGGATAGATCCGCTCAAAGATTTGTTCGATGAATTCATAGGTAATGATAGTGAAGCAACATGAATATTAAATAATTATTTGCCTTGGTATTTACGAGAGAGATAGATAGGTAAAGGTGACATTAGAAGAAATCAAAGATATAAAGACATTTAAGATAGAGAAGGGGAGGTAGTTGATAAACTAACCGAACTTAATATTAAATCTCTGGATATCGAGGCACTGGAAAAGATGCAGTCCATACGGCCCTGGCGATTTATCCACTTTCAAGGATGACAGTCCCTTCAGTACTTCCTCTCTCATTATGCTGCTTGTACCTAATATTTCACAATCCTTGTCTTTAACTAGAATGTCTGCATTGTCCCTCTCCCTTGTGAAGGTAGAGACAAAGTACTCATTAAGGATCCTGACCACATCTGCATCCATGCATAAGTTACCTTGTGCATCCCTGATGGGCCCTACCCTTTCCTCAGTTATCCTCTTGTTCTTAATGTACTGATAAAACATGTTTGAGTTTCCCTTGATTTTACCTGCCAATATTTTTTCATATCCTCTCTTTGCTTTCCTAATTTTTTTTATTTTATCCTTGTACTTTCTATACTGTAGGCTTTCTACAGTATTAAGTTTCTTGGGACTGTCATAAGCTTTCTTCTGCTTTAACTTACCCTATATGCTTCTGGATAACCAGGGGGCTCTAGATTTGGCAGTACCACCCTTTTTCTTTGTGGGGACATATCTCGCTTTTGAATGCCTCCCACTAATTGGTCACTGATTTTGCTTCAAGTGGCTGTATCCAGTCCACTTTTGCCAGATCACATCCCAGCTTGTTAAAATTTGCCTTCCCTCAATTTAGAACTTTTACGCCTGTTCTATCTTTGTCCTTTTCCATAATATTTGCTAAACCTAACTGGATTATGGTCACTATCTCCAAAATTTGATTTGATGATTCAGCCATTGCTACTTAATCCACTTGCCCTGCTTTGTTTCCTAAGACTAAATATAGATTTACACTACCTCTCATTGGGCTTGTACATGCTGGCTAATAAAGGGTACTCTTAAATGCAGTTCAAGATTTTTGTGCCCTCTGTACCTTTCACACTGTTCATATACAAGTTGATATTAGGGTAGCCCCCAACTATTATTACCCTATTGTTTTTACACTCAGAAATTTGCCTATATATTTGCTCTTCTATCTCCCTCTCACTATTTTGGGGGTGTAGTACACTCCCAGCAGTGTAGCTGCTCCTTATTTATTTCTGAGCTCAACTCATATGGCCTCATTTGATGATTCATTTAATGTACCATTCCTCCTCACAGCGGTAATTGATTCCTTAACCAATAATGCTACACCCCCAACCGTTTTTAACTATCCTGCTTGAAAACTCTATATCTAGGGATGTTGAGCTGCTATTTTTGCCCTCTTTAAGCCAAGTTTCTGTTATAGCAATGGTATCATGTTGCCATGTATCAATCTGTGCTCTCAGCTCATTGCTTTATTTGCTATACTTACATTTATACATGTAACTTTTAACACTGCCAAATTCCTGTGCTGTATACTTTTTAACCTTTGTTTCCTCCGACTTTCAGAGTCACTTGCTAATTTTCTGTCTTCCATTACCAGCTCTAGATTTGTGCTATCTGAAACTGCCCTCAGGTTCCCATTTTCCTGCCAATCTAGTTTAAACTCTCCCCAACAGTAAACTAGTAAACCTCCCCATGAGGATATTTGGCCCAGTCCTGTTCTAGACCGTTGGCTTGTACAGATCTCAGCTTTCCTAGAAATGGTTCCAATGCCTCAGAAATCTTACAAATCCTTCACCAACTTTCTAGCTATGTGTTCAATTGCACAATTCGCTATTTTTATGTTCACTAGCATGTGGGGTTGGGACTAATCCTGAGATTACTGCTTTAGAGGCCCTGCTTTTCAATCTCCTTCCTAGCTCTCTAAAATCTGCTTTCAGGACCTCATCCCCTTTCCTCCCTAAGTCATTTGTACGAATGTGGACCATGACCTCTGGCTGTTCACTCTCCCCCAGAAAAATGCCCTGCCATGACATCCTTGGCCCTGGCACCAAGGAGGCAACATACCATCTTGGAGTCATGTCTACAGCCACAGAAATGACTTTCTGTTCCCCTAACTAATGAAACCCTATCAGTACTGATCTTTCGTTCTTCTTCCTGCCCTCCTATACAGCTGAGCTGCCCACGGCATCGCAAACTTGGCTCTGACTACATTCCTCTGAGGAACCAATGCTCTCACTATTATCCAAAATGGAAAACTGATTAATTAGCAGGACCCAAGGGGACTCCTGCACTACCTGCCTGGTTCTCTTGGATTGCCTGGTGATCACCCATTTCCTTTCTGCCTCCATGCTCCTAAGCTGCAGTATGGCCACTTCTCTGAATGTGCTATCTACGTAGCTCTCAGCCTCATGGATGTACCACAGTGACTCCACCTGCTGCTTGAGTTCCAAAACCTGGAGCTCAAGCTTCTGCAGCTGGTGACTCTTCCTGTACATGTGGTCGTCTAAGTCATTGGCAGTGTCCACACCTTCCCACATACTAAAGGATGCGCGTTCAACATGACAGAGCTGGCCTAACATGACAGAGTTGGCCTGCCATGCCTAAGATTTACTTCACTTACATTAACTTTATTTTACTTTGGTTTACTTATATTACTTTATTTTACTTGACCTTGACTTTACTTCCCTCTTGCTTATGTTTCTTACTTAAATCTCTTTAATAATAATACAATTTTCTAATTTTCAGCTATTTAAGAACACTCCCTAACAGCAGTTTCTCACCAACCAATGAACTTATGATTTTCCTGTGATGTCACTCTGATTTTTTTTTGAAACTCTGCCAGCTCCCATGTAGGACAGATCCAGTTCTCTCGGCTTCCCAAAGAGAAGCAAAGGCTCTGTGCCTCAGCCCCTCTTTTATCAGTTAGGGCAAGTCACAGGCTAGGAATCCTGCGTTGAGTGAATTACTTCCTGACTCTCCAAAACCTGTCCACCATCTACAAGGCACAAGTCAGGAGTGTGATGGAATACTCTCCACTTGCCTGGACGAGTGCAGCTCTAACAACATTCAAGAAGCTTGACACCATCCAGGACAAAGCAGCCCACTTGATTCGCACCCCTTCCACAAACATTCACTCCCTCCACCACCAACGAACAGTGGCAGCCAACAGTGTGTACAGTCTACAAGATACATTGTGGAAACTCACCAAGGCTCTTTAAACAGCACCTTTTAAATCCATGACCACTACCAACTAGAAGGACAAGGGCAGTAGATATATGTGAGGAAGACCACCATCTGGAAGTTCCCCTCCAAGACATTCACCATCCTAACTTGGAAATATATCGCTGTTCCTTCATTGTCACTGGGTCAAAATCCTGGTACTCCCTCCCTAACAGCACTATAGGTGTATCTACACCACATGGACTGCAGCAGTTCAAGAAGGCAGCTCACCACCACCTTCTCAAGGGCAATTAGGGATGGTCAATAAATGCTGGCATAGCCAGCAATGCCCAGATCCTGTAAATGAATATGTTTTTAAAAAATCTGCTCCCAAGCAGAGGTGTCTGCTGCAGATCCGGTTCTCTCTGCCCCCTGAAGGATGAATTTTAAAGATAAATGAGCAAAATATCAACCAACCAACTGCTTATCTGCTTTCCTGTGATGCCACACTTTAATTTCTGTCAAAAGGCAGCTGTTCTGGAGGACAGAGACTGGACAGCTCTTCTAAATGATACTGACTGCCTCTGGCCCTCCCTTTCCTCTGCTCTCCCTTCTTCTCCAAAGTCCTTGAACATGTTGTCACCACCCAAATCCCTGCCCACCTTTTCTACAACTCCAGGTTTGAATCCCTCCAGTCAGGTTTCCATCCCCACCACAGTTCTGAAACCAACCTTATCAAAGTTACAATGACATCCTATGTGTCTATGACAAAAGCAAACTATCCTTCATCTTTCTCAAGCTGCCTACAGCCTTTGATATGGTTAATGACATAAAACAAGGAACAAGAAAATGTTGTGTGACACTACCACCATGCTAAGTGGGATAGATTTTGAACAGATCTAGCAACTCAAGACTGGGCAACCATGAGGCTTTGTGGGCCATCAGCAGCAGCAGAATTGTACTCAACTACAATCTGTAACCTCATGACCTGGCATATCCCCTATTCTACCTTTACTACCAAACCAGGTGATCAATCCTGGTTCAATGAAGAGTGCAGGAGGGCATGCAGGAGCAGCACCAGGCATACCTAAAAATGAGGTGTCAACCTGGTGAAGCTACAACACAAGACTACCTATGCGCCAAACAGCATAAGCAACAAGTGACAGACCGAGCTAAGCCATCCCACAACCAACGGATCAGGTCTAAACTCAGTAGTCCTGCCACATCCAACTGTGTTGGATAGGTGGTGGATAATTAAACAACTCACTCGTGAAGGATGCTCTGCATATATCCCCATCCTCAATGCTGGACGAGGCCAGAACATCAGTGCAAAAGATAAGGTTGAATCATTTGCAACAATCTTCAGCCAGAAGTCGAGTGGGTGATCCATCTTGGCCTCCTCCGGAGGTGCCCTGCATCACAGATGCCGGTCTTCAGCCAATTTGTTTCACCCCATGTGATATCAAGAAATGGCTGAGGGCACTCAATGCTAAAAAGGCTATGGGCCCTGACAAATTCTGGAATAGTACTGAAGACTTGTGCTCTAGAACTTGTCACACCCCTAGCCAGGCTGTTCCAGTACAGCTTTAACAGTGGCATCTACCTGGAAATGTGGGAAATTGCCCAGGTATGATCTGGACAAATTAGCACCCCATCAGTCTACTCTCCATCATCAGTAAAGTGATGGAAGGGGTCATCAACAGTGCAATCAAGCAGCCCCTGCTTAGCAATAACCTGTTCATTGATGCTCAGGGCCACTCAGATCCTCACCCGATCATTACAAACATGGACAAACATGGTTCAAACATGGACAAAAGAGCTGAACTCTAGAGGTGAGGTGAGAGTGACTGCCCTTGACATCAAAGCATCATTTGACTGAGTGTGGCATCAAGGAGCCCGAACAAAACTGGAGTTAATGGGAATTAGGGGGAAAACTCTCCACTGGTTGGAGTCAAATCTAGCACAAAGGAAGATGGTTGCGGTTGTTGGAGGTCAATCTTCTCAGTTCCAGGATATCGTTGCAGGAGTTCCTCAGGGTAGTGTTGTAGGCCCAACCATCTTCAGCTGCTTCGTCAATGACTTCCTTCCATCATAAGGTCAATAGTGGGGATGTTTGCTGAGGTTGACAATGTGACTCCTCAGATACTGTAGCAGTCCACGTCCAAATGCAGCAAGACCTGGACAATATACAGGCTTGGGCTAACAAGTGACAAAGAACATTCGCGCCACACAAGTGCCAGGCAATGACCATCTCCAACAAGAGAGAATCTAACCATTGCCCCTTGACATTCAATGGCATTATCATTGCAGAATTCCCCCACTTTCAACATCCTGGAGGTTACCATTGACCAGAAACTGAACTGGATTAGTCATATAAATACTGTAGCTACAAGAGCAGGTCAGAGGCTAGGCGACTAACTCACCTCCTGACTCCCCAGAGCCTGTCCACCATCCACAAGGCACAAGTCAGGAGTGTGATGGAATAGTCTCCACTTACCTGGATAAGTGCAGCTCCAGGAAGGAACTCAAGAAGCTTGAACCCATCCAGGATAAAGGAGCCAACTTGGTAGGTACCCCTTCCACAAATATTCACTCCCTCCACCAGTGATACATAGTGGTAGCAGTGTGTACCATCTACAAGATGCACTGCAGGAACTCACAAAGGCTCCTGGGACAGCACCTTCCAAACCCACGACCATTACCCCCTAAAAGGACAAAGGCAGTAGACACATGGGACACCACCACCTGGAAGTTCCCCTCCAAGCCACTCACAGTCCTGACTTGGAAATATATTGCCGTTCCTTCACTGTTGCTGGGTGGAAACCTTGGAACGCCTTCCCTAAGAGAACTGCGGGTGTACCTACACCGTATGAACTTTAGAAGTTCAAGAAGGCAACTCACCACCACCCTCTGAAGGGCAGCTAGGGATGGGCAATAAATGCTGGCCTAGCCAGCGATGCCCACATTCCATGAATGAAAAAGAAAGAAAACAGAAATAGGAGCAGGTTTAGACCAGATGCCTGTCTAGCCTGCTCTGCCATTCAATACAATCATGGTTGATCTTGGGCTTCAACTCCATCTGCCCGACCATTCCCCATATCCCTTGATTCCCTGAGAAACTAAAAATCTGTCTATCCCAGCCTTAAATATGTTCAATGATGGGGTATCTACAACTCTCTGGGGTAAAGAATTCCAAGGATTAACAACCCTTTGAGTGGAGTAATTTCTTCTCATCTCAGTTCTAAATGATTGGCATTGTATCCTAAGACTGCCCCTGTATTTTAGATTCCCTGACCAGTGGAAACAATCTCTTAGTGGCTATCCCATCAAGCCCCTTCAGAATCTTGTTATGTTTCAGTGAGATCACCTTTCACTCTTCTAAACCTCAGAGAATGTAGGCCCTAATTTACTCACCATCTCATCATAGTACAACCATCTCACCCCAATAACCAACTAGCGAACCATTGTTGTACTGCCTTCAATGCAAACATATTCTTTCCTAAAGATGCACACCAAAACTGCACACAGTATTCCAGATTTGGTCGCCAATGCCCTGTATAATTGTAGCAATATTTCTTTATTCCTGTACTCCAACCCCCTTGCCAACATGCTATTTGCCTTCCTAATTGCTTGCTGTACCTGCATGCTAACTTTCTGTGTTCCTTGTAAAAGCACACTCTTTCTGAACATGAACATTTGCAAGTTTCACAGCTTTAAAAAATACATTGTTTCTCTATTCTTATGGCCAAAGTGAATGACTTCACACTTCCCTATATTATACTCCATCTGCCATCTTGTTGCCAACTCACTTAACCTGTCTATATCTCTTTGCAGCCTCTCTGTATCATCCCCACAGCTTATCTTTTCAGTTAGCTTTGTATCATCAGCAAACTTAGATACATTACTCTCTGCCCCTTCATCTAAGTCATTAAGATAGATTTTAAATAGCTGAGACCCCAGTACTGATCCTTGTGGCTTTCCACTAGTCACAGCCTGCTAACTTGAAAATGCCCCCTTTATGCCCATTCTTTGATTTCTGTCTATTACTCAATCCTCTATCCATGCTAATATATTACCTCCAACACCATGAGCCATTATCTTGTCTATTAACCGACCGTGTGGCAGCTTATCGAACGCCTTTTGGAAATCCAGATACACTACATCCACTGGTTTCCCTTTATTTACCCAACTAGTTCCATCCTCAAATAATAAATTTGTCAAACAGGATTTCCCTTTTGTAAAACCACGTTGATTTGTTCTAATACTTTCGAATTGCATTGTTAAGACTTCCTTAATAATAGATTCCAGCATTTTCCCAATGACTAACTGGCCTGTAGTTTCTGAGGTAAGATATCAATGCAATTACCTGTTTTAAAAAACAATGACTACAGCAGACATGGAGTAATGAAATTCCTCTGGAATATGCAGCCAGCAGGACTTTAAGAACTGTTCACCAAGCCACAGCGATCAAAGATCAGAATGCTGTACCGAAAGGCTGCAAAGAAGTTATTTCTCATCCTTTCTCTACATTATTGTGCCAGAATTTGCAAAGTAACCATCCTGAGAAGAGAAATCAACTGCAAACAGATCTTTTGGGAATAAATTGTGGAAATCTGCTCCATACAACTGCACCCGGAAGACAATTGAACAAAATGGCTGCTACATGGAATCACCGCATTGAGACCAGCCAAAGAACAGCAAACTGTATATTCCTTTGTTTGTTTATATTTTCACAAACTGTAATTTGTTTTAGCCTATCCCCTTATTCTACCAACTGTATTCGTGTCTGAGCCCAAGAAATGTGTGTGATGTATGAATGATGGTTACGATTTACCTAATTTTTTCTTCATTCGGGAAGAAATTTCAATAAACATATTTTTTGTTTAAACTCAGAAAACCTGTTTAATTCTTTATAATCTGAAAGCGTACAAGTGGGACTGCTACAGTATGGCAAAATACATCTCTAATGTCAGAAAGATATAATAATTTTCATAATGTTATTGGAATTTATTGTAAAGTAGAGGGATCTGTGTCTGTGACTTAATTGAAACAAAGGCAGCTGGTCTGAAGGCTTTGATGTATCAGAAGGTAAACTAGGTTTTAAATGTTAAGTAGGTAAACATGGGGGAAGTTTTAGAATGCAAGTTGTAAAGGGAACATTTACATTTTTAGATAAACCAGACTCGCTTGAATTCAAAAGAGGGGGTGAAATGTTTCACCTAGCCAAGAGAAGTTAAAAAAGTGTTTATTTTTCCCAAAGATTACTGGTAAAATTGGTACTATGATAGATTTTTATCATTAGAGGGTTAAAGTCCACAGACATAATGAAACAGTGGAAATTTGCATTCAAAGGGAAGATATGTATAAAGGAGAGAAGGCTGTGTGTAAGGGCAGACATTCTAAGATCTAACACAAGTGTGAAAAGCATCTAGCATCTAAGCCTCAAGCTGCTGTCGACAAGACACCGAAGCTAAGAAAAACTGGGAAATAGATTGGACATGGAGCAGAAAGAAAGGGAGAATTAAATCCACCTCCTTGAGAAAGCTATTGGTCATTTGCCTTAACATTGCTTTCTGTGGTTTGGTTTCTACTTTTGTTTTATAAGTTTCCAGTCTTATTGGGGCGTTTTTATTGCATCAAAGGCACTTTATAATTGTAAGTTGTTGTTGTTGATTCGGTGCACTGACTGACGTCAAGCATTATCCTCGGACGAACCAACTGGCTTTAAGGGGGGGGGCATAAGTGGTACAAAATAATTAATTAAACTTAGTATTAGAGTAATAACATATTTTAATATTAAAGAATCATGATTATGTTAGAAGTACAATAATTTCCAGCGTTCAATCAATGAGTATGTTTTAAAATACAACAAAGGTGTTCAGATATATTCCCCTATTGTTGTGGAAGCTGCTGGTCTGGGTGTCCAGTCGCCATTTTGCTGTCCCGGTTCCCGGGTCGGAGGCCAGAAGATCGGAGCAGCTGCTTTGGGTGAGGGGAGAGGGTAGGAGCGGGACAGGGGGGCGGCGGCGCGGAGAGAGGAGCGGAAGAGAAGGCCGGAACCGCGGCTTCGGGGAGGGTAGAAGCGGGCGGCGGGGAGAAAGAGGGGGGGAGGGGGCGAGAAATGGGTAGAAGCGGGGGGAGGAGAGATAAGGTCTGCCCTGCTGCTGTTGTTGTAAGGCTGCAGATGGCCTCCTGCTCCGGTGATGTGGCACTGATGGCCCGGGGTCATGGGGCGGTGGAGGTGCTGCATCGGAGCGTAGGAGCGGGCAGGAGTCTTGATGAGTGCGGTGTTGCCCGTGGTGAAGGTGTCTGGTGTCCGCAACTGGGCGGCTTGGAGCTGCAGGGAAATGGGAATTGGAGCTCCTATACAATGCAGATTGTAACTAGCAGCAGATTTTGTGATATCTCCAGAGAATTGCTACCGTTCCAGGGCTAAGTAAAAGATTGAGATTTGGACCTTAATGAAACTCAAGTTTAATTTTCGTAAACCAGCACCGTCTTGTTAAATTTCTCTTTCTCTGTCTCATGGTATGTGTCTTGAATTAAATCTTGTCATTAAAAAACAACTTGTAAATTTATATACCCACATTAGTAATGAAAACTGCCGTTGCAAGCTTGTCGCACCCATTCCTGCTCTTTGTGTGACTATGTTAAACCAACAACCCCACTGTTGGAATTATGTTGTGGCAGTTCCAATTATAAATATGAACATAAAATTTATAATTCAAGTATAATGGGATAGAATATACAGAGTTTAGGATTGAATTACACCTGTGTACTCTAGTCGAATTGTCTCTACCCTTAGCCTGCTTCATTTGAGCACTTGGCCTTGACTTCCAATGTGAAATGCAATGGGAAATTGTTTGGCAGTTTTATAGAAAGGTATGTAGATTAGTTGGTTACACTTTTCACTTGCAACATAGTGTGTTCAATAGTTGCCAAAAAAAACTCCATGCATTTATTTAGCTTGTAAAGTTAGAAGGATTCATTACAGTTTGGGATTTAATATAAAGATGTAACTCCAGGTACAGTGGGTTTCGTGCCCATTGTAAACGGATTCAACTACACACTAACTTTCTAACAGTTTAAATTTTCTGCTTTATTGTGACTATAGATTGTGAGATGTTGTATGACATGGCTGTAAAGAGACCTGTTATCTTTGAAACCGGCAAGGACAAATTAATGAAGCTGTTAAAAAAGGACACAGGAACCTTGGCTTTATATATTAAGGTGCAGGAGGTAAAATGCAAAGAAGTTATGCTCAACCTTTGTTAATCCCTGGTTCAGCTTCTACCAGAGGATTACATCTAATTCAGGGGAAGATTTCAAGGTTCTTGGAGAGGGTTTAAAGGAGATTCACCCGAATGATATTGGGGATGTGGAAATAACAAAGAAGATGGGATTATTTTCGTTAGAACAAAGGAGGTAAAAGGGAGACATATACAATGTCTTTTTGAAAGAGCAAGTAGGCAGGAACTGTTTCCACTAATGTGTGTCAGTAACCAGAGGACACATTAAAGATAATTGATGAAAGAAACGTGGAGATGAGATTGTTTTTAATCCGCAAGTTTTTATGAAATCTAATGCCTGAAAGAGGGTGGAAGCAGATTCAGTAGCAAATTTCAGAATTTAATTGGATGCGTATTTGAAATGGAACATTTACTAGGCCACAGGGAAAGAAAGAGGAAGTGGGTTTAATTGGATGCTCTTTCAAAGAGCCAGCACAAGCATGATGGGCTGAATGCTTCCTTCTGAGCTTCTGATTCTAAGATCTTCACAGCATCAATTTTAAAACATAAAATTAACCAAACATAGAGGTTATACAAATGAATTTGTGTTGGTATCTTAAATTATATTGTCATGGCAGAGCTGGATGTCAAACCCACAGTGGAGGAGCTTAGCAAAACTTGCTCCAGGGTGCTGAGGCTATACTGCCTCAACTCATCAAACATGGGAAACTGGCACTGCTGCAGCATCTACACGAATTTCTCTATCTCTGTTGGAGGGAGAGACTGTGCCCCAGAATATGCGTGATGTGAAGATTGTGACCCTGTACGAGGATAGGGGTGACTGCAGCAATTGCAACAGCTATCGAGGTATCTCCCTGCTGAGCAACGTGGGAGATGCCCTTGTTAGACTGCAGATCCTGGCTGAATGCACCTACCCTGAATTCCTGTGTGGTTTCAGAACTGGAAGATCAACAATTGACATGATCTTTTCAGCCCGGCATCTGCAAGAGAAATGCCATGAACAACGGAGACCACTATGTATTGCCTTCCTTGAACTCACCAAGGCTTTTGACCATATGAGCAGAGATGGTCTGTTTAAGCTGCTGGAGAAAATTGGCTACTGCTGAAGTGGCTTATTGTGATCTCCTCTTTCCATGACAACATGATGGGTAATGTCAGCTATGATAGGGCAACATCGAAACCCTTTGAGATTTGTAGTGGGGTCAAACAGAGTTGTGTTCTGGCACTGACATGATTTGGCATATTCTTCTTTGCTGCTGTCATATGCCTCCAGGTCATCGACAGAGGATGTCTATTTATATACCAGAACTGATGGAAAGCTGTTCAGCCTAGCTCATCTAAGATCCGTGATGAAGGTATATCAGGTCCTCATCAGAGCTCCATGCTGATCTGCACCAGCATTCTATACCAAGGAACACTGTCAGTAGCAAATGACAGGCTCTCATGCCTGTAAATGGTTTGGTTTGACCATCAGCATCATTAAAACAAATGTCATGGCCCAGGATGTTGCCATACTATCATTTATCAGCATTGATGATGTGATGCTGGAGATTGTTGATATCTAGGTCCACAATTGTTAACAATCTGTTGCTTGTTTCTGAAATCATCACACATCACAAAAGCTACAGCTGTTACGTCCATGCTGAGCAAGAATGTTAAACAACAGTAATCTGACTGAGAAAACCAAACTGCAAGTATACCAAGCCTGCATCCTTAGTTCACACCTCACAGTAGTGAGGCCTGGGTAATATACGCTCAGCAGGAGAAAAGGCTTAACTATTACTATCTTCACTGTCTGGGATGTATCCTCAGCATCTCTCGGCAGGACAAAGTCACCAACCTGGAAGCCCTGGAGGAGGCTAATTCCATTAGCATACACTCATTGCTAAGCCAGTGACATCTGCACTTGGCCATGTTCATCAGATGAATGGCAGCCGGGTACCAAAAGACCTACTGTACAGTGAATTGGCCACTGGGACACGACCTAGGTGTTCATAACTTCTCTACGGATATTTCCAAATGAGATATGAAGATGGTGAACATTGACCCTGACAACTGGGTGACAGTCACTGATGGCCATTGCATCTGGAGGCTGACTGTTTCTGCTCACTTCTTCGAAACAAATGCTAAGCTAGCTGAGAAGAGTGCCCAGAGAAATCAGGCCAGTGGATCTTGCACCCACTGTCTTCCTTTTCAGCAAATGTGGCAAAGTCTCCTAAACCAGATTGGGGCTTCTGAGCCGCAGCAGGTGGTGCTGAACATAGAGTTGACCACCACAGTGCAAGCTATTGTCTTACAAGAGGAGAGGCTGTTGCCATGTAAATATTTAAAGCGGAAATGCAACTGTAAATATCATCTGTAGGGAGTGTAGGCATTCAGCATTTTGGTTTGTACCATTCTTCAGAGCTTAAAAATAACACAAGCCTACTAATGGAATTGGGAAAAAGCCAAAGGGAGGGGGAAAAACAAAATGGCAAAACATAAAATGGCAACACAAAAGTGGAGAGATATTAGTGCAATATTGGATGATGTAACTGATCTCAAAATTTGAACGCCATTTTCAGATATTTCTGAAAGGAAGAGCTGCAAGATGGAGAGTGGAACATTGTGTTTTTTACAATTGTTTACGTTAGATTACAAGAGAGCATTGCCTGTTTGCAAGTTCCCCAAAATCAGGATAAAGCCTCTGGGGCCTCTAATTCTGTTGGTAGCTAAATTCATAACACAAGAAATAGGAGCAGGTGTAGGCCTTTGGCCCCTCGAGCCTTTTCTGCCATTCAGTAATAACAAGGCTGATCTGATTGTGGCCTTGGCTTCACTTTCCTGACTGCAGAGTCCTTGTAACCTCCTCACAACTTGCTTTCCTACCTATCTTTGTGCCATCAGGTTTGGCTATAATACAGCTGGCCCATTTTATCCAGCTCATTAAAATAGATTGTAAATAGTTCAGGCCCCAGCACTGATCCCCGAGTACTTGACGAGTTACACTTTGCCATCCTGAAAATGACCCTTTATCTTGTTTCCTGTTAGTTAGCCAATCCCCTATCCATGCCAAAATATCACCCCCAACATCATAAGGTTTGACCTTGTGTAGTGATCTTTTATGTGGCACCTTATTGAATACCTTTTGGAAATCAAAATACACTACATCTACTGGTTTTCCTTTATCCACCTGCTTGTTACATCCTCAAAAGAACTCCAATAAATTTGTCAAACATGATTTCCCTTTCGCAAAACCATGTTAACTCTGTCTGATTGTATCATGGGTTTCTAAATGTCCTCTTTAATAACAGATTTCAGCATTTTCCTAATGACATGTTAGACAAACTGACCTAAAGTTTCCTGCTTTCTGTCTCCCATCTTTCTTGAACAGAGGTGTTACATTTGAGATTTTCCAATCCACTGGGACCTTTCCAGAATGTAGGGAATTTTGGAAGATTTTAAGCAATGCATCCAGTTTCTCTGCAGCCATTTATTTTAAGACACTGGGATGCAGGCCATCAGATCCAGGGGACTTAACAGTCTTAAATTCCATTCGTATTCCCATTACTTTTTTTCCGGTGATATTGAATGTTTTAAGTTCCTCCCTTTTGCCTCTTGATTTTCCACTATTCTTGAGATATTTTTTCTGTCTTCTACTGTGAAGATGCATACAAAATGATTGTTAATTTCCTTGTTGCCCCATTCTTGCCCACTAAGGGGTCAGTGCTCACTTTAGCTACTCTTTTTTTTCCTTTTTATATACTTATAGAAGCTTTCACTGCCTTTTTTTTATATTTCCTTCTAGTTTTCTTTCGCACTCCGATATTTCCCCCCCTTTTTTTTTTCACCCATCCTTTGCTGGTTTCTAAAGCTTTTCCGTTTTGGATACTGCTGCGGGAGATGGTTTCTCAGAAATGTAGCAAGAGCCAAGCCCATGGCACCACAAGTGGCTCAGCAGCATGTTTGGGGGGAGGGAGAAAAAGAGTCGGAAAGCTATAGTGATAGGGAATTCTATTGTAAGGGGAACAGATAGACGTTTCTGTGCCCACAGATGTGACACCAGGATGGTGTGTTGCCTTCCTGGTGCCAGGGTCAAAGATGTCACTAAGCGGCTGCAGGAAATTCTGAAGGGGGCGGATGAACAACCAGAGGTTGTGGTCTATATCAGTACCAACGACATGAGTAAAAGAGGAATGTGGTCTTGAAAGTACAATATAGGGAGCTAGGAAATAAATTAAAATGCAGGACCTTAAAGGCAGTAATCTCAGGATTACTCCCAGTGCTCACGAGATCAGGAATAGGCGAATAGATCAGATGAATGCGTGGCTGGGGAGAAATTGTAGGAGGGAGGGATTTAGATTCCTGAGACTGATTTTGAGGAAGATGGGGTTGCACCCTACCAGGACCAAGACCTGTATCCTTTCAGGGATATTTGCTAGTAGTGGAGGAGGGCTTAAACTAAAGTGGAAGAGGGATGGGACCTTGAACAGGGAGACACAGGAGTGGGAAACAAATATAGAAATGAAAGATAGAAAAGTAGAAAGCAAAAGTGGAAGGCAGAAGAAACAAGGGCTGGCAGCAAATAGGGCCATAGTACAAAAAAAATGTGTAAAAATGTTAAAAAGTTCAGTCTAAAGGCACTGTAGCTGGACACACACAGCATTCGCAATAAGGTAGATGAATTAACATTGCACATAAATGTATACCGGTGTGTTTTGATTGCGATTACAGAGATATGGCTGCAGAGCGACCAAGGCTGGGAACTGGATATCCAAGGGTACTCTATTTAGGAAAGACAGGCAATAAGGAAAAGGAGGTGGGGGTGACATTGTTAGTTAAGGATGAAATCAGTGTAATAGTGAGAAAGGATATTGGCTCAGGAATCAGTCTGGGTTGAGCTAAGAAGCAACAAAGGCTGGAAAAGGGGAGTTGTCTATAGGCCTCCAAACTGTAGTGGTTAGGTAGGGGACAGCATTAAACAGGAAATTAGAGATGCATGTAACAAGGGTGCTACAGAAATCATGGGTGACTTTAATCTACATATAGATTGGGCAAACCAAATTAGCAGAAATACTGTGGCGGGTGAATTCCTGAAGTATACACAAGATGGTTTTTTTAGTCTAGTATGTCGAAGAATCAACTAGGGAACAGGCTATCCTAGATTTGGTATTGTGCAATGAGAAGGGGTTAATAATTTTGTTGTGTGGCGTCCTTTAGGGATAACATGTAGAATTCTTCGTTAGGATAGAAAATTAAGTGGTCAAATCCAAATCTAATGTTTTAAAGAGAGACACCACTGAAGCTGTCTGTCCGTTGGAAAACAAAATTATCTTCTCGCAATGGTATTTTTCAAGGTGATGGTAGTTAGCCACTGAGGAACAAGGGAGAAGTGAGGTGAACAAGGGAGAAATGAGGTAAAAAAGAGAAAAGGAAGACTTGTATTTATACAGCACTTTTTATGACCACTGTGATGTCTCAAAATGCTTTACAACCAATTAAGTAAATTATGATGTGTCATTGTGATGTAGGGAATGCAGCAGCTAATTTTCGCTCAGCAAACTCCCACAAGCAGCAATTAACAATGGAATTTTTTGTGATATTGATTGAGAGATAAATATTGGCCAAGAACAGGGATAACTCTCCTGCTCCTCTTCGAAGTAATGCCATGGGATCTTCTAAATCCACCCAAACAGGCAGGTGGGGCCTCAGTTTAATGTCTCATCCGAAAGTCGGCACCTCTGACAGTGCAATGCTTCCTCCATACTACATTGGAGTGTCACACAATCACAGTGCAGAAGAGGCCCTTCAGCCCATCGAGTCTGCACCGACGCGTGAGAAACACCTGACCTACCTACCTACCTAATCCCATTTACCAGCACTTGGCCCACAGCCTTGAATGTTATGACGTGCCAAGTGCTCATCCAGGTACTTTTTAAAGGATGTGAGGCAACCTGCCTCAACACCCAGGCAGTGCATTCCAGAGCATCACTGCTCCTCACCTTGAACTTATGCCCCTTGTGACTGACCCTTCAACTAAGGGGAACAGCTGCTCCCTGTCCATGCTGCTCATAATCTTGTACACCTCGATCAGGTCGTTCCTCAGTTTTCTCTGCTCCAACAAAAACAACCCAAATCTATCCAACCTCTCTTCATAACTTAAATGTTTCATCCCAGGCAGCACCCTGCTGAATCTCTTCTGCACCCCCTCCAGTATAATCACATCCTTCCTATAATGTGGCAACCAGAACTGCACACAGTACTCCAGCTGTGGCCTTACTAAGGTTCTATACAACTCCAACATGACCTCCCTACTTTTGTAATCTATGCCTCGATTGATAAAGGCAAATGTCCCGTATGCCTTTTTCACCACCCCACTAACATACCCCTCCACCTTCAGAGATCTATGTACACATGTCAAGGTCCCTTTGTTCCTCAGAATTTCCTCGTATCAGGCCGTTAATTGAATACTTCCTTGTCAAGTTACTCCTTCCAAAGTGTATCACCTCTCACTTTTCAGGGTTAAGTTCCATCTGCCACATATCTGCCCATTTGACCATCCCGTCTATATCTTCCTGTAGCCCAAGACACTCAACCTCACTGTTAACCACCCGACCACTGTGTTAGCTTAGATTTTTGTGCCCAAGGCCTGAAGAGGAACTTGAACTCACAAACTTGTGACTCAGAGGTGAGTGCAGTACCACCTGAACCATGGGCAATCTATTAAACATATAAAAGAAACAGAAAAGAACACTTTCAAGACTGGACTTTTTACAAAATGTACCATATTAATATGTTTTGTAAATTCATCCAAGTTTTTATTCTTGTTTTTCACTTGAAGTTGTTTTGTTACCACAGGGAGCATACAATTAACATCGACAGTGGCAGGGAATCAAACGGAACCATGACAGACATAAAGAACTTTCTGTACGCTTGGTGTGGAAAGCGTAAGGTCACTCCAAGTTATGACATCCGTGCAGCTGGTAACAAGAATAGACAGAAGTTTGTTTGTGAGGTATGATACTTTTAGCTTTCTATTTCAATTGGAGTCCATGGAAAAATTAGGAAAGTGAGTATGAAACAGCAATGTGTTGCAGAAATGTATTGATTAAGGAATAAATGATCTGTGGAGTGTGATGTTTTGACTAGTACTGAAACTTCGACCCAGCTTTGATCATCATAGAAAGCTGCTTTTAGACCTGCGGAAATTGAAATTCTCTCCATGTATAATTTTATTTTAATTTAATTTGGCTCTTTTTGTAAGATTCTGGAAGGAATTGTTTACGTTAAATCTCATTCCTTTCTCTCACCCTTGTGGCCTGAGTAGCATTTTGATTTAACCAAGCAGGGCAATTTTACAATCACCTATATCCACTGAACAAAATTAGTTGATTAAAAGTCCCGTGAATCTTCCTGCTAACAACATGAAACTGTGGAAGGTGATTTTCCTCCTGAACATATTGTACTACCTATGCATGGCTATATATAACGTTCATGCCATAAAAACAGAAACTGCATGAAATGCTCTGTAGGTTAAGCAGCATCTATGAAGGTAGAAACAAAGTTAACATTTCAGGTTGACTTACCTTTTGTCAGGTCATCTGATAAAAGATACAGATCTGAAAAGTTACTCTTTTTCTCTCTCCATGGATGTTGCCATAGCTGAGTACTTAATGTATTTTCTGCTTTTATTTCGGATTTCCAACATCTGCAGCATTTTTTTAATGTTCTTGCCACTGTTTTGTCTTGGCAAGCTACTTAGGTGCTTAGAAGAATGTCCTGGTGCAGACTCTCGATCTTTCATTTATTTACCCTTCCTCCAAATCTTGGTAGCCAATAACTGCCTGAAGCCCTTTGTGTGATTGGGAACTCAATTGAATAGGAAATTTAGACTTCTGTATCTTAAGTCTCTGATGTCCTGGTGCTTTTATGAGAGACCATATTTAAAAATTTGTGTTTTAATTTAGGGCTAAAGTCAGACTTGAGTATTTGCTGGTTTGAAATTTTGGGCTTGGAATTGGTTGGGATTTTTGGTCTTCGAAAACCACAGATCAAGTAGTTATCGTCATGATGGATAGGGTGGGGACCTGTGAAACTCTACCTCCAGTACCTACCCTACTGATTGCTATCCCTGGTGAACCAGACTGCAGTTCACTTGCTCGAGGGAAGAGAATTCCTACCTTCGGTTTACAGTTAATGACACCAGTGAACAGGGTTAGTTTAGAATGCTTACTATTCAATAAAAAGGTAGACATAGAATAGAACAATTTATGTATACAATAACAGTATAATCACAAAATATGTTAGCTCAAGTACAATTAATATCTTGTCTGTCAAGTAGGCAGCCACACACATCTGCTAACTTTTCATCTCCCCTGGGGTTTGGTTTATATTCCCTTCTAATTTGTAGCTAAGCCCTCTTCTCCTGCAATCCCATTTTATTATATCGGTCCCCTCTTTTCAAAATAAGTTGTCATTTTCTTCCCTTTCCACAGTATTTGCTTCTTTACGTATTAAGCCCTTTGTGCTGAGGAGTTTTTTTCTCCAAGAAAAATGGATAAGATAAAAGGGGCTCCATTCTTCTGTGATATTGTTGGCAACAATAGGGTCATTATTCTAGAAGGAGGAGGCGGGTCAAGTATCCTCGTCAAAATACATACCTATCTTTTGATTTTGAGTCATACGTCCTAGTGTAAGCAAACACATTGCATAAACTAACTGCTGGGATGGGCAGTCAACAAAAAGGCATTTGGAAAGAGAAAATTGAGACAGCATTCATCCACAACTCTATTTTATTTAGGTTCGGATAGATGGATTTAATTACACTGGTATGGGAAACTCTACAAGCAAGAAGGATGCCCAGACAAATGCTGCCAGAGACTTTGTCAATTACCTTGTTAGGACTGGAGCAATGAAAGCGGATGAGGTTCCCAGCTTGAAGGTTAGTATGTATTTGCTCATTTCTTCCTTCAAACATAGATAATGAGTAAAACAGAAGTTTTATTTGAGACCTTTCATATTTTCTGCATTGGAGTAGGTTTTCGATGTTGAGCCAATGCTATGTGGGCGTTAAAAAATCTTAGAGGTTGCAGGCAACCTTTCTTTAAAAAAAGTTTAATAGTTCTTCCAGATATTTTTAACTACATTCTTTTTTTCTTGAATACATGTATCAGAAATTGTTTTCAATGTAATCGTTTGTGGATCATAGAAATTTTTTAAAACCTGTATTACAAATTACAGATTAGAGGTTTCATGTTTGCAGTTGCCTGGACTTAAAAATGAAAGCAATAACTAAAAGCTGTATGTACCTCTAGCTTGTTTAATTACAAAATTAATTAAGTTTATATAAACAGTTGCTTGGTCATACAGAACTTGAACATAGCTGAAAAGAGAGACATGTAAGCAAAGACTAGCTCATCACTGTGTGCAGTTCAATACAAACTGTGAACAGGAATTTGATGAGCGAGGGAATTGACTGCAGTGAGGGATAAGGGAAGCAATAAGTGATGAGTGTTTTGTTCAGTTATCTTTCAAAACTCGTGCAATTTATTAGTAATTCTAAGGTTTTATTGGCAGTAGTAAAGATCTTTGGGAGTGGTAGGGTTTATTAATTAATTTTCTTAATTTATAACACACAATAAAGGTGGCAGGGCAGGTGCTGTGTTGTGATTGCAAAATGTGGGAGTTTGTGAGCACCAGTGTGATCCAGGACACACACATCTGTACTAAATGTCAGTGGTTTGATGGAGTTTTGCTCAGTCATTGAGCTGGTGGCCGAGCTCAGACATTATGATGCATCAGGGAAAGGGAAAGTTACCTGGACACTTTATTCCAAGAAGCGGCCACACCCCTTAGGTTAGGGACTTCTGATTTGGTCAAGGACAGGGGTATGTGCCTGCAAATGAGGCAGGTAAGGGGATTGAGAAGGTAGAGGTGGAGGACCCTCAACCCTTGCAATTGTCCAATAGGTTCAAGGTTCTTGAAGCTTGTGGGAACGAAGCTTGCAGTGTGGATGAGCAACTGGCCATGGTCTCTGGTACAGGAAGCCATTCAGGTTGGGGGAGTTAATAGGAATGTAATGGTAGTAGGGGATAGTATAGTCAGAGAGATTGACACAGTTCTCTGCAGCTGAGTGTGGGAGTCCAGACAGCTTCGTTGCCTGCCCAGTGCCAGGGTTTGGGATGTCAGCTTGAGGCTGGAGAGGAACTAGCGGTGGGAGGGGGAGAATCCAGTTGTCATGATCCACCAGTGATTTGCAAAGGACTAGGAAAAAGGTACTGCTTGGGGATTATGAAAAAGCAGAATCTCAAAGATAACCTATGGATTATTACCTGAGCTGCAAGCAAATTGGAGTAGGGTAAATAAGATTCAGGGCTCAAAGTATATAGGAAGAAATAAATGATGCGTGTAAGAAAGGTACCGCAATAATCCATCTGCACGTAGATTTGGGTGAATCAGATTGAAAAAAGTAATCTGGAAAATTAGTTCATAGAGTGTAGGCTTTACTATTTCTTAGAGCAATATGTTCTAGAGCCAACCAGGGAGCTGGCCAATCTAGACCTGGTAATGATCAATGAGGCAAGATTAATCAATAGCCTCATGGTAGAGGAGCCTTTAGGTGATATTGATCATAACATGATAGAATTTCATGTTCAGTTTGAAAGGGTGACGTGTGGTTCTAAGACTCAGGTTCTAAACCCAAATAAAGGTAATTATAAAGGTAAGAAAGCACAGCTAGCTAGAGTGAACTGGGAAACTAGGACAGTAAAAGGCAGGACAGAGTTGCAGTGGCGGACTTTTAAGGAGATGTTTAATAAATCTGAGCAAAGATTTATCCCACCAAGAAAGAAAGAGTCTCTTTGGGAAGGAAGCATCGTCTGTGGCTGAATAAGGATGTTAAGGATTGTATCAAATTGAAAGAAAATGTACAAACCTGCAAAGGTTGGTGTAGGTCAGAAGATCGGTCAGATTTTAAGAATTAGCAAAGAATGACTTAAAAGGAGAAAACTGAGTATGAGAGAAAGCTAGCTAGAACCATAAAAACAGAGTTTCTACAAGTATTCAAATAGGAAAAGAGTGACTGAAGTTAGTCTTATGAGGAGAGATTGAGCAGTTTAGGCCTATACTCGCTAGAGTTTAGAAGGATGAGAGGAGATCTAATTGAGATATATATGATGCTAAAGGGGATAGACAAAGTAGACATGGAGCAGATGTTTCCCCTTGTGGGGCATTCTAGAATGATGAGGACATAGTTTTAGGCTAAGGGGTGGTAGATTTAAATCAGAGATGAGGAGGAATCACTTTTCTCAAAGGGTCGTGAATCTGTGGAATTCACTACCTCAGAGTGCAGTGGATGCTGGGATGCTGAATAAATTTAAGGAGGGGTAGACAGATTTTTAATTAGTGAAGTGTTGAAAGGTTATGGGGAGAGGGTGAGAAATTGGAGTTGAGGCCAAAATGAGATCAACCATGATTGTATTGAATGGTGGGGCAGGCTCGAGGGATTGAATTGCCTACTCCTGCTCCTGGTTCTTATGTTCTATGTCAGTTTTAGTCCTATAGAGTGTGAGTCTGGAGAATTGGAAATGGTGGATACGTTGAATGGATATTTTGTGTCTTGTCTTCACTGTAGAAGACTTATTAAACATTGCAAAGATATTTGAAAATCCAAAGGTGAATGGGAGGGAGGTACCTTAAAATAATCACCATCACTAGGGAAAAGGTGCTGGGAAAACTATTGGACTTAATGGCTTGCAAGACCCCAGGACCAAATGGCCTGCCACCTGGGGTCTTAAAAGAATTGGCTGCAGAGATAGTTGATGCATTGGTTAAAATCTTCCTAAATTCTGGAAAGGTTCCAGTGGATTGGAAACTAGTTAATGTAACACCTTTATTCAAGAAAGGAGGGAGATAGAAAGCAGGAAACTACAGATCAGTTAGTCCAACATCTTTCATAGGGAAATTACCATTATTAAGGAGGTTGTAGCAGAATACCTAGAAAATCATAATGTGAAAGAGAAATCATGTTTAACTAATTTAGTAGAGATTTTTGAGAAAATAACAAGCAAGGTAGATAAAGGAACACCTGTAGATGTGATGTACTTGGTTTTCCACAAGGCATTTGATAAGATGCCACATCAAAACTTACTACACAGGCTAGGAGAACATGGTGTAGCAGGGGGTAACATATTAGCATGGATAAAGGATTGTTAGCTAACAGGAAGCAGAGAGAAGGGTTAATAGGCTTTTTTCAAGTTGGCAGGCAGTAACTAGTGGAGTGTCACAGGAATCAGTGCTGGGGCCTCAATTATTTACAGTCTACATCAATAATTTAGATGAAGGGACCAAATGTATGGTAGCAAAATATGTTGATGACAGCAAGATAGGTAGGAGAGCAAGTTGTCAAGAGGAGTTGGAGAGTCTGCAAAGGGAGGTTAAATGAGTGGGCAAAAAATTGTCAAATTGGGTATAATGTGGGAAAATGTGAACTTGTCCACTTTTACAAGAAAAATAGAAAAAAAACATACTATTTAAATGGAGATTGCAGAACTAGGTGTTCCATAGGGATATTGGTACATGAATCACAAAACATTAGTATGCGGTATAGCAAGTTGTTAGGAAGGCAAATGGAACGTTGGTGTTTATTGCAAGGGGAATGGAATATAAAAGTAGGGAAGTTTTACTCTAGCTGTATAGGGCTTTGGTGAGACTACATCTGAAATACTGTATTCAGTTTTGGCCTCCTTATTTGTAAAAGGATATAATTGTTAGAAGCAGCTCAGAAAAGGTTCACTCGACTCATTCCTGGGATGAAGAGCATATTTTGTGAAGAAAGCTTGAACAGCTTGAATGGCCTACACCCATTGGAGTTTAGAAGAATGAGAAGTGATCTTATTGAAATATAGAAGATCCTGAAGGGACTTGATAGGGTAGATACCAGGAGGATGTTTCCACTTGTTGGGGAGACTAGAACGAGGGGACATAGTTTAAGAATAAGAGGCCTCCCTTTTAAGATGGAGATGAGAATTTTTCTCTCAGAGGGTCGTTTGTGGGGTTCTGTTTCCCAGAAAGTGATGGAGGCTGGGTCATTGAATTTATTCAAGGCAGAGTTAAACAGATTTTTAATAGACACGGGAATCGAGGGTTATGGGGTGGGGGGGCGGCAGATAGGAAAGTAGAGTTGAGACTACAATTAGATCAGCCATGATCTTATTGAATTGTGGAGCAGGCTCGAAGGGTTGAATGGCCTACTCCTCCTAAGTCCTGTTCCCATGTTTCCAAAGCTTTTTGTCTTGCACTCATCAGGACAAATACAAGAATGCCAAATTTAAAACAATTACAATTTATACTACAAAACAAAAGGGTGCTGATTGGTCGGCAATTTGACCACAATTGGCCGAGGCGTTGCAATGGAGAAAGCTCTGGGGAGCTATAGGTGCCCCAGTTGAAGAAAAGCTGTTAAGCTTGAACGAATTCCTTTTGTTTGCAGAGAACGGGTCACTGCGTAAGATTGTATGTTGCTTCTAGTGAGACATGTTACAAGCTCGATTTATTGTCTTAAATTGGTTGCTCATGTAGCTAGCAGCGCACTCAGGATTGTTCAGCAAGTGCTACCGAATTGTGGAATTAACATCTAAAAGAAGTTTTTTTTGGGGTTTTGCAAGCGCAGGCTGGTTGAGTACAAGCTGTACTCAGCCCATTTCAAACAACATGCTGTTTGATTTGATCAGCCAGTTGCTGGGACATATGGCCTATGCACCTGACATCACACCGGCACTGATATTCATGCACGTCATTGCTCAATTGTATGGTAAGCAGAACGTCTTTTTGGGCCGACAGCAACATTCTGTTTGTGGAAAACCACTCACATAGACACTGCATAGTAGCGGCATGACAGCTTGCTTAACTTGTTGCACAGTTTTTTGAGATATTTTGCCTTTCCAGGGTAATTTGAGGTAGACCAGCTATTTTTTAGGTCTGAAATTGGTGGCCTTTGGCCCATTTGGGAGTTTGCAGGATACATAGAAAATAGGAGCAGGAGTAGGATGTTCAACCCCTCGGGCCTGCTCTGCCATTCAGATCGATCATGGCTGATTATCTACCTTAATGCCATTTCCCCATACCATCTGTATATCCCTTGATACCTTTAATATATCAAAATCTATCGATCTCCATCTTGAATATACTCAATGACTAAGCCTCTGCAGCCCTCTGGAGTATTCCAAAGATTCACCACTCTTGAGTGAAGAAATTTCTTCTCATCTCAGTTCTAAATAGCCTACCTCTTATTCTGAGATTGTGTACCCTGGTTCTAGACACCGCCCACCCCCCCACCCCCCCCAAACTAACTCTTTGTTGGAAACCTCTTTCTACCCTTTCAAGCCCTGTAAGAACTTTGTTTACTTGTTCACAGTGAACAATGATCTGAGCAGGGTAGCTTTGATGTGGTCTATTTTGTATCAAACTTGCAAGGTGAGCAAATGGCGAGAGCCCTATTTACAAGATTGCTGGCGACCAATCTTAGTGCCTTGAGCTATATGTACCCCAAAGCATATATTGACCAGTGAAGGAAGGCTTGCAGTGGATTGTAACGGAGAACCCATTAGCAGATTTATCTTTGAGGAAATGGAGTGCATTAGACTGCTCCATCTCAAAAGTGAATTTGAGCACAGGATGGAGCTTATTAAGGTGTGTAAGGAAATCCTTATACATGGCTGCAGATCTTGAACATATCATCTCCATGTTAGAATTATGTATGACGTTGTACGTTAGAGCTCATTGAATCAAAAATGCATTTCTTGTAGAAACAGATGAAAATGTTTGTGAGCGCTGGGCCTGGAGAGGATCGCATGACTATACCATCTACTTGGGTTTACGTGCAGCCAATGTGTCAATCAATTAGCACCGTTTTCCCCTGCGGTATAAATTCTTGTGATCATTTGAAATTTGGCATTCTTGCATTTGTCCTGATGAGGGCAAGGCTAAAAGCTCCAGCAACATGTCTCTCTTTTCAGCAGTATTAAAGTTTATTTAGATTTATGTGCTTAATTCCAGTCGGTTCCTTTTTTCAGGTACTTGATCCTGGCAGCAATTTTATTGCTTCAATTAGAACCAAACTTTACACTGGTCTATCAGAGCGCTTGTCCATATATGTATATGTCAATAAGTACTTTATAGATGTAAACTATTTAATTAAATGGTGATGATTACCTTCTTTAATTCTGATAGGGTGTTGAACCTGATGCTGTTGATAGTGGTCAGAGTGGCGTGCTGGGGGAATTGCCATCTGATGTTCCCTGTCCTCCTCACTTGGCTATAAAGACTGAAACAGGTGAGCCTTTCTGCATTTTTTTAAAAGTAGGATTATTTTGGGCATTTAAAATACACTTTGAACAAATTTCTCCATGTCTGGGAGATGTTAATAGGACACTAAAGCTAATTCAAGGTGGAGTTGCAATAAAGTGTTTTATTTCGTGAAACATAAATTAACATTTTCACCATACAAGCCAAAAACAGCTTATTTTCGTGCAGTAATATCTGCTTATTGTGAGATTAGTCATGCATTTACTTGGCTTATTCTTTTCATACTTTATGCTAAATTTGGTGCGATCATTTCCCTCAGTTCAGAATTTGCCAGATACAATGAGGACTGATAAAATGCCATCTAGCTTTTCTTTTCCGTGAACCAACTCAATTTCCACTTGAACTGTTAGCTGGCCAAACTTCCCCTTTTTTTGTATGCATGAGTCTCTGGATAATACTCGCAACCAGGAAAGAACTTGTACAGTAGTTTGTCATAGTTTTGTGTGGAAAACGTTGTGAAAATTGCAACAGCTAAGAATAAGCAAGAATTTTGCATAAGTACATAGATGTACTAAATATAATTATTGAGAATTTTTCAGCTATCTTACCTTCCCCAAAGAAAACTCATCTATGTTTAATTAAGAAATCATGCAGTGAATGACTAAGAAGTCAAAAACAAACTGTGATTTGACATGTTAATTGCTATTTCTACAATTTCCTGTGATCAATTTTTAATTACACCTGCACCATCCATATTGTGACAGAAAAAATCCTTTCCTTGTGTATGTCGCACTATGTATAGGTCTGTGTTGATTTTCACCGGCCACTGATTCATACATTTGTAGATTTTATTCTTCTGCTGCTTCCAACTTTTATATAAAGCTGTTTGACCAGTGTTTGTTAGGATTCTGAATGCATTTCATTTAATGAGTATTAGGAATAATAGAGAGCCTTTCAATGAATCCTGAAGCATTTTATTCCATACTCTTCCTTTCCCCCACCTTGATGTCAGTACCCAAGTAAATGCTTCACCATTTAAAAAAAATCTATACCCAATTTATACTGTGAGTTTCAGTAGTCGCCCAAGGACCTTTAATAATGGCTGTTGGAAATTTAAATATACCATGTCAGGGATTGACTGCTTGGAATGTCACTCCTAAAAAGAAGAGGTGCATAGTCAGGCATGATTTTGTTCGTCTAAAGTCAAAGAGATGAACTTCACATGTCATACAAAATAATGGACTTGTTTTTACATAGCACCATTCAATTCCTCTTTGGCTGTAAAGTGCTCTGAGAGACAATGAACTTTTGAATTACAGTCATGGGCTTTTATCATGAGCTAAATGACAAGTTAATCTATTTTTGTGGCTTTGGTTGATGCCTAGGTTTTAGGACACTGGGACAGCTCTGATTTTATTAAATAGTGCCTTAGGATCATTTACATTCGCCTAAATAGAGAGGACATCTGTTTAATGTCCCGTACCAAAGGCAACAGTCCCTCAATAATGTATTGTCAGCCTAGATTATGCGGTCAAGTCCTGGAGTGGATCAGAGGTGAGAGTCGAACAACTGTAACAAGCTGACCCAGGTAGAACAAAGGGCACTTAAATTTACAACGCACGCCATAAATTGTTTTGAAGTTTGTTTCTGGATTGATCTTCAACTACCAGCTTTTGTTGTTCTGGCCAGGTACAGGTGACTTAAGATTCATGGAAGAAGAAAAAGAAAGCAAGACTTCAATTTATATAGCACCTTTCACATCCGCCAGACACCTTAAAGTGCTTTACAGCCAATGAAGTACTTTTGAAGTGTAGTTAACGCTTTAATGTAAGAAACACAACAGCCAATTTGTGCACAATGTTAAAATGACTGGATAATCTATTTTTATGATGTCGATTGAGATATAAATATGGCCAGAACACTGGGGATAACTTATCTGCTCCTCCTACCATGGGATGTTTTAAGTTCACCTGAGAGGGCAGATGAGGCCATAGTTTAATGCCTCATCAACATCCTAAAGATCATTATTGACCAGAACCTTTAAGTGTGGTGGAAGTAGATTTAATAGGGAATTAGATAAATAATTAAAAAGGAAAAAAAAAAGTGTGATCGGGCAATGGGGTGCGAGCAGAATTACTTGGATAGTCCTATCAAAGAGCCAGGCCATGCACAAAAGGCTTAATGTCCCCTTTCTGTGCTGTTTCACTTTATGATTCTGTAAAAACAGTTCCATTAATTTTAAATTTCCAAGCACTACATCTTGATTGAATATAGCAAGCCAGTTCATGCATGAAGATGCCATGACCATCTGTGGTAAGCCCAGTGAAAAACAGTTCTTTGCCGCTGATCTAAAAAATGTCTCTGGTTTGAATTGATATGACATATTGATATGGATGCAGGATGTGTGCGTCAGGTACCAGCAATTCAAAAGCAATATCAGAGTGCCTTTAAATTTGACCTGAGTGTATTGTAGAAAAGGTTATAATAATGCTCTTTAAAAGTGTTGCTTAAAATGATTCTGCCTTTGTAGGTCCTGGCAATGGAGGAGGCGGGGGAGGAGGATTCGGTGGTTATTGGGAACGTGGAGCCAACCTAAAGGAATATTATGAGAAAAGAGATGAACAGGAAGCCCAAGCAGTAAGGGATATGTATATGTTAAGTAGAGCTGTACTGTGACTGACTTCAGTAGTTCAATATGTTCATTAAAGTAGTTTGGGAAACATTTTCTGCATAACACATACTAATAAATACAGACAAAATAACATCTCCCTAAAGAAAAATACTGCGATGCTGGAAATCGAAAATAAAAACTGAAATACATAGGTCTGGCAGCTTCTGTGGAGAGAAACAGAGTTAAGGTTTCAGGTCATGCCCTTTCATCGGAACATTTTCTCTTGTTTGCAATTTTTGAATTCAGATTGAACCAAGTTATGTGTTGTAAAAAAAAAAGATAAAGCCTCTGAAATGAAAGTTCAGATTGCCTTTTGTTCGGATTCATATTTGTGTCTATTTGCACTTCATGTCTTCTTGTTAAAAGGCATAATTAATGTCCTCCTGTTATATTGCATAATCAGTAGAATAGACAATCAGATATGGTGTCATGGTGGGTCAGTGCATGGTGTGGTGTGGCATTGGGTTACACAAGGAGGTTTAATCTCTGATCCGTTGTGAGGTAACTGGGTGGTGATGGTGGTACTGAAGTTGGTATTGATGCCTTTGGTTTAGGAAACAAGCAGAATGAGCAGAATTCTTGCTTCTCAATATAGAAACTGCATGAAAACATGACTTTGCTGTTATGGATCTTATGCAAGTAGGAGCAGGGACCTTGACCAATTTAGTTTTGACCCGTCTTTCCCTTTCTTTGGGTATAACACTGGTTGAGATTGATAGCTTACCACAGACCAAGAGTTGAGCTGAATACCTCAATGTATTTGGCAATCTATTTAGACAGTCACTGCAGGAATAATTGTTTTTCTTCAATGTTTGTTTTATGTAAGCTTTTTGAAAATACAGCCAGGGCAGTTTGTGTATTAAAAAAACTAAAGTAACATTATTTTTGTACAACTCTTCGTAACAAAATAACTACTTTTCCTAGACTCTGGAATCTGAAGGCTTGGATTTGAATGCTGGTCTTCATGGCAACTGGACACTTGAAAATGCCAAAGCTCAACTTAACCAATTCTTCCAAAAAGAGAAGATTCAAGCAGATTATAAGTATTCACAAGTGGGACCTGACCACAACAGGTTTGGCATATTTTAATTGTGGACTAATCAATTGAGCAATTCTACAATAATAATTTTCATGGTTTTTATTTTGTGCATTTCTGAGATGGTCAATTAGTATCCTACCAATCCCCCTCTTCTGGAATGAAGTTAACTTTCAATAATGGGAACAATGTGACTGTTGCCTCCACAGGCTGCCTTAACTGGTGGTGGTGGTTGCACTGATCTGCTTGTAATAAAAGTAGTAATTCTCCCAGAAACTACAAGAATAGCGCAACTCAGTCCATCTCATTGAATGAATAGATGTTCCAGAGTAAACATTGTATCTGTCATATTCAGTAAATCAAATGTATATTGACCTTTTAAATCCAGAAGATAGTTACTCCAGTTACTTCTAAGAACTACAAAAGTTGCAAACTACTTTAAATGGGTAGAGTTGGCTCAGTGGTAGCACATACACCTCTGAATTGGAAATTTGTGGATTGAGTACGGACTTCAGAGATTTAAGCACATATTCTAAGTGAGGTGCTGCAGTCAAGGATGCTGTCTTTTAGACGAAATATTAAACTGTGAATTCATCTGCCCCTTCAGATGGATATAAAATATCCCATGTGAAGATTGCCATAGGAGTAGCATCATCCTGGTTAACATTTATCTCTTAACCAACCTCCCAAAGAAGAAGCTGTGCTTGCTTTTCTCATGACAACAATGACAACATCTCAACTGTATTTTATTGAGAAGTGCTTGGGATGCTTTGAGGATGTAAATAGTGCTCTGTAAATGCAACTTATTTCTTATGCTGCCAGAATTTCTTGTATTTTTAATTTCCTAAATCAGGCACCAATTTGCTTTATATTCAAAACTGAAAATAACTTGAAAATGCAACAGAAACCATTGGCAACTTTTTTTGCCATGATTCAGACTAACCTAGATGGCAAAGATGCATTATGCACAAGAATAAACTTCTTTACTCAAAAAAGTTAAATTCTTGTTTTTTTTTAGTTTCTACCTTGTTGCCCTGGATCGTGTATCAGTAGCAACTGAGAAAGATGACTTGGTAATCTCCCAGGTCATTGCAGTGCCATTCTGAATAATAGTATTAGATTGTTTTAAAACTTGACCTTTTTTCCTGCCTGTTTGATCTCCTGTCATGCCTTGGAAAAGTATGTAAGGATCAATAAGCAGAGAAAAACCAGAAAAGATGGAACTTGAAGGACCAGCGAAAATACACCTTGAGATTGCTTTTGGAATTGCCAGCAGCATTCTCATATTCCTCATCATACTGTTATTGAAATTGGTGACAATGCTGCAGGGTAAATTTATAATGTTAAATGTATGTACATGGACTGTAAAAGACAGTTTGCCTCATTTGATCAGTTTGAACTGTACACCAACTATTCAATGTTTAGGGTTTTTAATCCGTAGTTACTCAAAATTGATTTGAATAACAAGGAAATTTTAGCTAAACAAAGCCATAATGTACTATTTAGATCACATCAAGTTTTTAAATTGGTGTTGAATACTTCAACATTGAAGCACGAGGATTGACTATTATGACCCTTTAACTCAGAAGTGACAGAATGTAAACCTAATACATTTATGAAACTGAAGGAGCAGGTAAGTGGGCATTGTACTCACCTGTGAGAAAACTAGTGTGAGAGAAAAGTATTTTCTTAAACTGACTGTCATAGAAATATTCCAGTTGTAACTGATGATTTTTGTTTGATTGAAAACTGAGTTATTCCATACTTCATGGTATGGTACCAGTATGTTTCTCAGCCAGCTTGCCATGTTATATAGAGCTTTCTACGGGGTAGTTGCCCAGTACCCCTATGAATGCTAAGGACACTTAAATATGATATAGTAGATACCTGCTACTTGGGAAATAAATCAGCAGATTGGTGAATTTTTATCGGACTTCAGGACGTAATATATTCAAAAATGATGATTTCCATTTATTTGAAAATTTTATGACTTTACTGGGCCAAGTAGCAGGGATCTACTGTATAAACACTTTCCTATGTTGACTATACTTTTGGGAGGGTACTAAATTACCTAATTCTATTCCACCTCCCAAAATGTTGTGTTTTTATGCTGTATGGTAAAATCTTGAGTATGCAAAATGTTCATTACTTTTGAGGGCAAAAAACATTGGTGCACATCAGTTATGTACTTTGGAAACTCAGTGGGCAGAAGGTTCTGAGCTGTCTACTTTAATGGTACTATGAATTCAAAAGTTAGTGTGTTAGATTGCAAATATTTTTACAACAGGGATGAATAATGTGTAGATAGAAAACTAAAAAGTGACAAACTTGTCACTGCTTTAACCTGTCATGGGGGTGAGGTGACACCAGAAACCTCTCTTGCAAACATGTGACGTTGCTTAGGCTGCACTAAGCTGTCACATGGTATCCTTCCATTGTAGGGATGATGGTACAAGCAATCATAGACAGCTATTGATTTCTGGTGTCACTTTTCCTATAGGTGTTCTAGGGGACCTAGGGCTGATGGAGATTGGAACTTTACTGAGCTTGGCAGAGAAACATACTGGCATCCAAGATTGGTGGATAATGGGCCTATTAACAGGCTTCTCAGAATCGTGAAGTTGCTGTGCTTGATCTCAGTTGACCAAATATAGGATCAGAAGTGAGTTATACAGATTTAAAAAATAAGACCCATGCATAGTGCTGAAGAAAAACTGTGGATACCAAGAACTAGATTCCGGGACTGAGTCAAATATTGATGGGGTAACTTTATTTGGCACATCATTTGCTTGTTATCTTTAGAACTGCGCAACCAAAACTCATATTTGGATACGTGTGTTAAAGCACTAGAAAATTGGGGTGATATGACAATGCATGCTTTACTTTATTCTTTATGGAATTGGTCAGTCAGGAAGCTAGTTCCAACTCAATAGTTTTCCATTCAAATGCTAATGCATGGTTGAAATTAACCATATATATATAATGTTGCATTTACCAAAGTGTATTGTGTGCAAGTATGAAACAAAAGAGGAATAATAAGTGCATGAAAATGTTTTTCTTAAAAGCATCTCACTGACATTTTTTTAAATTACAGGTATAAATGGAGAAAGTCTTAATGCAGCTTAAAATCTTTGCATGATGTGTTCCAGTTCCTTTTTATATCAATTATTTTTAAGTGTATCTTCTATAAAATGTCTGAATTTACTACATAGATGAATAGGTAGTTTATGGCAATTGATTATGATCAGATTCAGAAATAAAAAGAAATTGCATGCAAAAACTCAGGCACTTAAAATTAGAGCACAAAGTTCTTCAAAACTAGGAAATTCAATGCTTTCTTGTAACCGTTATTTTGTTATATACATCAGTCATTTATTTTGTTTGTATCACAGGTAAAAAGTGGATTCATAAATGAGTATGGAATTTATTAAGTACTTCCACGCAAGTGTATGGCAAATATTTCCAAATACTTCTAAGCCTATTTATGGCAAAAGATGGGTTACATAAGCTGCTGTACTCAGCTGTGATGCACAGTAAGATGATGAAATTTAACCAAAATTGGCTTATGGGGCTTAAAAATAAGTTCCATACAATCAATGCCCTACCAACTATGACTAAAAGTTTTACAGTTTATGTCAAGACTGTGTTGTAAACCCAATTAACCATTTTAAACTAAGGATTTTTGTTTGTCAATTGATATTCAGGCTTCTCTCTTCCGCTCAATATTTTTGTGTTAAAAGGTGCATACATGACCATCTAGGGAGTTAAACCAATTCTTCTCTGTAACCCTACCCTTGGAGGTATGCAAGTAGATGGGTCTGACTTGCCACTGGGATTTCTACTTAATTGCGTGCCTAAAATGAAAATGTCGCCTTGTGTGGAGACATTGGTGTAAACACTTGGTCTGTAATTCCTGCGCAGCAGCCAGTAATGTTGTGCCACTAATTGTGTACTGTGCTCAAAATTTGCATTGCTCCACTGAAGTTGGTTGTATTTGTTTTTGAATCCCTTTGAATTTTGACCTTGTTTACTATTTAGACATATCTGATCTTCACCTTTAGAAGCTGGAACATATGGAACATTTAAACTCATTCTTTGAATTTCTAAATTACTACTTGCAGCAATTTTATCTCTTATGTCCAACGTTTTTGCATAGAGTGCTGCATTCCCAATTCATCAAATCATGCCTGTAGTATAAAAATTAAATATTCAAATCTTTTATCATTTGTTCAGAATGTGCTGAGCGTTATTTAGTTAAGTTTATTACACATTTCGGTGTCAGTGAGATGGTGGAAGTGCTGAAACGACAGGGTTAATTTCATGTTGTGCATGTCATTTCAGGAGTTTTATTGCAGAGATGACTATTCACGTGAGACAGCTGGGAAGAAGTAAGTAGCCACTTGCATTTTGACATGAATAACTTCACTGTTAACTTTGTTTACAAGCCTTACAGTCATTTTAACAAGCTGCAGTAACAGCTTAGCTGCTATGCAGTAGTGTCTAAAGGACCTTCAGCCCATCAAATCAGTATGCATCCATTAAATTAATGAAATAATCAAGAGCAAAATGAGAATTCTTGATCTAACATTTTTTAAAAAATGAAATTGCTCACAAAAGTGGGGAGAAATTGTATTTTCAGTGAAAGACTGAAGCCAATAAGTACGGAGATTAGTAGAATAAATCAGTATATATGAATGAAGCGAATAAAATTTTATATTTTTATGCCAATAAATTGGGAAATTGAAAATTCCAAGTTTCTACTTTAGGCATGTAGAGGTACAGTGGTTACTGTATATAAGACTAGAATTTTTATGTCCCTCATTCAGGGTTAAAAGGTGAACAGTTCTCTAAACTTGGACCAAGTCCTCTTTCAGGGTTTCATCCCGGTTGGTTTCTCTCTTAACAAAGCAGTTTTACCAAAGTTGATAGCCACAAAAGGAGTAACAATATCAACTCTTGTTGTAATTTATTGCTCTGCTCCTCCACTGTTTTGCTACTTAAATGGCAACTTTTCTTAAACTGATTTAAAATTGGAAAATGCCCAACTGATTAAATGCAGTGAGATTAATTTTAACATCAGGAGCCAGTGTCAGGTCTAAAGTTTGGAGAGAGCATATAGGATTACATTGGTTGAGAAGAGCGAAAATATATTTGCAGACACCAGTTAACGTAAAGGTGAGAATCTTGATTGATAGAAGCTTTGTTCAGTGATCCCCATCTTATATGAGAATCATGGATTTTTTTGAGGTGGAATTTTGGACAGACTCGTCTTGTATTTAAGTATATATGTCTGTCCCACAGTTGCTGTCAAGTATAATGTTCTATCATCACAGTGAAGAAAATAAAACACATTCTGTATTCTGCATTGAGATGAATTATGATTCATGGGTGATGATGACTGAAGCATCGTTTTACCAGCAAATAATTGTAATTTTTTTGATGTAGTTTAATTGCAGTAAAGAAATGTGGGTTCAAACTGGAATCCATGCACTGATCCGAGGATTAGGAAGCATTCTTCCACTCTGTGCGTAAAGCAATCTCTGTTCACGATTGAGGCCATCACCCTATTTCCAGCCAAGCTTTAACTCGATCCAGATAGGTCCATTTGAATCCTTACTTGGAAGTGGGGAACTTGAAGTGAGGCACAGTTGAGTCTTGTTTGTGTTGTACATTTTGTTGAGTAATAATTCTCTCTCCCATGTCCATTCTTAAACTTCAAATTCTTTTGAATCTTATGTACATTATCTGTTTAGATTGCTAACTATTTAAAGACACGTCGTATTCTTGGTAAATCCTTTACATTGATAAGATGACAGTCTGAATGCGTGACAGTTATGTCAAAGATAGTGGCTTATCCATACAATTTGTAGCTAGTCTATCAGTTGCCATTGAAGTTTGACTAAACTTCACTTGCTCAAGTGATTATCCCTTTTAGCCAGCTGAACATTTTCAGGTACATGGAATTTAGTAAGCAGCAATAAGTTAAAACTGACTGAAAGGTTACAAGTTTAGTTTACAATACTTAGGATGGTGAGTGCCACATATTTTAAAAAATAATTAAAAAAAATATTTTCACTGATGTTGAAAATTAACTTATTGTATAATTTACAAGAACAGTTTGATTGTAGAAGAATATACATGAGCGATAATTGCATGGCGATAACCTTGAATTTGTGCGCTACAGGAATAATAGTCATTGCAGTTTTATAACCCAGTAATTATAATGGTAGCAGGTGGGATCCTAAAGCATCTCGTTGCTTGAAGTGATTTTTATTTGCCTTGAAGTTGCTAGATAGGGCATCCTGTGGAACTCCATGCGCTGCATAAATAATGTTGTGAAATTCATGCTGAAAGATGAATTGTTTGTATTGTTTCCTCCCTCTATTAAGGAATCACAGCCCGTGAACATGGCTCAAATAAGAAACTGGCTGCACAGTCATGTGCGCTGTCATTGGTCAGACAGCTTTACCATCTGGGGGTGTTTGAAGCTTTCACTGGACACACAAAGAAAAAAGAAACAGAAAAGGTGAGTAATTTAACACGGTGAGTGTTTCATGACATTGCATGTTACTGTAGTGCAAGATAAAGGCACTATTTTGTGATGAAATTTTCTTGTATCAAATCTTCCTTTTGTCATGGTTGTTTGAATTGATTTGTGATGCCATAAACTGACTGACAAAATAACTATTCTAATGGCTTCCACATTAACTCAGTTGGTTTAACAATGAATACTTGAGCAGACTTAAGATTTTTTTTGTCAACCCTCAGTTCCCTTTTCAGCCAAGTCGAAGAGGCATAGCAGTGAGCTTTCTTGTCTCCTGATTAGGGGATAAAATGGATCAAGGTTCCTGATCATTATCCAGTAGTCCCTACTGTAAGTGTGAATGTTGGATAGAAATTAGAATAGAAAAAGATTCATCATTGATGATTTCTGCATTTGACTATCTTGATGATCATTGTCATACATGAGGAATAGCTGGGGTACTGGTGGATGATGAGCACCCATGGAATCTTGTGTCTGCTATGAGTTCATGTCTTTAAGAAAAGAAGGGAAAAAATGAACTCGTATAAGGAAAGTAAATGTTTGCTGCAGTGCCTTTAAGAAGTAGATGAGGTGGAATAGAGTGTTTTCAGTATGAAGTACTTCATTTCCCTCTTCCAAGAAATAATAGTTAATGCCAAGCCCCAGATCTAAGCTTTTTGAAATTTCATAACGTCTAAGCACAGTGCGGAGTGTCCTGATTTCTATATATTTCAGAATAATGCTGTGCTACAGACTCTGCAAATCACTGTCCAAGGAGGATCAGTGAGATTTTGGCCTTTCAAAAGTTTAGCATTTGTGAAATTCACAGTAGAAAACTTTTTCTGTCTGGAATGGCTTTCTGTAAATTGTTTTGCTGAGATTTCTTGACTTGTGAAAAGGTTTTTAAGTTGATGTCATTTATTCTTAAAGGTGGAACCATATGATCTAAATATTGCTAGTGACTTGGAACGTCAGCTTGAATCTGTTGTACATGAACTGGGATTGCAGCTTGTACCACCAGTAAGTATTCATAATATTTATAAATTATATATGAATTGAAATTTGCTGGAAATATTGAGAGGAAGAAAGTAGTCTTGAGTGTCCTCCTGTTACTAGTTAGTTTAAAATATTGTGTCAATGTTGTCCGTAGTTTATCTTCTATATGATAAAATGAAATTCATTTGCTGTTTTTGATACTGCTCAAAGCAGTGATGCCACATATTGGAGGGCCATTGCATGATGGCATCCAGCCTTCCTCTGTAGCTTTTCCATCTTTTACTGGACCACTGTTGGCATAGCTATAATGACCAATTTAAAAGACTATTATCAGTGGAAGCCTGAAAATAGATTTTCTTGCTTGAATTTGGAAAGGGATATAAGGAGCAAAATGGGGAACTACATGTAATATATATCTAAATAAAAAAAATACACAAACTGTTTTCATTTTGTAAACTTATTGCATTTTTAAGGCAAACCATTTATAGAATTTGTTTTAAATTGTTATCCAGCCTATTAATCTCCATCAACTAGCATTGTTTCCCAGTGGATGTCTCACTTTATTCGCTTGATTGCTCTAAATTTAAATGTAGGTGTACATTTTTGGTTGTAATCAGAAGTGTTTGGGATGTGCTGTGAGTTAGAGAAGCTTTTTTCTGTAGAGAAAAGATCTCAGACTCGTGACATTATTTATGCCCAGAGAGAGATTTGATGCCTCCACCTCAACTTAGTGAATAAGCCCTATTTAAACTGGAATAGTATTCAACTCAAGTGGAATAAAAATGGCTGGCGCCAGTCAACCTGTGTCCTGTTTCTGTTCTATCTAATCCTCAAATGGTTTTAGTGAGCATTCGCTTCTGCTGTTGCTTCTCTTTGCATTACTGTTATACATGAGGGAGGAAGTTTGTGAGGCGTTGTATTATGGCTGTGAGACACTTAATGGTATTGGAGAAATTTGGCAGGTTTGGAGAAAAGTAAATGTAACTATCTTTTTTCAAATTGAATGTTATTAACTCGCTAATTTCATTTTTGTATCGGACATTTGTTAGACTGGAATGTTACAGGTTTAAATTAATGCATGGAAAGACACAAAATAAACACGCATCAGTTTTGGAAACTGAGGCCCTTCCCACAGCACTATTTGAAGAGCAGGGATGTTTTCCTAGTGCCCTGGCCAATGTTTATCCTTTAACCAACACCTAAAAACGGATGAAGTGGTCATTTATTTCACTGATGTTATGACACAGCAGTTGGTAAAGGCTGAGTTGTTTAAATCCCAGAGGGAAACTTGAACAACTGTCATAACCTGTATTTTCAATTGGTATGTTGAGATGCAGCTCTGAATTCAGGAATAAAATCACCAAGCCTTGAAGGTTTTTTATATAAAACTAGATTAAACATTTATTAATGTATCAACAAATTAAACACATTACATGTCTACAGGTTACTTCCATAATAACTTTTAAACAAATCCCTAAATTAATCACTCCCAGGTAAATCTTCACCAAGGCAACAATAACCAATAGACTTTAAACAGACACCAGGCAAAGCACGTTTGACCGTACGAATTCAAAATGAGCTTCCTTGCAATTTGGCTCCTTTGCAGACATAGTTGTAGGCTTACAGGCTGGTTAGATCTTCAATGCCTCTGACTGACACACAAACTCCTTTCTGTTTATAACTAGCTCCCCCTTTGAATGTAAACCTTCCATTGTCTTACTAGGTTTTTAAATTTTACCTTTCTAACAATAATCCTTTCATTCTACCAATTCTATTAGTAATATAAACACATTGTTTGGTGTCCCCACCTAGGTGCAAGATTTTACTCCGACTCTTGAATGCTTTATTCAACAAATGCAAATGTACATGTTACCTTTTTTTCTCCCTGCATTTATCTCATTAACATCTCAAAACTAATATACATCAAAGCACCCAAACTAGCTGGCTTTAATCCAGTTAACATGCTCACAGACAGACCCTACTATAATTCCAATTTTAAAATAGCTTCCAATGACATAGGCATTAATATCTCTTCATAACACTGATGTTTGTGGGATCTTGCTATGCCCAAATTGGTTTTCACAGCTCCTGCATGAAAACACTAACTGCTTGAAAAGTACTTCTTCAGCTGTAAAGTGCTTTGGGCCATCCTGAGGGTATAAAAGATCCATAATAAATCCTTAACCAATCTGTTCTTGAAAACTGCCACGCCATTTCCAATTTCCCTTTCTTCTTCATAAGCCTTGATTGTCACCTCCCAAATCTTTTCCAGTTATTTCATGTTTGAACCTCTCCAAGCAGGTATCTGCCCCTGCCACAACACTAAAATGGCCCTAATCAAAAGTCACAAATGACATCCTATGGCTTTGTTGTCCGTAACAACTTTTCACACGGTTGACTGCACCATCCACCTCCAATGCCTTTGTTCTATGCTTTATCTATCCAATCATAGCTATGTAATCTCCAGAAATGGCTTGCCCTCCTGACCCCATCCCCTGTTGTCTGTAGAGTCACCCAAGGACATAGTGTTGGCCTCCTCCTATTCCTCATGTACATGCTGCCCCTTGGTGACATTTATCACCTAAAGGCTCCACATGTATGCTGAAAAACACCCAGCTCCATCTCTGCACCATAACTTGCTCTGAAATTTCCTCCATTTAAATGATAGGGAGATCAAAAAGATTATTCTTGGCTCCTGCCACAAGCTGCATACCCTTGCCAATTATTCCATCTCTTTCTGTCACTGTCTTTCACTAAACAAACTGTAGCCTCTCCATCTGAGTCAATTCCACATCATTTCCTTTGCGGGGAATGCCTGTCTCTGCCTCAATAACCTCTGCACTCTCTGCCCCTTGCCTCAGCAAGTCTGTTTCTGAAACCTGTTTTCACCTATATTTTTGTTTATTCTACTGCACTACTAGCTTGAGGTAAGCAAAAGCTCTGCTGCCCATATTCTAACATACCAAGTGCTGCTCAGCCATCACCCCTTGCTAATCTACATTGACACATGATCCTTCAATGCATCACATTGAACGTGAGAATGATAATTTTAAAAGCCCTTCATGGTTTTGCCCCTCCCTATCTCTGTAACCTCCAACCTTCCAAGAACTCTGTCCTTCTTTCACTCTGGTCTCTTAAGCTGGACCTTCAGCTTGTGGGCCTGAATATCTAGAATTCCCTTCCTAAAAATGCCCCCTTTCCATGGCTCTGTTTTTATTTTACCCTACTCAAAACCTACCTCTGACCAAATGATTAGTTACCCGCTTCCCCCAGCATAATATCCCCACAATATCTCCTCCTTTGGCCCTCTGTCAATTTTGGTTAATTCCAAAGCACTTCACAGAAGTGTAATGTTTTCCTACATTAAAGGCACAAATCAATGCAAGTTGTTACTTCAGTGTTCAGTTTTGGCCTTGTGGGGAAGCAATCGAACAGTGGAATGTTAGAATACATAGTCAGAATGGTGATCAGTCACAGATTGATCACTAGCTTGGTTTGGTTGTCTGGATGCTTTCTGTCTTAATGAGAAAGAAGGAAAATAAAAACTAAATTTGAGTTGATCCAAGAAAATACTTTTGGGTGATTATGGTAAGCAAAATACAGTTGAGACTTCTATGTGAGTGAACCATATTTGTGCACTGATGCATTCAAAGCTTTTATGCATATACATTGTTAACATTGATCTGCAATCATTTGATTCTGTAGCCCGAAGACCTGAATAATCCAGTTTCACTTACTGTTGGAAAGCTTGCCCACTTTGAACCGTCAATTCGACAGAATTTTGCAGGAGTTGTACCATGGTCACCTCCACAAGTCAACTGGAACCCTTGGACCAGTAGCAACATTGATGAAGGGCCTCTTGCATATGTAAGTGATGCCAGAAAATAGTGACTGTTGCTGGAAACTTGGCTATTGTAAAATCCACAATTGTGTAGCCATTAAGTGTACAAGCGCAATTGATATAATTTTCAAAAAGGGTATGTTTGTGATCTCTCAAGATGGGGTGTGAGGAAGGAAGCGCTCTCTAAATTTTCTTCATACTGTGTGAGCTACAAACGCCTCTAAGCAATTCTATTTTTGTCCGTGGGCAGCTTGCATTTTAAAAGTCACTGAACTTTCATAAATTTGTGCAGACTGCTTATTTTGGTGCATGGTACCTTTCTGTTTGCACACCCATTCTACTTCTTCTCCCTCTCGTCCCATTCTACCCCTGCTTACACATCCCACACCTGGACTACTGGGTTTCCTTTTCACTTAGGAGTGGGAGAATGCTCACAGCTTGAAAGTCTGGGCCTAGATCATGCACAAGCTTAAAAATCCTTCCATCTGACTAGATGAAATTAAACTCTCATCATATGGTCTCTCGCCCATTATCTACTAACCTAGGTAGTTTCAATTAACTTGCCGGTTTCCAGGCTGGCTTTTTATTATTTGTTCAGTGAGTGCAAATCCCCAAAGCCAAATGATAGTCTCTTCATTTGCTGAGTTTAAGGTAATTAGTCCATCATTTAGTCTGTAGAAGGGACACTCCTTGGTAACGTGCAGCATTGTTTGTGTCTCTCCACAAGTGCATGAGGGTTGAGACTCCAACTGTGGAGATTGGCTGCACAGTGGAGTCCTGGTCTGTCTTGAACCTGTTTCGCAAGGACCACTGTTGCTGTGGTAGTCCAAAGCCTGCCATTCGATAGATGGGGTTTGTCACAAAGAACCTGTTACTGACTTCGCATGTTTTCTATTCCTTGATCCAAAGGATGTCTTCTGGTAGATCTTGCTTGGGATGGGGCAGGGTGAGGATGGTGCTCCATAACGAATACTAAGATGGAATACGGGCAGTAGTTAGGTTGAATGGATCATCATGGAGTGGTAAGTAAGGTGCAGCACGGATGGTTTTAACCAGGTTGTGAGTTTTTGTCAGTCGGTGAATGCATGTGGGAATGATGTTTGTGAGGACTGGAAGTCAGAGGAGGGTGTTGAGTGGAAGGTTCCAGTTATGATGTGCATTGCTGAGTTCAGCTAAGTGTCCACAAGATATGTGTGAGATAACCTTTGGCAGACAGGTGCATAGTACTATTCTATGGAGTATGATAGAGCATGCACTACATTTCCAGAGTGGCAGCAGCACCCCAAATAAATCCAGCTAGTTTGGTTAGTAGATTGTTTATGGTTTTGCCCTTTTGCTGGTTTCTTCAAATGTCCCTGGAAGGACGAGCTTCTATCTAGAGCACTCCCAAGTATATTGGGTTGGGATCATGCTTTAGTTTCTGGCCATCCATGTAGATATGTAATTCTTTTTTGGGCACTAGTATTGTGGAGATGGAATACATTGGATGTGGTTTTGGAGGGATTCAGTGTGAGATGCCATGTGCTGCAGTAGTCCATCAACTTTGTAACACCTTTGTTAAGGGGTTGGTCCAGAGTGCAGAAGGATGGAGCTTGGGTGGCACAGTACAAGCAAATTGAATCCAGGCTGGTATATGTGACTCAGTGAATGCTACAGGTAAGTCTTCATTGGCCATTTGTGCATAATTAACAATCTAGTCTGCATCATATACATGCCCATCACAAAGTATTCGGTGCTCCTTGAGTCTAAATCCATTGATTGACTTTACCCCAGACTGTGTTTATATTTGACCACAATGGGCTGTGCCCATTGTGTTTGTGACCTTTAGCTGTTGTGGACCTTTCTGGGCCATTTGTCTGCAGTTTGAGTTCTGGACTATTGGAAACTGCTGAATGGGGATCAATCCAAGTCTTTAATTTGGCAATGCAACGAGATGCTTTATGGATAAAAACAAAAAAACTGCGGATGCTGGAAATTCAAAACAAAAACAGAATTACCTGGAAAAACTCCAGGTCTGGCAGCATCGGCGGAGAAGAAAAGAGTTGACGTTTCGAGTCCTCATGACCCTTTGACAGAACTTGAGTTCGAGTCCAAGAAAGAGTTGAAATATAAGCTGGTTTAAGGTGTGTTTGGTGGGGGGGAGAAGAGAGAGAGAGAAGTGGAGGGGGTTGGTGTGGTTGTAGGGACAAACAAGCAGTGTTAGAAGCAGATCATCAAAAGATGTCACAAACAACAGAACAAAAGAACACATAGGTGTTAAATTGGTGATATTATCTAAACCAATGTGCTAATTAAGAATGGATGGTAGGGCACTCAAGGTATAGCTCTAGTGGGGGTGGGGAGAGCATAAAAGATTTAAAAATATTTAAAAATAATGGAAATAGGTGGGAAAAGAAAAATCTGTATAATTTATTGGAAAAAAACAAAAGGAAGGGGGAAACAGAAAGGGGGTGGGGATGTTTCCCCCTTTTTGTTTTTTCCCAATAAATTATATAGATTTTTCTTTTCCCACCTATTTCCATTATTTTTAAATATTTTTAAATCTTTTATGCTCTCCCCACCCCCACTAGAGCTATACCTTGAGTGCCCTACCATCCATTCTTAATTAGCACATTTGTTTAGATAATATCACCAACTTTAATGCCTATGTGTTCTTTTGTTCTGTTGTTTGTGACATCTTTTGATGATCTGCTCCTATCACTGCTTGTTTGTCCCTACAACCACACCAACCCCCTCCACTTCTCTCTCTCTCTTCTCCCCCCCACCAAACACACCTTAAACCAGCTTATATTTCAACTCTTTCTTGGACTCGAACTCAAGTTCTGTCGAAGGGTCATGAGGACTCAAAACGTCAACTCTTTTCTTCTCCGCCGATGCTGCCAGACCTGCTGAGTTTTTCCAGGTAATTCTGTTTTTGTTTTCAGATGCTTTATGGACCTGATTGCTTTCATCCAGTTCAGCGCCTACCATCCCCTCATGGGCCAAACAGCTACCTGGGAATTTCTGAGTCCTCTCCCACAACTTTTGCCTGATGAATCTGGAGAACTCCACCTTCTGGAATCCATCTCTCGGGGCTCTGGGCCCTTGCCAAGCTTCTTGCTTACTTCCATACACATCTCCCCCTCCCCTCTGTTCAAGCTTGTTGCTCTTCCTATTACAGATTCCCTTTCTCCTGCACTCATTACTCCTGCAATCAAGGCTGCACTTCTCCATGTGCTCCCTAGCTACTTACGTTTTTGCTATTGCTGCTTGATTCTCAGCCCTGTGTCCCCCTTGGGCTCACTGTTAGTGGCTTGTTTATTTCATTATGTGATCTGTTTGCTGCATGGCCATGCAAGTGCACACCTTAGTATGTTGGCGGGCACAGAATTTTGTTCACCAAATGTACATTGCACATGATATATTGGGGTTAAAGTTTGTTACAGAAACTAATTTATTGCATATGCTAAAATTTTACCCTATTGAACTCTGGTTAAATCACAAGCATCTGCTTTAACACTGACAGAAAGCAGTTTTACAGCACAGGAGCAGGCTATTTGGTCCAACTAATACATGCTGGTCAAAAACAGAATTACCCGGAAAAACTCAGCAGGTCTGGCAGCATCGGCGGAGAAGAAAAGAGTTGACGTTTCGAGTCCTAATGACCCTTCGACAGAATTTGAGTTCGAGTCCAAGAAAGAGTTGAAATATAAGCTGGTTTAAGGTGTGTGGGGGGGGGCGGGGAGAGAGAGAGAGAAAGAGAAGTGGGGGGGTGGTGGTTGTAGGGACAAACAAGCAGTGATAGAAGCAGATCATCAAAGGATGTCAACAACAATAGAACAAAAGAACACATAGGTGTTAAAGTTGGTGATATTATCTAAACCAATGTGCTAATTAAGAATGGATGGTAGGGCACTCAAGGTATAGCTCTAGTGGGGGTGGGGAGGGCATAAAAGATTTTAAGATATTTAAAAATAATGGAAATAGGTG